>NC_091940.1:10959869-11559869 GCF_041260155.1 Ptychodera flava
TGTTTTATTCTGTTTTTTTGTCACGCACCCCTCGTATGCAGTTTTGGAAGCGAACTGTGTGTTATCGCGCGTTACTCAAATTACACAAAAAATGTGTAAAAGCAGTTCTTCCTAGAGATTCATGAATTGGCGGGAAAATAAACATATATAGGGGAAAGTTCAATAGTACGTTACACGTCCCTCTCAAAGATGATGAGTCTAGGAAGCATCACGTGGTTTACGCGAATACTCCCACGTATATCGTCAATAGGATGTTAGCTCATGATTCAAATATCATTACTCCAGAGATTTTACTTTGAAAAAAACACACATATAAAGAGCAATGCCATGCAATGTTTGTGCTCAACATTAACCGAAATACTACTACATATACAAGGGATTAAAGATGGGGGCACATGCAATCCGATGCGCGGATATTTTATGTCGTGATTTTCTAGGCAAAAAACAAAATATACCTTATTATTTATTTATCATAGATTATCGTGAACATCCTGCCTTTACATAATCCGCAAACCCACGGTCGTGTCCGTCTACAGCTACGCAAGGGCGTGTCCTTTTAGTAATAGACCTTTTCCCGGTCATCGCACAATGCATGCGCAGTGACTATATCAAACAACGTATATATACACTGAAAACAACGAAAAAATATTGATTTGTGTTGTACAACGGATTGTTATGGAAGAATGACACAAATTTGCAATGCAAAATAATGCCTCGTGTATATTCTAACCATCAGTGACGAAAATATACAGGTCATGGTGTAATCTGCCATAGAAATTTATGAGTAACATACCCTGCGTGTACCCTACGGCTAAAAAGTTCTATGCGTAACGTACGCTTTGTATACCCTGACGCGCACTGCATCATGGAACCAGTAAAAGAATAATACATGACTACAGAAAACATGATTAAAGGATTTAACATCGTTCGATTGGTATAAAGTGCTCATTAAAGACACCGTTGAAAGAGTTTGCCATTTCATTTCTGTAGCAACAATTTGCAAAACGCAGTGTTATTGGACTGATCCGAAGCCCACGTGATGTCGTGCTTTCCCGTGCAAAATAATCTCCTCAGCTAACTGGCTGGTCGGAGTTGGTTGTCGATTATTGAGTTACGTTGTCTGTCATCGAAAATGCTTCTCATATTGCAGTCAACAAACAACAAGTTTTCGACAAGTGGAGCTGTTTACTTTCTGTTACTTGTGGGAGGGGATGGACGAAATTATTTTTGGACGAAGTTACTCTTGGGGCGAAGGTACGTAGGTTTTTGTCATTGAGTGTCTGGAAATCTTCAAGAGGGGAATCGGCAAGAAACAACCTAAACATTTTCAATAAGGCTAGCGAAATGGTCTTTTTTTCGAGAGCACCGCCTAACTTAAGTATGCGACCGCAGATAACAACGTGCTAAAAGGACTCAGTTGCAACATTAAAATAATGTTCAGCAACGGGAGGGCTTATGAACGAGAAAGGCATCGCGGAAAACTGGTGGTGACAGATCGTTTTAATGGCGATGTGTGTCTATACTTGAAAAAGTTATCCATATAAAGCGAAGGTAGGAGGAATCAATTTAAAAAGGTACTCTGCTGAACGGAACAGGATGTACACGAACAGAAGTGACGCCATTATACACATGCGCACACATTGTTAGGCACTCGTTATTAGTCTATAGTACGGTGGCCCAAAACTACCTGTTCTCCGCATTTAAAGTCTGCGTCGCATTCAATTGTTTTTCTCTCACATATGTCTCCGCATTCAAAGTCTGCGCCGCATTCAATTTTTTCTCTCTCACATAATTTTATGTCTCCGCATTCAAAGTCTGCGTCGCATTCAATGTTTTTTCTCTCACATATTTCTCCGCATTCAAAGTCTGCATCGCATTCAATTGTTTTTCTCTCACATAATTTTATGTCTCCGCATTCTAAGTCTGCGTCGCATTCAATGTTTTTTCTCTCACATATGTCTCCGCATTCAAAGTTTGCGTCGCATTCAATTGTTTTTCTCTCACATATATCTCCGCATTCAAAGTCTGCGTCGCATTCAATTGTTTTTCTCTCACATAATTTTATGTCTCCGCATTCAAAGTCTGCGTCGCATTCAATGTTTTTTCTCTCACATATATCTCAGCATTCAAAGTCTGCGTCGCATTTAATTTTTTTCTCTTACATATGTCTCTGCATTCAAAGTCTGCGTCGCATTCAATGTTTTTTCTCTCACATATGTCTCCGCATTCAAAGTCTGCGTCGCATTCAATCGTTTCTCTCCTAGATGGGCCACAGGCGGCCCAAACACTATCAATAAGCTTATTATTGAGTTTTTCTCAGTTTTCTCTATCAGTTCTTCTGTTTCTTCATGCTCTGACTGATCGTAGTAAATAAAAAGAAATTACTTTATAGCCTAACCTAGCCTCTTGACTCTTTATTTTACACCCCATTACAAGGACGTTTATCTCTCATATACACAAATCTTGTAATTAATTAGTCAACATGACTAATTATGTTAATCCGTGGAGTTATCAGGGATTTTACAAGTTAGTCAACATCGCGAAAGATAGGAAAGGTTACTAAAGCTCCTTTTTCATTTACATCTCTATCTTTCCAATGTAGACCAACCTTGATAAGTCCACGGATTAGCATAATTAGTCGTGTTGACTAATTAATTAGGCTTAGAAGATGTGTATATGAGAGATAAACATCCTTGTAATGGGGTGTAAAATAAATAAAGAGTCAAGAGGCTAGGTTAGGCTATATAGTCATTTATTTTATTTACTACGATCAGTCAGAGCATGAAGAAAAGGAGAGGGACTGACAGTGACAGAGAAAACTTAGAAAAACTCAAAATAAGCTTTATTAATAGTGATTGGGCCGCCTGTGGATGGCCGTCGCAGTCAATGATTTTGTCACCAACACATGAAGGCGCTGGCAAGTTTTGGTGAGCGTGACCCTCGCTCCATGACCAATGATTGCATCCGGAAAAAGTATCACTCTTTTAGTGTTCGTGATCGCGAAAAGCTCATTTTGAAGGTAAGTGACAAAGATATTGTGTTGCTACAGACTAAGGTAAATTTCTTAATTTTGTTCAATCTACTTAGCAACAAAGTTAAGTTAACTGTTTTTTACTAAATCTAGTCAAATTTGCTTTTTTTGCAAATGTAAATACAGTGAAATAAAAAAAATTTGCAAACTGTACTTATCATAAATTTTGATCCTTTACCTGTTTTTGATATATCACGGTTTTCAAATTGCGATTTTTCGAACAGTTATAACAACTACTTTGTTTGACTGCTGATAGAACATTGTAAACTCTCCTATTTTGCTAAACTGTCATTTTCATTGTGTGGTAGATGTTCAGAAAACTAAGGTATTTCATACTTTTGATGTTAGTACCTCAATAAGGCAAAGTTAAATAGTTAAAATTGTATTTTTTTATTCTATCTACTTAAAAAATACAAGGAGTTCAAGTAGCTGGTGAAATATTTGTATTAAAAAGATATTTTGAAATTCAAAAGTTGAAAATGTCTAAAAATTGTTCATGACAACACTACCTTATATTTTCAAGGCCACCTTTATGGAACGCCGTAGCTATCATAAATGCATTTTAAAATATTCTCTTTCCCATTTTCAGAACTTGTTTCGCATTTTTAGAACATGTTAGGCATTACTCTCACGTCACTCTGCATTGAGATTATCATTTTAGGCATTTGCAATAACATTACTGACATTCAACTGATCGTGTAAGGCATTTCAAACAATGTTATAGGCATTGAAATTATCATTTTAGGCATTTGCAATAACATTACTGACATTCAACTGATCGTGTAAGGCATTTCAAACAATGTTATAGCATTGAAATTATCATTTTAGGCATTTGCAATAACATTACTGACATTCAACTGATCGTGTAAGGCATTTCAAACAATGCTATAGGCATTGAAATAAATATCATTTTAGGCATTCGCAATAACATTACTGACATTCAACTGATCGTGTAAGGCATTTCAAACAATGTTATAGGCATTGAAATTATCATTTTAGGCATTCGCAATAACATTACTGACATTTAAATGATCGTGTTAGGCATTTCAAACAATGTTATAGACAATTAAGGTGATTGTTGAAGGCACTCGATTGTTCACTTTCGGCATTTGCAATACTGTTATACTATGGGCATTTAATGAAATATTTAAGGTGTTTGCAACTTTACTGTGATATTTAGCGGATTATGTGTTGCATTTCCAATTACATATCAAGGCACTAAAGGCATCGTCATAGGCATTCATCTCTATATGCAAATCTTTACTCACATTTGGCTTAAGTGTTGTGTAGTATTCTAAGCATGTATTATATCAATTTAGACAAACACGACGTCATTTAATTCTCTTCATATTTACTAATCTGGTGTTTTTTTAGTGACTTTGTGCTTGTTATTTTGCAGGCACTTGTTGTACTTGGGCCTCAGCCCAAGTACATTTGTTTTCATTCCGTGGGAAAAAACTGTAAGGTATAACCATTTCTGGCTGAGACCAGGGAGGGTAAAATGTCTTGGCTTCATCTTTCTTGGCATAATAAATGGCGTAATGATGTTAACTGAATGGAAGTGCTGCTCTCAGCCAGTCTTGAATAAGTGAGATCTGAATATTAATGCTTCTCTATCTGAGTTTTTGCCCACAAATCTTCTGAATATAATCAAAATGTGCATCGAAATGCAACAATTAATGCACCCTCCGTTTCATAGGCGATGGCACGACCCTTGCTACACCCACTGGACGAGCCAAAGTGGGAGGGGTAATTTCAGTTTGGTCGAACAAGAGGGCTCGAGACCAGAATTTAACATTTAAACTTTAAACATGTTTAATCGCTGACAAAATATGGACTTACGTTAATCACAGTAAAAGTGAGAAAAGGAAATGTTTTATATCCCGGACACAATGAAAAACATTACGACTGGAAACTGTACCCCCAGTTGAGAATAGTAATGCCCACAGCGATGGAGAACACTTATCCTTGAGCTGAGAAAACCAGACCACCATTTCGAAATAGAGCTGCAGATTCGAGAAGCTCGTTCAAAATAGCTAGGTACACCCCGTAAAGGGGTGGTTTCGAGTTTTGAGGGCAAATTTCGCCTCCTTCATTTAGAAATCGTACGTTTGTTTTTCCAGGAGAACACACCATTTGACACAAAATTTGCATGTAAAGGGGTCGCCAGTAAGCACGTGGTCAAATCTGGCATAAGAAACAATATGAAATGTTGGGTAAAGCCAGTCCAAAATAAACTGATTTGAACTTTTGTGTTTTGTAATTTATACCACTGCAGTAACATTACCTTTTTTTGACAACATCACACAATGTAATACGTTTTGAAACTGAATACTCCGACGTATTCTGTGTCTCCTTTGCTAAAAAATACGGTATGCCGATTACCATGTAAGGAGATGATGACGTCAAGACAGATTTGTAGTGCGTTTGGTCCTGGATACGGTGCACGAAGTTTTGTCAAGGTAGCTTGTGTATTTATTTCCTAAATGGGAGAGATTAGGGTCGATCTAAAAGAAGGCCGAAGATTATTATGATACTGTAAGCGAGCTGAACTCTAACGCGAATGGTTGGATAATGTGGAGGATGTATAGAATGATCTCGTCTCATTAAGATTATTTGGCGGTCAGTATTGAATTTCAACTGCGTCACAAGTTTGCGAAATGAGTATTCCGTCGAACGGTCAACGAACGATATTTTAGAAATCTGGAGACATGGCACATTGCATTTTTATTTTAGTATTTTATATTTTACAAAAGATGTAAGAAGCAATGATTTTGTCGAAAATTCTGAAAAAAATATAGGAAGATTTGATCGCGAACACATTTTCACTTGGGGTCAACTAGCCCTGCGTACGATGCTAGTGTGTTCCGCTACAGCTAATCATGCTAATCGCCCCGCTCACCACAGCCCTGCAAAGACCCGTACGTAGGGTCGGTGACTTCAAATCCATTTTGGGACTTGACGTAAAAAGCCAAATTACTGCCGAAATTCAGCGTTCTTGGGCCCAAGTCGTATCCCAGCCTACCTCAGCTACTCGATCGCTTCCAAAAATGACAGTCTTTTATTCACTTCTCGTAAATAACCGTCGATGTCGGCAACTCTCTCGCTGCGTACGATGCTGTGTGTTAGCTGTTGCACATCGTACGCTAGGGCTAGGGGTCAACATGGGGTCGCAGCCATGTTGCCTCAAAACTTATTTCTGTCTGCACTCAAAACTCAAAAATGTCGGATATGAACCTGAAAAATCGATGTAATTTTGTCAAACTTCGGCGAAATTTCAGCCCATAGACAATTTCATCTAGGTAAGGTAAATTTACTGAAATTTGATCGACAAATAATCCTGAGCTTGAACGTGACAGCTCGCCTTCTCCGGGAAGTCAAGTATCCAGCTGCCCATACACAGTTGCCCATGGCCAGGTTTATGAGATTGTTTTCAAGCGACGGCGGCAGACCGTACGGGGCTCTGGATATGAACCTACCGCCGGTGTAGCTGTAATAACTGTTGCGTTGTTTTTAGTGCCCACGGACGAAGTCCTGGGGGAGTTATAGGTTTGGTCATGTCAGTCCGTCCGTCCGTCCGTTCACGCAGATATCTCAGACATGCCCTGGTCAATTTCTTTCAAACTTTGCACAAGAACAGTACCCAACCCCATACAGATGCACGTCGATTTGTTTCACAATGCGATCGAATTTGGCCGTGTTAGAGGACTTTTTAGTTTACACCTCCATAGACTCCCATGTATAAGGCAGTTCTCCATTGACTCCCATGTATAAGGCCAAGAAAAATAAAAATTTAGTTTCTCATCGTATTCATATTGCCTAAAGGATGCAGTGACACAGTTTTTTGTCCCCACGGATAAAGTCCTGGGGGCTTATAGATTGGGTCATATCCGTCCGTGAGTCCATCAGTGAGTCCATCGGTTCACGAAGATTTCACAAAATATCATGTGACCTTGGTGACCTTTGACCTCAAATATACATTATTGTCCATAACTCAGTAACCACAAGTGCTAAACCTTTCATATTTGGTATGATGGGACACCTTATGACGCCACATATTGTACCCCATTAATTATGCGCATATCTAATTTTGAGCGAACCAATAGAGCTAGAGGTCTGATTTTTGGTATACAGGGATAAGTTAACAATATAATTTGTTTGACAAAACGTCACGTGACCTCAATGACCTTTGACCTCAAATATACATATTTGTCCACAACTCAGTAACCACAAGTGCTACACTCTTCATATTTGGTATGTTTGGACACCTTATGACACCATATATTGTACCTCATTAATTATGCGCATATCTTATTTTGAGCGAGCCAATAGAGCTAGAGGTCTGATTTTTGGTATATAGGAATAACTTAGCAATACAATTATTTTGACAACATGTCACGTGACCTCAATGACCTTTGACCTCAAATATATATATTTGTCCACAACTCAGTAACCACAAGTGCTACACCCTTCATATTTGGTATGATGGGACACCTTATGACACCACATATTGTACCTCATTAATTATGCGCATATCTTATTTTGAGCGAGCCAATAGAGCTAGAGGTCTGATTTTTGGTATATAGGATAAGTTAATATAATTTGTTTGACAAAACGTCACGTGACCTCAATGACCTTTGACCTCAAATATACATATATGTCCACAACTCAGTAACCACAAGTGCTACACCCTTCATATTTGGTATGATAGGACACCTTATGACACCATATATTGTACCTCATTAATTATGCGCATATCTAATTTTGAGCGAGCCAATAGAGCTAGAAGTCTGATTTTTGGTATATAGGGATAAGTTAACAATATAATTTGTTTGACAAAACGTCACGTGACCTCAATGACCTTTGACCTCAAATATACATATTTGTCCACAACTCAGTAACCACAAGTGCTACACCCTTCATATTTGGTCTGATGGGACACCTTATGACGCCACATATTGTTCTTCATTAATTATGCACATATCTAATTCTGAGCAAGCCAATAGAGCTGGATGTCCGATTTTTGGTATATAGGGATAACTATAGGGTAGAATTTTTTGACAAAATGTCATGTGACCTCGATGACCTTTTACCTTAAATATACGTTTATGCCAATAAATAAGTATAGATAGATAGATACTTGTATAGATAATGAATGTTTGATAAACGTGTTCAATAGTTTCATACATGTGTAGGTTACCACTCGTTTAGTGGATAAATCTTGTATTTTTTCCAAACCCAATTGTCAAGAGAGTTACGTGTAATAATTGCACATGTTGTTTGATAATATAGTTGATTCATTTGTGTTTTTAATGTTACCTCAGGAAAAAACTCGCAAGTTGTGTTATTTTCAAAAAGGTTTCCAGATTGTGCTTCGATTTCTGGTGCTATGTTTGACACTTGATTAGCAGTTCAAAAGTTTGTCTACTATAGATTAGTAGGTTATATCAAGCACTCATTAAGTTGATGCAAATTTTGCACAATTTTTTGATTTTATTATTATATTAAAGTTAGTTCATGGAAATGTTCTTACTCTGCGATGTTTATTCAAGTATAATTATCCATTGAGTTGAACTACAAGGATAGATTTCTGTAAGGCAACCAGTTCTCTTCCCGAATATGGCCACAGTACTGCCATACAATTATGATAAACACCAAAAATGGTGCACGTGCAATCTTTCGATCTTTACAAATACAACATGGTCCAACCTACTTCAGGATGGGACAGGAATCCACTCCATTTATACCCTTTTTTCAAATAGTATGGCAAGCTTTGGAAAATGGCAGAATTAAAACAAATCTTTTCTTTGTTTCGCCTATTCTGCCATAAGCAAAATTATAGATAGGATAAGGATAAGGATAAGGATAAGGATATTTTATTTCCCAATAGAACAGAAAAGAAAAAGAAAAATACAGACACATAAGGATTAGTAAATTGGGTAGGGACTAGAAAATAGTATCATACTAATCGAGTCCAGCCCCCTACCATTCACAATTGCTGAATCTATCATTTTGCCATAGGGCGTCATGTTGAACATTGTGACCTATCCTCGATATTTGAAATAAATTCTATGTCAATGTAAGTACATAAATTATAAAACTTTGTCGTAGAAAATATACATGAGAGAGAAGAAACCTGTCAGATAAACAAGAGATGACGTTTCAGGTCTCTTTTTAACTTTTAACTAAGATCTCAAAGATCTTATACTTTCTGGGATTTGGTTCCAGAGTGTAACACCAGAGTGTTTTATTGAGCACTGTCCTATATTAGTGGTATATTTAGGAATGAGAAGATTTCCCTTGTCTTTCGACCGAGTAGGATACAGATGTTGAATGCAATGAATATCTGCGAAAATTAAATGTTAACTTGAGGTTGGTTAAATTTTGCAGTTACCTCTCAGGCCCTATAACTGGCTCTAATAAAATCCTGTAATGTTGAGTTTGCTTCCCAGAACAATTCAATTAGGGACGCACCATTAGACTTTGTGAGGGGGTGGTCACGATCGGATTCTGAAATCTCCACCAAATATAGTTAAACAAACACCATCTTATTTGTGCACATACAAATATTTATTAGACATCTACCATCGAGAACAAAAGAAATTTGCTGTATACGTAATTTGAATATTTAAGGAGTTTAAGCAATTTCCACTATAAATAAAGAACCCCTACCTCAAACTCCACAAAAGTTGCGGGACATATTTTGCCGTTGTCATGCCATTGCTTCGTTTAACAACCAGTTAATCAAATGCCTAATTGACAGGAGGAAATTCAAGACCATATTTGAATAGTAGTATATATTGTCCTCAAAATTACTCTATCACGGCCCAAGTACTCATTGCCTTCAGCAATACTGCCTTGTTATATATAATTTCAGTGATTCTTTATAATGGGTTCCTCATTCTATAAATCGTGTCACTTATTTTAGTTAATTGTTTCATGGCATTTATCAGTCTTTACGAAACTGATATAAGCTAGTTAATTCAAATAGTATTATAGTTATTTTCCAACAGTTGCGAATTTTGTGTTTTGTCTTGGCACTTACAGCCGCCGTTCTCAATCCCAGGTTAGCGCATTAGTGGGTACTCCACCCTGTCAACACGGTATCGTTTTCATTGTTTTGCGTCAAACGCCGCTATATTAGTAGATTTACAAACATAAATTCACGTCGAGCGTCGACGAGCACGTCAGAGTACGTACATTTTGGCATGAGGTCTTTCCATTGACCAAGGGGGTGTAAGGCGAGATTTAAAGATCTTATCTGCGGTTAGAGAGCAGTTAGAGAAGAAGTCACCATACTTGGTGCGTTCGAGTTACAGATTTCACCGATTCCAGCAGCGTGTCGCTTGGCGCCGGATGCGACAGTGTCCTCGGTCATCTTGCCCCCTCTACTGTCTATGCCATGCCTCGATCCACAAAATTACAAGTCAATATACTGGTATATATGATGCAAAAAGACACGATCTGCATCGTTCGAATCTCTCAAATTCTTAGAACTAATGTTTTATTAAATTGGGACACATCGATGTCGAAATAATATAAAATGAGTATTTTCTGAAGACTGAACCGTGACCCCGACGTACTCAACCAGCCAACGTACAACTTTTATGAGGCCAAGATGACGGTCGGAAGTCAGAAAACAAGTCCAGATTATCGTGTATTACATTATTTGCCAGTTTGTTTTGCGAGACTTCGTTTGCATTGGAACCAAAAAAGTACAAAAATCAGATGCATTTTGAAAACTCGGACAGGAAATCTCGTAAATTTCTAAGACGTAATGAACTTCGATCGATATGCAGCGGAACTGGTATCGATGGCACTTGCTCACGTGGATACGTTCGCTCGAAGTGATGACGGAACGAAACAGAGGAAGTCAAATAGTCCTTTTTTAGCTCCATTGTCAAATAAACATTTGGTTTATTCATAGACGGTAGACCCTCGTTTTTCTCGGGGGCCTATGGTTTATTAGTAGACTCATGGAGGTACAAACGACACTCCATAATTGGAAACTATACACGGATACCGTACCGCTTCACACCTCTGTGCCGGGGTATTGAACATTTCTTGATTTGTCATTCTGAGTTTAGCATCATGAGTTTGACAATGATCTGACTCCGACTCCCGGGCTCCGACTCTGTCGGAAGTATTGGGATATTCTTGACCGGACACACGCTTGGTGTGATGAGCGATTTTTGGCCCAAAAACAGCATCTGATGCAGGCTGATGACGTACTCGTCACAAGAAAAAATTGATATGCTATTTTGCGTGACTTCTGTCGTCCGATCGTATTATCCAAATTTGCCCGGCGTACCATACACATTTGCCATCGTTGGTGTACGGTACAAGCCACAAAACCAAACCAAACGGCCGGCCCTTTACAGGGCCATCGAACTTTCCAGCTTTAGAGAAATCGATAATACATTTTCGTCTTCACGGCACGTTTTGTTGAGGGACCGTGTCCACGCTTATCAAGATGTAATCGACTTGAATGTCGTCTGATCGAGTTTTTTATCTCTAGAAATGCGGCGGGTATGTAAAAAAGTTGCAGAACTGTGAAGAAACTATTGCGCACGTCTTTCGATGCTGGAAATCTTGACACATATTTTATTTATTTTTAGTCACCATTAGCAGATGGCGAATGCTAATTGACATTAGGTACACATCCAGCTGACTCGTGTCTTACTTTGCACAAGGGTTGATTGACAGTGGTATTCAAATCCCAATCGGCGTCCCCTGGGTCGACGTTCTCACTGGCCACGCACAATTACTCACTAAAATTGTCCCGAAAACTTATCGGTTTAGAAAATATGGAGTCGTTATGTATTGATCAGGTATTTACCCTGCTGTAGAGCAATCGTATTTCATAAATTTTCTTAAAAAACACGCAAAACCCACAATCTTTGGAGCTCTAAGTTCAAGCTACTCGCACGGCGTCTCTTTGCATAATGAGCGTCCTTTCATGTAATCCGGTATTTATAACCAATGGGCGTCTTTAAATACGGCTTATTTGCTCAATATCTTCACACGAAAGCATTTAGCATCATTTATTTTATATTGGTTTTATCGTTAAATCCACTGACATTGCAGTATTCGTCATTCACATTACCCTGAACGTACTGTGCGGGCGCTGTTCTGTTATTTTAGATTGACCAACTCATTACCATGTCAATAGTAGGCTTGCACAATACAGTCAAAGTCATTCAGCTCATCGTCTTAGGCATTTTCATCATTGTACGTAGAGCCCATTTGTGAGGGCGCTGTTGTCAACTCCGAGTCGCGCAATAGGTCCGAATCAACGGAGCGCTCCGCGCTCCCGCGAATTCTGCGCACTTTTACTGCTATCGTCTCCAACGGGCATTCGCGTGATATTGTACGCATTTAGCTCGAACTTTTCGCCATGGCCATGAAACGAATCCTTGAACAAATGTCTCTCAGTACTTTGGCTTCGAATTTTGAAGCTGAGCGAATCGATCCAACGCTTGTTCCATCTATGAGTGAGGGCCAACTCATGCGACTGGGAGTTGGCACAATGGGTCTCCAGCTACGCAAACTTAAAGTAAAGTGTCACCATGTGAAAGCCTAAAAGAAGATATTTATACGTTTTGTTAGTTGATCTGATCATTTATTTACGCGAATGACTCATTTGGGTTCAGAGGTCACTCGGAAATTTTATAGAATCATTTGAGGTTAGACGTCATCCCTCCTTGAAAAAGATACTTCAACGGAATGTTAAAAATACCAACCATGATGTCATACTTGTATGCAAAGCTATTGCCAAGGCCTGTATTGCTAATGCCTAAGATAAATGGCGAAGTGTCTATAGTAACTTTTACATTATTAAAAATACCTGTCATAATAGATGAAACGCCTTAAAAATCTCGCTGATTCTTAAAATCATTACTTACATGACTCCAACGTTTGTAAAGTGGTAAAATAATTAATTAAAAGCCTATTAAATTGTTAAATGTTCGTAAATGACCAAATAAATGCCTCGAAAATCAGTCACAAGGATATAACAGTAATATAATGCTTACAATCTTTAAAAAATGGTTATATCAGTGTTTGAAATGCCTAAAATAACAAACTGAATGCATTTAACAGTCAACTAAATTTTCTGTAACATTTATGAAATGCCAATATAAATAACTGAATGCCTACAAAGCTATTGTGAATGCCTATCATGATTAACTAAATGCAAATGATGTTGCTTAAAATGCCAAACATAATCAACTAAATGCGAATGATGTTTTTGCAAATGCTTAACATGATTAACTGTCAGAATGCGAATAACGTACGTCATTGCAAATGCCTTACATGACCATCTCAATGCTTAATGCCGTAAGAGTTATGCCTAGCATGATTAACTGGATGCGTACAAACGTATTGCAAATGCCTAACATGATTTATTGAATGCCAATAACGTTATTGTAAATGTCAAAATGTTCATCTCAATGCATAGTGACGTGGGAGTAATGCCTAGCATATTATGAAAATGCGAATCATGTTCTGAAATTGGAAAAGATAATATGCTTAAAATGCATTTATGACAGCTATGGCGTTCCATACACCTTGAACATGACCCTCTATTTTTCAAGGCAACCTTGGACATGACCCTCTATTTTTCAAGGCCACCTTGAACATGACCCTCTATTTTTTCAAGGCCACCTTGAACATGACCCTCTATTTTTCAGGGCCACCTTGGCCATGACCCTCTATTTTTCAGGGCCACCTTGGACATGACCCTCTATTATTCAAGGCCACCTTGGACATGACCCTCTATTTTCTCAAATTACCAAAACTTGGGAATGGACAAAACAATAATGACAATTTCAAAGAAAACAATAGGATCTGTCATTTTGAAATGGTAGAAATCTATTTATTGTGCAAATTTATCAAAAATGTCGGGTACCCTATAGCTGAAAGTTACAATATTTTTATTTTATTTATTTAAAAATAAATAAAATAAAAATATTGTAACTTTCAGCTATATTACAGATTACCCTTAAAAACATGTGAATTACAAAAACAGAAGAGTAGATGAGCTTAAATTTACTGAATAAACCAATATTACTACAATATCCTATTATCCCAAAATATTTCCAATCGTGTTAGCGTCTAAACTTGGCCCACAAGTCCATTTTATTTTGTGATTGATTATGATCTTTGTACAAATCACTATTTTCGTTTTAGCCGTAAAATTACTCTGTTTATGATATTATTCGTATTCGCGGGCATGAAAACAAACTATTACTGTGTATTTGTGGGCAGTCACATGGTCCAGCTCGACCAATTAAAACACAATGGACAGGGCATGGTAATATAATTCCATTTTGTATGTTGCAATTATCTAACAACACCACTACATGCTTTTAAAAGACCGAGTCGTGCGTGAATAACCAATCACATGTTGTTAAACGAGTTTTAAAATTCTAATTACTTCATTGATTTAGCATTTTCGGTAATTATTGGTTTCTACTTTCCTGCTGTCAAGCGTCTTTAAATTCTTGTACAGCAAAGTTACTATGGAAAAGAATGACAAGTATTGTATTAAACACACGCGTCCCGTTGACTTTTGAACAGCTATTGTGTGTAGAAGTGACATATAGCTGGAAATTCCAGTTTCTGTTGCATCTGGTCACATGTTATGCACCTACTTTCAGGTGTACGGTGCGGATAGTATCCTCATTTGAATTTGGTAGAAGCCAAACCAAGCATACGCCGTTATGAAAGGTCCATTATGAAGACGGTCCGACAAGAAGTGTGGCGTGTTTTATGTGTATTTTTTCTTATCAGGTTATTCATCGGAGGTAAGTATGTGTGAAGCGTGCCTCACTCACTAATATTGGCTCCATAATAGTTATCAAAGGTCGTCATTCAGCGTGTAATTCTACTTCAGGGTCAACTTGGCTCACAGAATGCAACCGATGACTATATTTGAGTGACTCCGCTGAGTGAATGGGTGGTGCGGTATGAGTTCGAATTTTATACAGAATTAAGGTACATGTGGCATAATCACGTTAACAATTTTGATATATTGATATCCAAATTTCTTTTCTGTACCTTAGCTCACAAATCTCTCTCTCTCTCTCTCTCTCTCTCTCTCTCTCTCTCTCTCTCTCTCTCACAAACACACATACACACACACACCGAAGCCTGCTCGAAGCCTTATGAATACGATACTCCTCTCAACTTCACCGTCAACATACAGGAAGTAAGTAATTTCAAAAATATTCGTGTATCTTTAACTACAGAGGCAGGTTGAAGTAACGTGGATTTATATCTCTTTGACCTATGCTCCTAAAGATTAGTTTGGTTTCGGAAGCCTTAGGTTACATTATCTGATTATCTATGTGGAAGTGAAAACAGATATTGCTTTGTGAAATCCGGCATTGCGTCCATTTTAGTTTTGGGGACCCAGTTGGAGGTCCCTGCATCGTCAGCGAGAAAATAACGAGTGCTTATTTCCTGGCGGTACGCTCGAAAAATACTTCAGTTTAATCTTTTTGTAACCGTGGGCATAGATTTTCAATGAACTCTATCGTTTGATTTTCGATACAGTTATTTTGAAGGACATATACTGTTGTAATATATGCATTGCTCAGACGAAGGCTAAACGCGATCTTTGCATGTAAACAGAAATGGCCATCAAAATTAAAAAATTCGTGCGAGTGAGAAATGAAAACGGGTGAAGTGAGAAGATATCAATGACCTGCGTTTGTCGTGCAGTCAACATGATTCCCATTGAATGTATTTGCTATATGCATAACGGTTTAGTATGGCGCGTAATCAAGGATCCGTCTTGGATTTGTCCTCCCCATTTTGGATTTATAAACGCAATTTTCAACTTTCGGACTCAACATTTTGGATTCGTAAACGCAATTTTCAACTTTCGAACTCCCATTTTGGATTCGTAAACGCAATTTTCAACTTTCGGACTCAACATTTTGGATTCGTAAACGCAATTTTCAACTTTCGAACTCCCATTTTGGATTCGTACATCGCACTTTCTATATATCCACAATGTTCGAACTCCCATTCGAAGTCCCACCACCGACGTTTTTCCTTAGCGGTCTTCAGTACAGTATTTGTGTATTTGTGTAGGCATCCCTAAGTTGCTTTAGCATAGCTTACCATGTTTTTCCTTCTTGGCCATCTACGTCAGAATGCGTCATAGTACGTCACATGACGTTATCGGATTTCTCGGGTTATTCCTGTGTGATGCTGTAAAGGGTCCACGAAAATGTGGACCGGCGCAGTGCAGTTTTTATCCCCTGTCGATCTTATCCCCGCACATCCTTCGCCGGGATTAGACTGGCAGCTGCCGATCCGGTTCTGTTGCTAATGTATATGCGGTGGTATATACTGTTGAATTTTTAGTTTGTATTATAATACGTTATAGTTTTAAGAAATGATAAAAGGTTTGAAAAAATGAAAGTCCGTTCATGGGCCCATGATGACTGATTCATTTTCAGTGTTCCAACCCTATCGGACACCACTATGTCAGACTCATAGTATATGTCAAAACATGTAAATATGTAAAATCCTATTTGAAACGTCCATGTTTAGAGAGATGGTGTACATTTCTACCAAACTGAAGTATTTTCGGTTCTATTCAAAAATATTCCAGAAAAATATTCGAGCCGTCTTTTCAAAATCATGCGCAAAGTATAGTGGTTAGAAAACTTTAATGTTATTTCGAACAAGGCCTTTTCTGAAGAAAACATGAACCTTAGTAAATGGAATATAAACCATGTGAAAAATATCATGCAGAATTTACATTACTTTCGAAACTGGTGATTATACTTAATTTCAGTAATCAATTTCAAGATGTATACAGGGCGGAACTTCTTACCCATTTCTAGACAGAATTTACTAATTACTCAGTGATATCATGATAAATGTATTCTAGATCTTGAGTTGAATAAATTTTGTGGAACACAGAAAATGTCTCTTTGGCACCGTTTTAGGTTCAAGGACAAGAAGTAGCCGCGAATATGAATCCTCTGACGAATATTGTTATAGAAACACTCTATAAACTATGTTATAGGGACTGCATTTCAGCGCACCCCGGTAGTATTCAATTTAGGTATAATTCTTACCGAAAATGTTTTAATTAAAAGAGGATTTAGAGAAAAGGAACGAAAACATGATCTTATCGCCGACAGGTTCGCGGTGGTCGTGCAACCGTAAAACAATTTTTTGAACTAAAATTATGCAACATTGTATCCATTACCATCCAGTAGGTTTATGCTTGACGCGGCCCATATACAAGAGGAAAGCCTACCTAATTAGCAACCCGTCTGGAGTCACTTCGTTGTCATTTTATAAAGAAGGATATATGAAAGGAAATTTAAGCACCCTTTCGGAAATCAGTTTTCAGTGCTTCCTTTGACAACTTTGCGATACGTCTGATCGAAACTTGTACCTTCTCAAAAAGTGTGAGTGCAATTTCCGTTTATTTTTGTTTTAAAGTTAAGTGCATATAAATGTTTATGACACTTTTAATCGCTCAAAATAGATATTCCGTTATGAAAAAAATTATTTAAGGGCAGCATCGAAAAATTTTTCCGGTAGTAGCTTACAGATGCATTCTAACTGACCGTAAAATAAAAAATGCGAATCATGTACCACGAAAGACAATGAAAAACAACTCTCAGACAGAAAGTGGCTTCAGGTTCAGTAGCAAGTTGGATTGTTCGCACATGCGCGGGGATAAGATCGGCAAGGCATAAAAACGGCACTGCACCGGAAACACTTGCACGAGCTGAACGACACGCTCACCACACATTCCGATAGCATTTAACTGTGACAAATATCCAGTAAGACTCTAACTCCTATGTAACACATTTCATCTGTCAGGCTGGTCAAGTTCATGTAGCGGCCTGGACAAACTGCTCATTACGTGGCAACTAAATAACTCGACGTCGTCCACGTTCAAAGTAACTTCAGTGCCACCACGTGTTTGGGACTCCCTAACAAAGTGATGAATAACTTGATGTAAAATGACACATTAGATGTTTGAAAGTGGCATTTTACTATATATTGGTAAACGCATTTGACTATTCGTAACCTTGTGTTCGCTTGCTAGTGTTCTAGGGGACCTCTGAGTTAGTCAAAAATGGGAGTTATCAAAAATGAGATATCGAAAGATGAAAATGGGATATACGAATCCAAAACGTTGACTTCGAAAGTTGAAAATTGCATTTACGATTCCAAAATGAGGAGTACAAATGTTTAGTGCGAATATTAGCATTGATTACGCACCTTGTTTAGCGTGGTTCCCTACGTTTTATTGTTTAATCTTCGCCATTAAATGTCAGGTAGGTTACAAAGTATTTACACTCTAATAAAAAGAGACATTTTACGTATTACAGTACCGACAAATCTTTCAACCATAAATCGCCTTTAGATTTTTGCCCCTTTCCTAACTATGGTTTAGGTCTAAGGGGCACAAAATTGGTAAAATATTTTTAAAAATATGATGCATAACAGTATTTTTTCTCTGTCTGGCTTGTAGAGTTCAAGGCCAGGAAAGAAAGTGTTTAATTTTCAGGACACTCTGGGAAATGACGTATATTCATTTCATATTCTGTCAGGAAACAAGGTAAACACACGAAAATGACTTGAATATTTTCATGAGAAAGTAGACCAGTCGAATCTCGATAATTAGTATTCACGAGTTATAAAAAAAAATTGCGGAAAATGCCTCATACACTATGTTTGGTCTTGCATACTTGAATTATTTCAAATGTTGAACAGAAATTGGAAAATGAAATATGGAACAGAAACTTGCCGCACGATCAATTGAAAGGAACAAAAACAAAATCAGCCAAACTCGACAGCATGCCATTTTACCTATATACGGAAATTTGCAGGTTTTCTTTTAGCCGCATTAATCACAGATATTTTAAACTGATAAACAAACAACATAGACTGGTGAATGGGTGAATAAATGTATCATTTATGTAGTGTACGTTTGAATTTAAAATTATATTTTAAAATCTCTAGGTACATGTATCAGCCCCTAAACACAGAGTTGCCGTTTACATTCCTGTAATGAAGTTACTGTAAGGAATGGAATAGGTTATTTACTATGTTAATCACCGACAGTGACTTTTCGTTTTCATTTGACAATACGTATAGACATATTCATTAATTTCTTTTCGTAGGACGACAGATTTGAAATGCGGCCCAACGGCATGCTGGTCACACGTGGCTTTTTAGACTATGATATTGAAACTCATTACAAGCTACATGTTTCATTCACGGTAAGGAAATATATCAACTCATAATACTGCACTTTTAGCATCAATGTAAGGCCAATAACTACGTATATCTTCATTTTTTGCATGTACTGTTAACTTTCATACAGTCGTCGCGGTATCTTTCCACGAAATGCACCTATCCGATTTCGTAAATTATTTATTTACCTTCTTGGTGTACTTGTGTTTCATGACAAAGAGTGAAACATGAAAGCATGTAGACACGTAAATATTAGTCAAGGGGTCTACTTGTCTTCAGAAATATACAGCTAAAAAGCGTTTGCCGGAGCTGTAATAAGGAGTCGGATATAAGTTTATTGAAGGTTGCCATTGAAGAGGGGTCGAGTCTTTCCAACAGAAAATGTTGGAGTTATACCAGAGTTTGTCATATGATAATGTCTACAAGATGATATGGCAACCATTCAACAAAATGATCGATAATACCTATCTATCTATCTATCTATCTATCTATCTATCTATCTATCTATCTATCTATCTGTCTGTCTGTCTTCAAGTACAAAGTAATAATATCTGTTGTTTAAGTTCATGCATCCTGCAATCTTCAGAAACTAAAAAGATATTTAGCTGTACAATATCATTTATTTGGTTGGGACGTACCATTCTATTTGTAGTGGGTACTATATTTGATAAATAATATTTGTTTTGGTGGCAACATTTTGAAACCAAAATTGTCGCCACAAAAGCAAATTTTATTAATCAAATTTCAACACAACCTTGGGATTGAATCGTACGTCCTTACCATATAAATGAAAGTGCAGAGCTAAAAATATATATATTAGTTGGATATGTGTGCATGTGCCTTTGGTGCACACATATGTCTTCCGGATTAAGATATCTATGCTGAACAGCAAATTTTTTTCCACCCACGCCCTTGTGGAAGTAATCTACATGTCTTTCCTGTTTAAGGGGTATCTGCTTGACCAACATTTATAGTGTCCTGCAGGACCTACCATACCAAATGAGAAACAACCAAGAATTTTCAACTGCCATTTTCTGTTGACTATATCTGTAACAGGACACTATAAGCGTTAATGAGGCGACTTTGACGGTGACTCTGCTAGAAGAAAGCGATTGGCCACCATTTTACAACTCAACGTGTGAAACTCCAGTTTACACAGGTCTTCCTAAAAATCCTGTAGGTGGTTGTTTATTGTGCTTTGCGCTGAACAACAACATTGATAATTTTTTATCAGTGAAAATTGGATAAAACCTATTTACTCAATCATTCGTACAATACGATCTTCCAAATCTTCCTTGGTCACATCTAGATTAATACCCGGCCAAGCAATAGCAAGTGTCTTACTTGCAAGATCTCTGACTGGGCCCCTTTCTTACAAATACCTGTGGTAATTATTATCCATTTTTGCATTACAGTGGTAGCCGAAATAGGATGTATATTTCAAAAGTCTTAAAATAAACATTGAAAGGATTAACATTTTTAACATCGTTATTTTTAATTATTTGAAGCAGGAAATCAGGTTTTAAAAATCACATTAATTTCGCAATAATTCCTTTGCAGATTGATTATTCCTTGTTCGATGTGCAGGCGGTTATTCGCGAAGTGATAGCAAGCATTAAATTAAGAGACACAATTCGGGAATCAAACACTGACAATGCCCACTGTAAGTAAATTTTAATCTATCATTAATAATGATCTATTGAATACGCAATCATATATCGATAAGAAATTCAATAAAGAATAGCAATTATGAGTTTATTTGAATAAAGTACTGTTATAATTTAAAATAAATTGAAAAATGAGCGGAATCACTCTTGGTATTATATAATGCAAGGAAAAATGTGTCGAGCTTAGAAAACCATAAATGGCAAAACATTAAATATCGTCACTTGGAAATTATTATACCAATATACATAACTGATACACAAGAGCATTTTATTAGCACTCACGCAATGTTCAAAGCTGTGAAATCTAAGTTACCCTCTCATCAT
Source organism: Ptychodera flava (assembly GCF_041260155.1). Taxonomy (NCBI): domain Eukaryota; kingdom Metazoa; phylum Hemichordata; class Enteropneusta; family Ptychoderidae; genus Ptychodera; species Ptychodera flava. Next base: position 10,981,134 of record NC_091940.1, read on the forward strand.
CAAACAAGAAAGCCTGAAAAAACTATCAATAGTTTATCATTATTGACCATTAAAGAACTGTAGCAATTTCAAATCAAATTTGAAATTTCACTGAAGTACAATACAAGACTCAGCTAATTGCACATGTCCATATCAGCCGTTTGTTGTCACAGTCGTGCTGTAGACAAGTCTAAAATGTTTCCCATTCGATGATGTAACATCTAATGGCAAACATCGGCAACCCTAACCCTAGCTAAAGCTATAGTGTGTGTGATCATACTCAACAACTAATCATGTTAACATATTTTAATTTTATAAGGTGGCATCGACGTCTTCATTGATGTAGTTTTCCCGTTATCAGCCATTTGCGATATACCATACACACTCAGCCAACTAGAGGGACCACCACTTCGAGAACCTAAACTGAAGTTCTACAGTGGCAGGGTACGTAACATTTTTAGGGATTGCCGTCTACTGCTGTGATTTAAATCTACTATAGTAAAAATATTGATAATTGAATACAGAAAAGTGATTTCGTTGTATGCAAACTCCAACAAATGACATATACATATATATATAAGAGGTAAATTTGAGTAAAAATATCTAGTCACGCCTCGATATTGTAATAACAAAAGAGATTTTGATTCATAAAATAAGCAAAATTTATTTTAGATCATAAATAAGTCAACGGATATCTGTCAAAAACCTTACAATGACAAAAACAAAGACGTCATGACATTATAGAAGAGAGAGAGAGAGAGAGAGAGAGAGAGAGAGAGAGAGAGAGAGAGAGAGAGATAATATCAAAAAAGATATTAACCTTTCTACTCGCCATAATATGTATTGGGTTAAGAGAGAATGAAATTATATCACTTACGCTTGTCTGCTTTCCCCAGAATACGTTCCCTGAGAGATTTGCTCAGAGTACGTTGGTGCGCTCTGATTGTCTCGGGGAATTTTCGATCCAGGAAAGCTCTACCAGTGCACCTTTTGATGTACGTCTATCTACTGACTCTCCTGTCGAAGCATTTGGCATTATTAAAGTTGATTTCAAAGTGGTCAGTCATGGTGAGCTTAATCTGTTTACAACATTGCCTATGCCTCCATTTCATGGAATACCATTTCATTTCAGTTATTATTGCTAACAGTCGAATATTGTTTTTTTAAAATATCACTAAACTCACAAAGTCTTCATAATTGGAGATGCGTCAATGTCTTATTTGGTGAAAGTTAATTTTGGAAATTTGTTCGTCACAGTACATCACCATATGTCAGAAAAAATAAATCCCGGCATTTGTAGTTAACAGCGAATTGACCTTTTCAGTTCAATCATTTATCCCTCTAGAGCGTTTTCCAAACCGGTAATATTATACGAGACGTAAAGTCGATAAAAAGCATTTTGGCAGTATATGTCGATCTAATGGATGCATTCTTTTGATAAGAATTCGTCGAAAGGGTAACTTAAAGATAATTACCCATTAAATTTCAAATAGTCTTCGTAAGTTATAAAATTTATCTGTACGATTCAAATAAACTGACTAGCACGATAAATTCCCCTATTTGTCCTCTATACTGTCATGTATCGTATGTGGAAACCGACGATAACACTCCTTTGAACAAAAGTAAATATTTATCATAAGAATTATAGCTGTCAACATCGGCTTTGTAGTAAATCAAGTCTATGCTAACGATTCTTTATGTTTGATGATATTTTTGTTCAAAATTTACCTATTACGAATTTAAAAGTACTTAAACATAAAAACACACTTAAAGGAAACCTCTTACATGTAATTGCAAATGCAAATTGATAATGAATCAATACTTTTCCTTCTGTACTCATTTTTTTTCTCTCTATCTAAAGCGTTGTACATAGAGCAAGGGTCCAAATACTAACTAGCTTTTTGATGAGGTACTGTCGGTATAACAACATCAATAGTGACATAAAGTCACATACTACACTCACAATTTTGACAAGATTCAATTACAATATCATTGTTTCATTATCAAGGCAAAGCTGTTATGGCCCAAATGTGGCTCTGCAGTCTAATGCATACATTGCAAGCGGCAATGGTTATTCAAGTATGCGCCTCGCATACTATACACTAATGTTTCTGCTGTAGCAATGTCCATTCTGATCAACGAAAGGGATAATGAAAATGGCATGCGATAAAAAAATGTCTGATGGCTGTAAGAGGACCGTGTTTAAGAGTGTAAAGATGTCCATGTGCGTATTCAACAAAGCTTTAAAAATCATCTTGTTTCATATTAGATTGGGCTAGGAATTTAAGCTAAGGAAGGTGAAGTCTGCGCAAATCATATCCATAAAATCAGCACTGAGCTTAAATATGATTTTGCAAGATATTATAAGACCAGATATGAACTGAATATGCTCACGTGTTTTACAACAGCTTCATTAATAGTAGTGCGCTTCACAAAACAATGAGATATATGTTATCACTATATGTAGCAGGTGTTTTTCAACGTCGCACAGTACTCTCAGAGTTTAATCACTAATTACAAAACTTATTTAATATGCAAATGAGCTGTTCATTAACTTGACACTGCTCGATGCTTATGGGACAATTAGATATCCTTCAGATCAACATTTGTAGCACGGTTTATTTATTTAAATGCTGTAATTTTAGAGCAATGTCACTAATTACAAAGTTCATTAAATATGCAAATAAACCCTAAATTAACTTGACACTGTTCAATGATTCATAACACAATTAGATATTTATCAAATCGATATCTGTAGCACGTTTCACAAAAGATTGGTGCCGAAATTTCAGAGTTATATACCTAATTACAAAGTTTATTAAATATGCAAATGAACCCTTAATTAACTTAACACTACTAAATGCTTTATAATGTAGTTAGATATCTGTCATATCAGTATGTGCAACAGTTTTTATCATATTTGATGCAATTATTTCGGAGTTATATGACTAATTATAAGACTTCATGAAATATGCAAATGAGCTAATTATTAACTTGACACTGCTCAATGCTTCTCAGTACAATTGGATATTTATCAGATCAACATCTGTAGCAAGTTTCATCAAATTTAACGCTGTAATTTTGGAGTAATATCACTAATTACAAAGTTCATAAAATATGCAAATGAACCCTTAATTAACTTCACACAACTAAATGCTCTACACCACAATTTGATATCTGTCGGATTAGTATCTGCAGCAGATTTCATCACACTTGGTGCAGTTATTTTGGAGTTAAATCACTGATTAAAAAACTTCACAAAATATGCAAATGACCTATTTGTTAACTTGACACTGCCAAATGCTTCTCAGTACAATTAGATATTTATCAAAACAAAATCTCTACCCAATTTCACTGACTTGGGTGCCGTAATTTCAGAGTTATATACCTAATTACAAAAATCATTAAATATGCAAATCAAACCTTGATTAATTTTACACTACTAAATGCTTTACACTACAGTTAGATATCAGTCGGATCAGTATCAGCAGCAGATTTCATCACATTTGGTGAAGTTATATCGTAGTTATATGACTAATTACAAACCTTCATAAAATATGCAAATGAGCTATTTACTAACTTGACACTGCCTAATGCTTCTAACTATAATTAGATATATATCAGATCAATATTTGTTGCAAGTATCATCAAATTAGGTGCAGGGATTACAGTATTATCTCACTAATAACAAAAGTTCATTAAATATGCAAATGAGAAGATAATTGACATGACACTCACAGTATCATCATAATGTTCTTAGATTGTCATCTGTGAAAAGTTTCATGAAATTTTGTGCAGTATTTCTTGATATATGTCTACACTGTCATTACCGTCTCCATACGGGAACCATTGTACGGAAAAAAACGATATTGCATAACTTCATTAATATGCAAGCCACACAAACCAAAATCTAATCAGTTTTTGCAAGTAGCATATGGTACCTGTGTACCAAATCTGACTGGAATCCGTTCAGGCGTTTTTGAGTTATCGTGTAAACAGACAGACAGACAGACAGACAGACACACACACTAACACACACACACTCACGGACAGTCAGACAGACATCGCTATGACATTAGCCCACGTGTTTACACACGTGAGCTAAAAATCAAAACTTTTCTAAAAATTAATTTCTGTCCCTCCTGCCAACTTCAACTTCATTCAGAATTTGGTGACAGTCGACTCAACTGAGCTAATGCTGACAGATTGCTATCAATGTCTAAGGGCAGTGGTGGAGTAACGCTCTGTACAGATTGTATTTCTTTCATCTTGAAACTCCCTAGCATTTTGGTGACATAAAAGATTAGGGCTAGACGTGCATTAGAAGTGCGAGAAAGAAGGTTGTGATCATGATGCTAGTGGCCTAACGTAAAGTAAGGAATACCTATAAAATGAGCTTTATGTTCTCAACATGATTCTGAAATCGACATCATTAAAAGCCCTTTATTTATTTCATTGTCGAACATTGTGTTCTGTAGGCTGCCCGGAAGGTAAATATGGTTTCTTATGTGATAAAGACTGTATATGTCAGAACGGTGCTACTTGCCATGGGTTCAATGGTGCTTGTAAATGTTCGAAAGAATGGACAGGACCTGCTTGTGATATGGGTAAAGGAATTTTATTACTAAGGGCATGTGAACTCTTAAAGTTTTTATTTCAGGGTGTTAATTATTTCAAGAACTAACTCAAACATAATAACAAAGAAAGATTCAAAACTGCGATGACATAGCTTAGTTATTTACTAAATACTAGTAGGTAGCAGTTTAGTCCTGATCACCTCAATTTTATCCCTGATGAGTATTTCCGATGGAAAATTCACGGAAGTATATATGTAAGTATGGACGAAACCAAACGACGCAAATGTGCTTGAAGTGAAGATATGGTATTGTCATTCTTAGAAAACCTATGTTACCACGTTCAAAACTTCACTTTTGTTTAATGATGTTTATCATCATAAGTTTCTTGCTGATGTTAGAACGTTGTGTACCCTTGAAAAGACCTAAAAATATGTTCACTCGCCAGAGTACAATGAGCATTGTCAAATTTACCAAGCAAATCAATATATATTTTCCTGAAAATACAATGTGCATTTCCTTTGTTGTGCCTCCAGGCCGTATATGGGTATTGCCTGCCGGTGCTGAGTTGTCAAACGGCCAAACGTTCAATCTTTCCTGTCATTACAACATTGAGGTCAAATCTGCAATTGGAGTAGTCTGGACATTTTTCAATGGAGTGTCAAGTAGAACTCTAAAGGCTCCATTAGAGCAGGTCTCTTATAAACCGCACAGCAGGTAAGTCTTTTATGTTAGTTGGTGCTATCTGACTGGAAAGAGTCATAGTATTCTGATAAAATATTTCTCTCCCTCCATATTGAAGAGGATAAAATCATGTTTTTACTATTCGATTGCGGAGTTTAGAAGCGCACGTGACTATCACATAATGATGATGTGATTATGCGACGGATACTGTTCTTCTGAAACCATTTCTACTGAATATGGACCCCCTACGAGATTGTAGGCCGTCTCTTGGGCTTGAATAGGCCATTAATAACGTTAGTGACCACACGGGGTAAAGGGACAATCAGCAGCTTGATGATCATTATGGCGAAAGGGAATGGAATGGCGGGGTAATGTGTCGCATTTCAACATGGATTTTCCAATCTGCTACGAAAATATTCCTATTTTCTGTGTCTTTAAATAGCTAAAGCACCCAACTTTCCTAGAGCTGATGAAGCTATTCTTGAACCCTTTATCTTATTAACATCATTAATTTAAACTATTTTGAAAAAGTTGATCTTCTAACAGCCCTTGGTGAAACAGGTGGTATTGTAGTATAAGTTTTCATCATGCAATCGCTGCCCCAGATTCTTCTAAGTTGAACAGGGACATATCGTCTGTTAAATTCTGTTTTTGTCATCGGTGACGTGGTTACTCCGCCATGGCCATCTTCACCTGCTTTACCTGTACGGATTTCTGCATAACACTGACCGTCCTTCTCAGTATCTTTTCGCTGATCATAATTTTTTGTTGTTGATTAAAATACCTCTCAGCATCTTAATAAACTTATTCTAAAGCTCGATTTTGCCTTTCTCCTTTCTGTATAAGACCTTCACTTCTAAGGTCATACCTTTCTCTTCTCTTTTGCATTGACTTTGACTTGACAACTATTGTCCAAGCATTGAAATATCCTGGAAATTCCCTCTATTGATCCCTGTAGCTGATACTGCCAGATGTATTTACTGCTTGTGGTTTAGATGTCTACAGTCACTTTCAGAGTCTGGACCTCTTGTAAGGTGTGCATTTTAAGTTCTATTCTCTGTTTGCTTCAGCAGCATTCGGTCTGCTGCATAGAATTGAGTCACTTCCGTTAACATAGACCAAATTCGCAATGCATCGTTTGTAATCTTCTACAGTAGTAAACAAAGTATTCATACCTTCTTATTTACATATTTAGTAGTAATTAAAGCAGCGTAAACATGACAACCTAAGACCCCCTGTAAGTAGGCCATGCACCCAGTGACATTTTTACTTCACTTGTGAAAACGAAATCATTCTTGAGATCGATACTTTGTTGTCGTACAGAGTCAATCACGATTTCTAATATGGTTAACTTTTTAACCTTCTAACTAGACCTTGAAAAGCACCTGTTTTGTTGTTGCCTATACAAGCACAGATAATCGTTCCATATTTTTAAAGGCTCCTTCAGGTGCCTTTCATTCCAACTCTTTGTTTGATTCTCTTATTTGTCATTCCAATCTAATACATCCTTACTTATGTCTTTTGTACCTTCACAAAGTATCTTGTTTCTTCCCTCTCTGCTGCTGACTTCTGATGCCGAAACTGTTGCCAAAAACGCGATAAATCAACTTTGTGAATGTGCATGGATCTGATCTGGCCCTGCTGACAATGCTGACGGAGCCATCATCATGGCGTCCACTGACAGTATTGCAATCGTAAAAGAGATCGGCACGTAGTTATTCTCATTTTGATGATAGTCTTTTCATTTCATGGACTCCTTTTTCTAGCTTTCAGATTTCAATATCATAATTATAACAATTTCAAATAGTGAGTGGCATTCTTTAATTCCTTGTTGTGACCTATAGCTTAGTGAGTGGCATTCTTTAATTCCTTGTTGTGACCTAAAGCTTAATCAGTGTTGAATTCAATATTGTTGGGTAGCAAGTTAAATTTAGCGTTAACAGCAATATCCATATGCATTTTTTACCTTCATTTCGAAAACATTATTTCTGATAAGGTGTGTGATCTTCTGCTATTACGATCAAATCTTCAAGGAGTGAAAGAGACTGCGTTTGTGCTATGACTGTTCTACCAATGAAATCGAAAACGGTACTTCTGACTCTTGTCTACGCACTGACGACTCAGTAAAGACAAACAAAACTACCTTGCAAGTGAGCAAGAGCACCTGTAGTAATATAACTACCATGCTGCAGTACCAGTGTGATAAACTTGCACTCTCAATCTGTATTATTGCTTCACGAACTCTACAACGTGTTGAGCGGTCTCAGTCAGAAAAATGTAACAACTTAGCCGGCTATTGAACCACTCTTTTTTGGGGGGGAGTGGAGATTTAGCCGACTGGTTCTGTCTCTGGCCTCTCAGCTAGGCGACTGATGCCGTATGTTGTGGGTTCGAATCCGATTGAAAACTATCCGTATTGATTGCATGTATTCTGGCTTTCATATTTTCTTATCTCTCGGATTTTCTTTAGTCAGAAAGCATCAGCAGCATCTCCTGTATTGCATATTTCCGTCTCCAAAGACAGTTTTCCAGGAATATGTTTGTCCTTTTTGGTCCTCCTATGAATTGAAATCTTATTTGTTACAGCTCCTACCTATTTTAAATGCTATTCTATACCTTTCGAAATTTTAGGACTTGTCAACTACATCAAATACCTTGGATGGCAAAAAACAAACAAACAAAGTGCCAAGAAAGCAACCACGGGAGACATTTTGTCCTTTCCAAATCAGTTGAGCCAGTTATTATCATATTAAAATGGTAGCTCTGCCAATTTCATTGTCTATTCTGTAGTTGGGTATCAGTTTCAATCTGATATGTTCGACAGAGATGACCATTTCATCGGATATGATGAGATAGGCATAAGCACACATATGTATACCATTGGCCTTCATCGCAGTACTTCATTTACACATTCCAATAAAACCAATCTTTTGTCGTCATGATAGAGAGAACATTCTCATAGAATGCAATGTTCTGAAACATATGCAAGTCATCAAACAGGAAAAACTTTTCCTCAGAAAATGAAGCTCATCAAAGTAAATTTACAAGTACCCTTACTTCAATAAAGTACCTCTTTCCAACAGGGTGAACCTCAATTTTCATAGCGAACACTTTATTTGTAATATCTTCATGCTAAATTTTCAATACCCAGGATTCCAAAAAGTCCACTGTTTTATTGCTTCTACCATAATGATTGCCGACTAGAATCAATAAAACTTTCATTGTACTTAATATTTTAATTTATGATCGTGTCTGATCTGATTATTTAAATGGCATTATTCGAAAGTGTTGAATATGCTCATATAAGGAGCTTTATTTTGCCATTATTTTGGTGAACTAATCCGCCGCTTGTGACATCCCCTGTCATATTGATCGCTCAGTTCTGAGCTCACTATTAATTACTCTAATGAAATCTTTGATTTCACATGCGATGTGACTGCTCGGTGCACTTAGGCTAAGTCATCAGTTACCAGTGGATGAGTAAGGCTAGTTGTCATCATCCTCGACTTCATTATCAACATCCCTTTAACAATTCCCTGAAGATCAACCAAAAGAGGGAAAGACTTCAACTAGTGAAGAGACAGAGTTGCCTAACGGTCATAGAGCCTGGGGCCGAGGAAGGACGTGATGAACAAGTTAGAGAATGAAAATTTTATGATTCGTCTTAATCCATATGTGGCAAAGTATAGCTGTTGGGAAGCTGGATACCTTAACAATCTTAAAAATATTGAACCCCTCGAACAAAATGTTGTCAGCTTAGCATTTGTCATCAAGTCGTGTGTGAGAAAAAAGATGGATGCATAAACAGTTTCAAAGTTTCCCGTCCCTTTGAAAAATATATGGTCAGTTATTTATTGTAATCAAAAATCCGTGTTCTTATCTTTCAGTGAACTGACAATAACTCACTTCGATGGAGATCGAGTTGGTACTTACCAATGTTCAGTTACCGATCAAGATGGAGTAGAGTACACTGCTGAAGCTACTGTTACTTATGCAGGTGACTACTAGATATTTTTATATCTAATAACAGAGTCTGATAGCAAAAATGACTGACACTACTGTATTACATTGGTTTCCTCTAGTTTTACTTGTAAATTGTAGTCTTTTAGATTACATAGTCCCATTACACAACACTACATTACATTACTTGTAGTGTACAGAAAAAACGTTTTCAAACGTCTGTGTTGAAAAATCCATTAAAATATTTTGAAATTCTAGCAAGCAAAGACGTTGTACTGACACACTGTCGTCGAATTTCCTGCCTTAGAAATACAATTTTTAAGGAAAGGAGAAAATGAAATTTGTAATCATCAGGCGTTGTTTCTCTGCTTTGTGGTTGCGGTAATGTGCTATTAATTTTGCCGCTGTAAACTCAAGTAAATTGTAGCCCCTTATATTAAGTGTGGTCCCTCCGAGGTCGAATTCCTTACAGGTTCATCGAACCTTCTAAAAGTGCACGGCCATAACGACTGGCGATGACGAGTAGATTTTTGATAAATTTATTTTCATGCAAAAAGACTAATGACTGAAGGAAGCCATCACTCATAAAATTGTGTTCTGTTGTATCGATCGGATAATAATCGTATATGATCTCATAGTGCTTGTACCCTACGATATGATAACCAAAGGATATCTCTGAAAGTTCCAGAACTTTCTACAATATTATCGCAACTTCGCAACATAATCAATTATTGTATATGATAGATTCCAATTGACCAAAAAGATGGCAAAACGTACTTCTAATTATATGGCAGATAAGATGCCTTGTATATATATATATATATATATATATATATATATATATATATATATATATATATATATATATATAATATATATATATATATATATATATTATATATATATATATATATATATATATATATATATATATATTGTGTGTGTACGTATTTATACAATTATGTATATTTCATAGTTATATATTATACAATTACAGCCTCTTCCATGCCAGTTGAAGGCGACACTAACTTTACCTTCACTGTCAGCATACCAGAAGTAAGTCACCCCGAAATTATAAGTGTTCTTTCAACAACAGAAAAAGGTGAAAGTAGTCAGAGTTTAGAATTCAAATGTTCTTTACTTACGCTCATAAATCGTTGCTGTGATTTGGACATGTTTGATTAATCATTATTAACACTGACTGAGTGCTGACAGCTATTGGGGCACAAAGTCAGTCAAAGCTTCTCTGTTCACATACAGGGTTTATGATTAAGATGTATTGTTTTTACCTTTTCGAACTTAGTCGTAGGCTTTCTGTATGTGATATAGTTTTGAAGGCTTTCAAACTTTAGTTTGTTTTTTTTGGTATATTTTGCCATCAAAAGCCGGTAAAAAGTTTTATATCAACTTATTGCAGCGGCAGTTCGCCTGATGCAAAGAGTTTCTAGGTTCGCTTTTCGACAGAATTGTTTTGAAAAACGTACTGTGATTACATATAGATACCATTAATTGTCAAGTTGAAGGCTAAATGTGATCTATTTTGTCAGTAGAGAACAAGAAATGACGAGTATAGTGTATGTGTGCTATAGAAAGAGACGTTGATAACACTATTAAAACACACACCCTTGAGATTATAAATAGCTGGTTATCTTAAACTAAACTCATGACTGTATTGCCTGAGTAATAGATTAACACAATTATTTAACTGTCTTGTAGAGCTCAAGGCCTGGCGAAGAAGTGTTCAATTTTCGAGACGCTTTGGGAAACAACGTTCATTCGTTTCAGATTCTGTCGGGAAATAAGGTAAATATGTATAAATTGACAAGTTTTCTCACGAACGCTTTAAACGTTTCGAATGTTAGCCAAACTTGTGGGGAACTCCTTTTCAGTTGAGAACATTTCAAAGGTCTCTATAAATATCCATACAGCTATGCATTAAGAAGCACATTTATTTACCAACAAAGTAATCATAATATATGTATGATGCATTTAATATGTTTACAATTATTAAAGATTCGACACAAAGCTACCAAGGAAGAAAAATTAACAAGTGGTGTATTTCAGTTCACAGTTGTCTTCCTTTGGGATATTGCCATGCCAGAGGTGGTGGGTATACATAGACAGAGTAGAGATTTCAGTCTTCAAAGTTAACATCCGTTTATTTCATACGTGTAGACGTTACATGTCGTCAGGGATAGTGCAAAGTTAATTGAGCCCTCATATCTTACCGTGCTCGATCTCCCGATATTATCGAAATATTGCTTTGTATAAAACACATAAAAAGGTAGTTTCGATTTCACGATAGATATGAATTAAAGATAAAATAATGCATCCAATCACAAACATCAATACAACCCTTGGCCTTTAATTGACATGTCAGAAATAATATTTAAAAGTTACTGCGACACGTTGCACGTGCATTATTGCATTATTTTCATATCACTCAAACATATGTCGTATCATATGTCGTATCAAAACCTTAAAAACATCGTCCCTAAAGGTTATTGGCTTCTTTGTGCACTTGCAGCCAATTGGGTTTATAATTAGGTTTTATCCAAAGCGACTTATTATTAAAATCTTGATGATTTAATTAATATCATATAGAGGTCAGTCCCTGATGTCGCGCCTGAGGTTATAATTAAAAATTTCATTCACATCTGAAGATGAACAGTCCACGCTTACATGGTTAATAATAGTATTAATTCATGATGAGAAAGATTTATAGAAATAATTGTCATTTGCTATGTACATGAGTAGTACCACTACACATTGCGTAAACAATAAAATCAATCACTCATTTCACTAGGTCACCCACTTATGCGGACAGGTCACTGATACATTTTTTGTCAGACCCTTGAAGGTTTAGATTTGCTATTTGTCAAAAAGCTGGACATAAATGCCTATTTTGTTCACTAAATTTTGCATTTAACATGATAACTACCAACTGTGTTTTATAAAGGACACATTATGCAATCATTATCTTTGTAACAGCAACTGTCAAACGTTCAGTATTGCAAGCCTCGGGCCCAAAATAAACTTTTCTCATTGCATCGTTAGTCCAATTTATTTGGATACCATTTTCTGAAATTTGTAGCCCAATGACAATAAAAACTATGCATGTTTCCATACAAGCAAGCCAAAACAATGGCGGCGCCCATGAATGTATGATGTTAGTAGGTAAACTTCTGGTTATTCGCACATATTGAAGTGGCACATACGTAGTCAGCTGCAAGCACGACTAATAATGTTACTTGTGCTGATGACTACCGGGTGAATTAACCTTTGAGTAAGATAAAGTACCTCTGTAAAAATGTATATCTGTGAAATATTCCTATGTTACAGTAAATGGAAATATCAACACATACGCCCTTCGTTTATTTTGTTAGTGCTATGTTCTATGAAATGTTTCCCATGTTTTGTAACTTTGTTGGTTAATTTGGATTTCTAGTTTGTACAACGCTCTGCTCAATGTAACTGTTGAGTCAAACTCCGATTGACATAATTGTAATAGATGACAATTTAATACTAAGAGTTCTACTTAGGTGACCACCATGTGCAAGTTACCAAAATATAGAACTAGTCGGCAGGTTTTGATCACGGCTGTGATGAACAGCACACAGTTGGTTCTGGAGCTATCAGTTCGCTTAAATCGCCCAACACCATGATCCCTACGCAACTGTCGTCAGAAATAATGAAGACGAATTGCCTTGTTCTTTATCAGTATCGTTTATAATTTCTTTTCGTAGGATGACAGGTTCAAGATGAGGCTTGATGGCATTCTGGTCACACATGGCTTTTTAGACTATGATATCGATGCTCAATACGAGCTTGAAATTTTATTCATGGTAAGTTACCAGATAATTTTCAGCACAAATATTAAACAAACTACATATACATGTGAAGTACACATATCCATTTGTGTCGAATCGTCCATTTCAAAATTACATAAAATGATGTACGATCATCACCTAGGAAAGGTGTATCAGTACTTTCAATCAAATTCTTTAGCCTTACTCTGAGAGAGCTTCGGGACCAGTCTTACAATGCTTTTATGACAAAATATAATAAAGAAAGCTATGCATTTCTAAAAGCGGTTTAGGAAAGCGCTAGTATTGGCGCTCCTGACACCCACTACTCCTATGCTATTGCAGCTCATTGACGATGTGGTTCATTCATAAGAGAGATTTTGTTCTATAGCTATGTCGCTGCATGAACAAGCTCTAAGTAGGTAGGTTTATCGAGCCGTTCTAAGTACATGTAAAATCAACATTTACGAGAAACTTTTGGCATTTGGGTATCGAAATGCAAATCAGCAAGAAATCACAAACGCCAGGCTACTTCTGCGCTGAAGTATGGTTTTCTTATGCCACAGCGAATCGTGATTTTGTCGCAGGTTGTTCTCAAGGGACGATGCGCTTCGGGAACAGATATTAGGACTCTCCAAGTTTTACAATATTATCTTTTCCACCACTTGCCGGTGCTCATTTCAAGCTTGAGGGGTGTATAAAGTCTAACTGTCTTAGTTTTGTAAAATTCGGTAATTTGTTTCTGTACACCAAACTTTGCAGGTTATTCTTTATTTCGATTGAAATTTTCTAATCCATGCTTAAAATTTGAGCCAAAGTTCTCTGCGAATGTTGGTATAGAGGGCAGTAAACGTCAAAAGTGGCAAGGATGCTACCTTTAGGTACTTGCTCCAGGTTTTGAATACGTTGAAGGAAGTGGGTTGTGTCTTTGATGTATGAGGGTAGAGTGGAAGCTAGTGTTTGTAAATAATGGTCGACATATTCAGACATTTTCTGAGTGGGATGATTAGCAGTAGAAACTATTGGTCTGAATGAGACGCCGAGTTTGACGTGTATTTTCGTCAGTATGTAGAACTTTACCAAATTTGGATTCGTGCATATAAGATAATTCTTTGTATATTTGCAAATGTTGCCTTCTTTATTTCCTTCTTCAACTGCTACTCTTATGATTTTGTTTGTTCTATCTGTTGGGTCTGAACGGAGCTGCTAGTAATGCTTTGGATTGTTGAGAGTTTTCTCTGCTTCTGAGACGTAGTGGCTTTTCTTCATGATAACAATTGATGACCCCTTGAAGGCCGGTTTGATGACAATAACGTTTGTCCCTGGTTAGTTAGAGCTTACCGTTCATGCTTTTGAGGTTGTCTTTGGTATAATTGGTACAGTCATTTGTGTTTTTGATGTCTTCCGTGACTAAGGCGAAGCAAGTCTCGAGAAAGAGGTCACGATTTGTTGGTGGTGAAAAGCAACTGTCTTGATGAATTGGTTTGATTATTAACTTGCGGGTATCATCAGTTCAGTTTATTTCGTCATGGAAAAATTCTACTAGGTGTAGGCGCCTGGAAAAGAAGCTCGCACCTGTGTCAAGTTGAATTTTATTTTCTTTTAGTGGGGTGGGACAAAAAGTGACGCCCCTTTCCATGAGACGTACCTCGGCATCAGTGAGCGGAACATCTGACAAGTTGACGACAGTAGATGACTTAACTTGTTAATTTTCTGAGTCTTCTGAAGTCTTTGTGTGTTTACGGTGTACATTTTTCCAGTCTTTCTGTCTTTTTGTGTTTCTCTTTCGATGATTGGTTATTAAATAGCTGCTTATGAATGCGTTGACTGATTTGGTAGTCATCAATTCGTGTGTTGTGTTGTTCAGTTTTTGGTAATCTATTGTATTATATCTTTCTTCTATTGTTCGATCCGTCGGTGATGATAAGTAAAGAGTCCTATGGACACTGTTCCTTTACTTTGAACACAATTAAGTTGACGGTTTTCTGATGTTGAGTCGCCAGGTGTCTACATTTTTTTTTGAGGATGTTCTTTAGAGCGGTAAAATATCATTCCATTTCTGGTGAATTCTTGTGGACGGTAAAGGTATATTTGGTTTCACGTGTACACGCAAGCCTTTAGGGGCAGTTTTTCCCACCTTGTGGACTCGTAAATACCTGATATGTAATCTGAACGATACATTTCCTACTTCCTTCAGGAACACAAATGCCAAATGCCAAATTCCAACTCGGTAGTGTTAATATTTTCATTGATATTAATATTTTCTTCTGTTTTACCAATAGGAAAATTTTCGGGAAAACGAGGCGAAGTTGACGGTGACTCTTCTGAACGAGAGTGGTTGGCCACCTTTCTACAACTCAACGTGTGAAACACCAGTTTATGCGAATGGTCCCATAAGCCCTGTAAGTGATTGTTTCGTTTTGTATATCGTAATCAACGGGAAAAACAATAATTTCTTTCTTTCAACTAAAAATGTATTCCAATGACAGATAAATTGATTGTAATAATTATTCATATAGAAAGTTTTCAAAAATTCATAGGCCACAATACTCGCCAAAGTAAATAATCAAATGCCATGAATGAAAGACCTTTGTCATTTACTCATGCCTGTGACAAATTTGCCTAATTTGTGATAAAATATGATCTGATCATGGATTATTTTGTCCAAAATCTTTAATACTAAACATTTTATCGATGAATCTTGTTATACTCTGGACAGTTGTCATCAACCTGTCGTTGATGTTATTAATTCAAAGGAGTAAATCTGGATAATAAAAGATACAATTTTAGGCTTTTACTGTAATGTCTGTTGCAGTTTGGTCATCTCCTGCTCGATGTACATTTTGGCAATATGAGATTGGCTGACGTCGACTTTCCATGGCAAGCTTTCGTCCTTCGGGCTGACACTGACAATGGCCGATGTAAGTGACTCTACTGAACTATGAACTCCTCAATAGTTGTATGTTGAATGCGCAATCCATCAACAGCAATATACAACAGTGGCTGGGCCCTGTTACTTGGTTGTATTGTTCAAGCTACTACAAGCAACAGAAGTATCAATAAACAATAAACCCACTACAAAACATTCTATTCGTCAGATAAGGCCAAATAAAAAGCGTTTCTGGTAACATGCCTTCGACAAATTATGGTAGGTAGGTAGGTAGGTAGGTTGGTTGGTCGAAGGGAATTGCTTTTTCATTTTGATGAGCTAAGACTTATAACATACGATAAAATCAAGTAAATCTACTGGAATGTTTTTAATGCTTCACGCATGAAGCACTGCCAATTGTTAATAAATAGCTCATTTGCATATTCAATGAAGATCTGTAATTAGTCATATAACTCCGATATGACTGTATCCAGTATACAGTATACAGATTCAGGGCCGATCATGCTGGGCGATGGTCCCTGGCTTTAAACTCAGTTTAAATTTCCTTTTTATTCGTTTTCTACATCTACAAATTCACTTGCATTGCCAAAACTATAAATAATAGCAATAATGTACCCCCTCCCGGCCCATAATGGACTCAACCAAACTTTGCTCTCCATAATGAAACGGTTTGAACCCGCTACGTCCCGTACATTCTGTCGTGAAAAGTTTGCTTTCGTCCATTATGGGCCGGGAGGGGGCACATTTTTGCTTAAATATTAACAAGTGTCCTTTCAATGAATTGCTACGCTACAGTGAGTTTATTGAAAGTTGCTGAAGGTTGTTTCACCTGATGTAAATTATATTTACATAAACGGAACTTCCAGTACAAAAGCCGGATTATCGTAAATCTATGCAAATGTAAAATAGTCACGCTACTGATCGGACGTGCCATGTTTGGTCCAAGAATCCCATAATTTTGTCACGTTTCAGGCTTTCATAGTCTTGGATCTTGTATATGATGAATGTGAATACATAACTTGAGCCGAATCAAAACGACTGCCAACGGGAGCATCACCTCTTCTTGGAGAGGCTTACATGTTAATTATTCGAACACAAATTTATGAGTGCATATGCATGCCAGGTAATATAGCATACAATGAAAGCATTTTTAATGATTTGTCAGAGCGAGCTCAAGTTCAAAAAATATACTACTCATTGTCTGTAATTGGTATTGTGCATTTACTGCTGTCGAACCGAAAACCATGGCTTAGCCTTTTGATCGTTGCTGTAAACGTTTTTTATTGAGTCTGATTTTGACCTTGACTCTTTAATTTTTTTGTTCCACAGTATTGTGTTGACGTTATTTCAAACATGATGATCAACAGTTTTACATTGAACAGACGAAAACATTGCAAGGCCCAGGGTTTTGATGAACATGGCCATACTGTTTTATTCAAGTGCTTTTGAACTCACTGAACCCTTGTTGAAACTTGAATTTAGGAAATGACCAATATTTTTCAACTATAAAGACCTGGGAGCATGGAACATTCAATAAGTTTAGTTTGCCTTTTACCAGGTTTATCTAAAATTTAAAGCAACTGATCAGTGACAATATGGCGTTTGTCCATTAATTGAGGTAAAAAGCAGTCTTTTACAATAAAATTTGTCACTCTGCCATACAATGTTTCTGTGCCCACACAGAGTGAGCAATGTCTGATATGTACAGATTTTAGCATGGCTTTTGACCAAGTCGACCGTGTTCTTTCGCTCTTCAAATTGCATCACTTTAGCTTTCGTGCACAACAGCCTCAATGGCAATATCCGTATATAATAGAGAACACGTGTTCAGCTACATTGAGCTATTTCATCATTGAGCCAGATCACGTCTTTCGGACCATTTAGGATGACTATCATTCACACTCCATATGAACAATATACTTCTTACTGTACCTGATTAGACTCCGTTGTTTACTGATAAGCCATATAGGTCAATTTTGGGATTAATGTTGTAGATACACCAAATGAACGATGTGCCTCATACTGTACCGGATCAGTTGTTTGCTGACATATTAATAGTTTGAGGATTTTCAATTTGCATAATTGAGTTGACTAATTTGTTGAGTGGTAAAAAATATTGCTCCTAGGGTGAAATCCAAGCCAGGGAATATGACTCTAAAAAGAAAAGCTGGGCCAGGTTAATTACAATGCTCAAGTTCAAAGTTATGTACTACATAAAGTTTCTTATAAAAACATTTCGGATGTTATGATTGACTCAAATCTTTAATTTGTCTGTTACATTGACACAACCTTGCTAAGTCCATTCGCATATTTTGTCTGGTCAATCGTATTTTCTTATTAATAATAATGTTACCGCCCTTCGACCCCTTTGCCAAATTTTTGCATGTCAAATTTTAGAATCGAGTACTTTCATCTGTAATTCAACGTCTAATCATTAGTCCAATCACATTAAAGACGTTTAAAACACTTTATTTCCTCAGTTGGAGGTGCAGGTTGCCAACACAGTTTTTTCAAAGGAATATGTATCATCTTAGATGAAAAGGAAACACCCTTGTAATATATATTTTCAAAACGCAGAGAATCTAAACTTTAGTATGGTAGCAATACTTTACTCGAAGGATGAAGTGGGTGCATATTTGGGGAAAAACCCAATTTTGGTATTAATGATAAAAATTAATTTAGGTCAAAAACTGGAATGTAATATTTCACTTGAAAGAAGAGTATATGTAGAAAAAAAGACTTCTTAAATTTGCATCATCTATCCTTATTCTAAACTGGTGTTGGTTGAAAGACCGACATTCCAAAAAGTGATTAAAACATGATTAGCGAAATTAAAATGCCTCTTATTCGAAATGAAAAAATCATTACCAAACACAAATACAAATATTCGGCATTTCACATTTTATCAATTCCATTCTGATTTAGGCCTACCACTTGCAGGGCTCATTTTGGAGCGCTAGCTGTAGGAAAACGTTTCATCGTCTCAGTTTTACGGACAGATATGTCTTGCCAATAAAGACATAATGCCAACCTTTGGTGTCTTGGTCTCATCTTAGCGACAGTTTCGTAAAGATTGAAAATTTTATTTTGCTGCCTAGAGTTAACACAGGGCTGGTGGCGGTCATTTGAATTTCCAACATCGGTAAATCTTTGTAATGTTTTGTCTGGTAACATTTGCGCGGTGACCCCGACTTTTATTCTTGATTGTGAAAGAGATTGTTTAAAATATTCCTCAAGGAGAGTTCGATCAAAAGTTTAAGTCTTTCATTTTCGAGGTGCATGCTACCTAATATCGTTGAATCAGAATGGAAATTGGAAAACTTGTGTGACTCTGCGGCGAAATATACAATTTTAGTTTTTCAGAAAATTGAGCCAGTCAAGGCTTTAAATTTTTCTATGAACTTTAAAATGAACCCACAAGTGGTAGACTGGATACAAGAGCTAGCAAATTAATTGCAGATCAATAGATTTAGCAGAATATTTAATCAGCTTGATGGCGATAGCAGTTCCGTAACAGCAAATGGTCAGAGTAGTTGCGTAGGTGACACAGACAATAGAGTAAGTACTACATGTGTATGTAAACCTTATATAGCCATTGTGTTGCTAAAAACAAGTCGGAAAAGTATTCTACTGGTGATGATTGCCTCATCTAAAACCCAACGTTCGGTCAAATCCCGTAGGTACATTGTCACTTTACAATAGAACATTTTACCGTATTTATATCTTTTAGGTCGCGCCGATATCTTCATAAATGTGTTTGAACCATACACAGTCGTTTGCGATTTATCAAAAACGTCGTATAAGATCAACCAACTACAGGGGCCACCATTGCCAATACCTAAAATCACGTTTTACGATGATGGGGTACGTAACATTTTGAGTAGATTATTTCGTATCAGGAAAACGGGTTTCTTGCAAAGTGGATAAACCGATTTTTTGAGTCACCTTAGTGGAAACATGAATCTTCGCATGCCGAGAATTAAGGTCTGTTTCATGCGAAATAATTACTCCATTACTTACTATACCGTAATGACCAAGACTTTCATATGTGTAAGATCAAAATGGAAATGAGTAAATAGTTTTTGCATAACCGATAGATAAAACTGAATAACCGAAATGTTACAGCATCATTGTATCACAGATGACATCGTGACAAACAGACAGACTGAGAGGGACACAGAGACGCAAAAGCAGAAATACATTCTAGCGATCGATCTACGAAGAAGTGAGAGATGAATCTTTTTCTATCATACATGAGCGTTTGCTTGAGAAAAATGAAACTGTGTACATTTATGCTTCTTCCAGAACGCGCTTCCTGGGAACTTTTCATTGGATCCATTAGTAAGCCCTGATTGTTTTGTGGAAACGCTGTTTGAGTACAATTCTGCCAGCGCACCTATAGTTATGGTCGTATCAGTTGATCTGTCAGACAAGGGTTATTTTCTTCAAAAAGTAGAGATAAAAATTGACAAGCAAGGTAAGCTAAATAAGATAAACAAAAACGGATGCGCTCGAATTCCAGCCCATACATGTACGTAGTTATTTTTCTTAGACTTTAAATATTGACTATCAATATCTATGCCATTATAATATAGACAGATTCATACCTTTTCAGAATATTTTAGTTGTTGACTGTTAAAGTAATTGAGGGACAAACTGTTTTATCGAATTATATCGCAAACGAAGTAGATAAAGCTACACCATCACAGCATACCATTTTTGTATGATATATAGTCAAATAAATTCTGGTATTTTGATTAATAAAGCATGTACGCTTTCAAACAAAATATTAATGCGAAATAGCTTTACCCCATTAGGAAATATCTAATCTCATAACCTAGTTTATATAGAATCCATTTTTGTTGTACTGAAGTCATAGATGAAGTCACTGTGATATGAAGAATTAATATGTTGACTTTCGTTTTGATCTGTTGTATTTGATAAGTCATATGAATTTGTTAAATGTGGAGCTTAATGGTAGTTGCAGGGCCACAAGAAAAAAGTTTACATTTGTAAATTATACCACGAAAATTCAAACCCACGGCTTTCATGGTATCTGACATTTGCTATCAATAAAAAAGAAATAAAAAACTTTGTAGCTAGGTTTGCTGAAGAATGCAACTCTGCAGTAGTTGTTTTTTGCAAACGAGATACTCGCACTAGCTCTAGTTTAGCTCTTGTATGCATTAAAACCTTATCCAGCTCAAACACTTCAAGCTAAATTTTTTAAAGCTACATGCAAAGTTAACGTTAAAGAGCTGTCTGTGACATACGCTCTTTGTTTTTGTCACGGTGACAGTATAATTTGAAGTTGAATCTCCACGTACTTAAAAACATAGACATAAGCATGATAACAAATGTGAGCAAATGCGGCCGCTAATGCACTTCGAACATATAATCTCACTTTATCTGATCGCAACGAACATAATATCTTACTGCATGTGCATGTTGCAAACAACGTTTAGAATCTCTTGCTGTTAACAGTCATTTAGTTAACATACCTTCTCTAAGTAGTGGTTGAAGATTACTCTGTTGTCATTAAATTTTTTTCTTGCTCCTGGTAAATTGTTTATTTAACTTGAATGATACTGGCAATTAGACCAGTTGTAATGACACATTGATCGATAATATTTGATGATTGATTGAATTAATGCAATGTTGAAAATATGCCTCTGACTCCGTGGAGTGTTCGTAATGTCGTTACTGGATCGATGCTCTGAAATTTGTGCTTATATGATGAATTAAACGCGCAAGTGTGGTCCAATTGGCAAAAGTGAAGGACGCCATGCTTACTTAATTGTTGAGTAAAGATAAAAGAAAATCTCCTGAACCATGCGCGCACCTTCTTGAAATCGATATCCATATATTCTTAAAATCATCGGCAACCAACTTGCAGTGTATCGGGAAAAGAATTTTTAGACTGGGCTACAATTCACTAGCTTTGTAAAAGATTGATCAATTCGAATTATTTATTGTTTTAGTTATATGTATACAGCTCAGAGAATCATGCCTTAGAAGAACATGGAAGGTCAACACTTGATTATCGAACACTCCAAGTCCACAGAACAGAACTCAGAAACGACATCAATATTGGAACATGGGGAGTTATTTGTAAAAAGCACACACACAACCTGTCTCTGTGCCTGTACCTGTACGCTATACGCAGCAACAAGAGTGCAAAAGTTCGACAGTGATTCTGTAGGGAATATGTCAAATGACCATACAGGGACCAGGCTTAATAGTATGACGTCCGTGTATCATGTACATACAAGATTTGAAAATCATCCTGTTATATTTGAATTCGAACTAGGAATTTGGCTAGCAGAGGTGACGTCTGTGTAATTAATTCATGTCATTGTATTCTAAAGGATGCCCACCTGGTAAATATGGTATGTTATGTGATAAAGACTGCATATGTCAGAACGGTGCTTCTTGTCATGGATTCAATGGTGCTTGTCATTGCTACAAAGGATGGACAGGACCTGCCTGCGATATAGGTAAACAAATTTGATTACTAAAGGACTGATTTACCTTTATGCTTTACTTTATAGATTAGTTCAAGAGAAAAACCAAACATAACAACAAAGCGGTCAAAACTGCAACTATATGGCTAAGTCATTCTCCCATTTCTTTGACGTAGCGATGGTGCAAAGTGGTCCTAATCTTCGACCGACCGACTTCCTTGCTTGGTGGACAAGAACAGTTTAGTGTCAATTCGAATCAATGGAGAAAACTACATGTAATCCATATATGACCACACACAAAAGGAAAAGACAACAGAGTGTTACAAGTTAAATTATGAAATTGTCATTCTCCTTGGACTAAAGATAGTAACCGGTGTTTACCGCATTCAAAGCCATGTAATTTAAATGGATCACCTCGCAAATGTTTCGTACCAAAGTAAGAACATAGTTTTCCGAGGAACAGCATGAACATTATGTCTAATCTTTTATATGCAATTTAGCAGTTTTGATAATTCCGCAGACATATCTGTAATACTTTCTTAACTATAATTTCATACCGATAATACGAGTTTACTTCATTGCAGCTGTAAAAGAGCTATGGATTATACCTGCAGATGGTAAGCCGATCTACGGCCAAATATTCGATCTTTCCTGTCACTACAACTTTGAAATCAACTCTGCATACGGGATAGTCTGGACATTTTTCAATGGCTCGTCTAGTAGAATTCTAGACGGTCCGTTAGAACAGATCTCCTATGATGAGCATAAAAGGTAAGTAATTCATAAGGTATGGCGCTGTCTGACAGACGACAGCCACTACTTTTTAAATAATTATCTCTCATTTTGATTGAATAGGATAATTCAAATTTTTAGTATTCGATAATGGAGTTTAAAAAACTCATGAGCTGAGTGCAATTTGTTCATAGATAAGTGGGGTTTCAAAATTTCCAAGCATTACTGAATGTGTTTTGTTTTTGTTTATATTCAAGTCCAGCCTCTCTCTCTTGAATGATAGTCAACACATGTCATCTATTTAATCGACAGGCAGTGCATGTCGTAACTCGTCAGTGGATCAGCTGTCTTAAAATGTCAAACTTTAAGGATAACAAAAAACCTCAATTTGTCAAACAAATTGAAATATTCCAGTATTCGGCTTATAAGTGGACATACAGAGTGTTTAAAATAAGTATCTTTCATGTTGTCCTCGTGGCCTACTTCATCTAGCATAAACTTTTGTATAAAGACGTAACAATACCGAATGCTACCTACATACCCATAAATTTATCCTTCCACTCGCTTACCTAATTGTCGCAGGGATCCTTCAGTAATTACGGGGGTGAGCCGAGGAAATAGGGGGATGGTCACGTTTTAGAAAACTGTCCGAGAGGGAGCTTCACTTTTTATAAACCAATCTGTAGGGAGGGTCACATTTAACAGAAGCTGATTTTACAGCCTAACCTTCTATTGTCCGTGTGATATTCTGTGAATAGGAAATCACCGACGAAATACACCGATTCTTTACAATTCATACACTTTATTCACAAGTAAAGAATATGCATTGGTATCCTACATTTAACACCTCGAACAGTTAAAATTGATGAAAGGCAAGAGACAAAAACATATGGGTTAGGTGGCAAAGTGTTTGCCAATTATCAAACGTTTATAAATACACATATATTGTTAGTTCTACATTGGAAAAATATTCATACTTTCCTCATAGACCACAACGTATAATGAATCAACATTTCGGTGAAATTCCAAAAATCAAATTTCTTGCACACACATGGACTTGTAATTACCCAAGTCTAATCGAGTACATAAAATGAATTATCAAACGTCTATTAATACATAGATTTAAGTTTTGTATAAGAAACAAATTGTATATAGTTTTCTAATACACTACCATGTAAAGTGAGTCAAAATTTTCGTTGAAATTCCAAAATCAAATTTCTTGTACAAATATTCACTTGTAACCACCCTATTTCAATCAAGTGCAGCAATGCAAATTATCAAACTGTCGACTCAGGTTAAAGAAATATATTTTTTTTACTATAACCCAAACGGGATACGAACCCCCACACACTCACGGCAACATCGCCTAGCTGCTAGGCCTCACACAAAACCAGTCGGCTACCGTTTCCAACCCAAAAGAGTTGGTCACGGCAACCAACTTAGATGTTACAATCCTGTGCGCGACCAAACAACACAGTGTGCATGGAGCAGACGACACACAGACACAGTACAAACACACACATAAGTTACATATAGTAATCGGAAAAGCACGAAGCTTTTACTGAGCTATCATACAGCCTCGGAGGACAAGTAAATAACCACCAGCAGAAACTGTCCACTCAGGTTAAAGAAATACTTTTTTTACTATAACCCAAACGGGATACGAACGACGTAGATGTTACAATCCTGTGCGCGACCAAACAACACAGTGTGCAAGGAGCAGACGACACACAGACACAGTACAAACACACACATAAGTTACTGCAAATGGCGCCATAAGCTAGCCAGTAATTAAAACTGTAGTGATTGTTTTTACGTGAACTATGACATATGGATGTCAATTATTTTTTAAATACCGAACACAATAGTATGAATAAGCTAGGATTTCAAATCGTCTGTGACAAAAAGGGCTGGCCTATGCTTTAAAAAATTGAAAATATCCCACCCCTTTAAATGTTATATGGTCAGCTAAGAAATTGTCATCCAAAATTCTTCTTTTTATATTTCAGCCAACTAACAATAATTCACTTCGATGGAGAGCGAGTTGGTACTTATAGATGTTCAGTCATCGATCAAGATGGATTAGAATACACTGCTGAAACTAATGTTACCTATGCAGGTAACTATTCTGTTATAGAAGCTGATGACTGAACACGATCGCAAAGATAAACTGGCGCTAATGCAAAACGTATATTTTCCTGTTAGCTTGATGTTTACAGTTTGTTCTGTACAGTGCTGTTTCCGGGAAAACATCTGTATTGTTTGTACAACATGCAGCGTTGCTTTCTGGAAAAATGAATTCTTGTGTTTAATTAACTTCCATCGCCATCATTATAATCCGTTTTAATTGATTTTGCAGATCACGTAATTGGTTTTGCAGATCACGTAATTGGTTTTGCAGATCACAAAACTGCAATCAACGAACAAAATAAAAATACAGAAAATATATCAAAACATAGTTTATGTCGCTTTAAGTAATGAAGTAGGTGGTGTTTGTCGCATAGTCTAACTTTCATCCAGCTGAGTATTTGTATCTGTCTCCTGGTCATATTACATGTAATTGAGCATAGTAAACTGTACATTTTGACAATGTTTTATCGATTGACGACACCATATATATTTTATTGATAGAATGTGCGGAAAACTTGTTTGGTGATTTCTGCAACAACACATGCAATTGTACGCATGCCGTCCGATGTGATCGATTATTAGGCTGTATTTGTCTCGATGGATGGACCGAGGAAAACTGCAATTTGGGTGAGAACTTTAAATTTTATACGCATTTGGAATCAGGTACTCAATTGTTAGTTCAGTATTTGTTTATCTATGAAAGTGTTTTATTTTCTTTTGGTCATATTGCCTATATTATCATTCTAGAATGCACTGCTGACATGTTTACAGCTGGACATTTTGAAACACGTGACCTATTCTTCACATTTTATCCAACAGACGTCCAAGCACCAACTATCGCTGACTGTCCAGCGAATCAAACAGTGTTGGCAGACGGTGACGACAGCTCAGCTATAGTGAGTTGGAAGAACACCACTATAATCGATAACTCAGATAAGCCAGTTGTTTTGGGATCAAATCGAGAATCAGGGGAGAGATTTGGCATTGGCAAGCATGAAATCGTCATGTGGGCTACGGATCAGTCCAATAATACTGCGTTTTGCAATTTTTCAGTATTTGTTGCTAAACAGAAAAGAAATGGTAAGCTCCCTTAAATGTCTGTATGATAAGCACTTTATACAAATTGACATGTAACACATTCTGATACAACTATAATAATTTTCTCTGGTCCACTTCACTGAATAACTCTCTCATTTGATTAGGGGCACAGTACTTGTAAGAAAAAAAACTAATTCGGGAGACAATTTTAAATGCAACTTGCAAAGAAGCAGTGAAACACAATAGACTAATGATGCACGAAATGCACATGCAAGATAAGATGCTTAAATCTGTGATATAAAATTTGAAAGTTTACCGATGGTAGGAATAATACAAAGAAACGCCATTTTATTCAGAGTTTTAGAAAGGTTTGAACACCTAGTCACTCTTAAGGCCAACAGCGTTCTTCAACTTGAAAGTCTCAATAAATTATGGACATGTTCTTACAAATAAAGTTCATTTATTCCGCGCAAAACCATTTGTCTTAGAATATATTGTACGTTGCATTGTACATCAGGGAGATTGATGTAAGCAGAGCCATCTAAAGAGTTACCTTTTTGTGTATGAGAGTATTGGCAATCGTTTTGAACAGCAGTGCCACATCATTCGGTAGACATGTATCGATGCTATGGGATAAGTCAAATACTCCTACTGTAAGACGATGGCAAATAAGCAAACGAATTGACAAACTATGAAATAACCCTGAACGTAATTGAGAACAATTGCATGACCAGTCAAAACTCTTTCCTATTGGCCAAAAGCTGATTTTAATTCGCAAACTGATCATTTGCAGCTGGAATTATCAAAGCTACACCACTCTATTTATGGATTATACTGGTGGGAGTACTTTTGTGTGCTCTAATGCTATTTCTGTATACATGTATTGCCCGAAAGAAAACACCTTACGCACCCGTTGACAGACAAGACAGTGAATTGGAGGATTATCTAAAGGCAAGATGCTCACCATAATATATGATTTATAAATGTTAAGGCATACTTTGTTTTTATTAGACAATGAAAGATTTTTACTCCCTTATACATTTAGTATTTAGTTAATGTTGAGCACAAACATTGCATGGCCTAGGTCATTATGATTCAAATGAAAGTGAAATTTCTTGAGTTATATTTTAGTTATTAGCTAAAACATATCCTATTGAGGATATAGTATGGAGATTTGTGTAAAGTACGCAATGCTGCCAAGACACTCATGTATGAGAGGGACATTTCAAATGTTTGTCATAGAGTAGTCGTAGTACAGTTGGTGATGATAATTAAAATTACCCATCTACATTTTCTTCTACATATACTCGTTAGTACAAGAGTAAACAAAAGTGAATAGAAGGCTTACAAAAGCTGTGGGTAGACTGATTTTCGTAGATATATATATATATATATATATATATATATATATATATATATATATATATATATATATGCTGGCACACACTGTTTTCATTACGGCCCTTCTTTATCCAAAGTACTTGTCTATCTTCGTTACTAGGAACATTTGCCGAAAGCAGCATTGGTTTTGAATGTTGAGAAGAAAGCTTTAAAGATATTTGAGGAAGACCTAATTGGTGAAGGGGAATTCGGACGAGTCTACAAGGCTCGATTGACTATCCGTGGAGGAGAAAAAGAGGTCGCTGCGAAAACCATCTGCGAAAGTGGGTCGAAATTCATTTGAACCTTTGTTGTACACTAACTACATTGATGACAGTTCTTTTCGTCTTGCCCCATGAGCAATGATATAACAGTGAGCGCCAGTGTGCTGATATTGCAATGCACTATACTTGCATCACATGCATCGTCTTGTGCATCTGGCAACACCCTTGGCCAACACTGGCTGGACAGTTTTCATCCGGCACTTTTCGCACATTCTTCAAGTCGGTTTCCGAACTGTTGAATATTCATATCGTTTAAGACACTAACTGTGGATTGATGCATAGTCGATTATATCTTGTGATACATTGCTACTTCCCTCAGAGCTCTACAACTGCAGTAGACTCGAAAACTGTAGCGATTGTGTAGGGCGTAGGTTGCTTTAAATGCCTCAATCAGTACTGCTAAAGACTATAATTTACTTTCACGAATGGACCTTGCGACTGCCAGTAGAAAACGTACTCTTCATATGCATCGTTTAGTGAATAAGTGCAAACATTTACCAGTCTTTGCTATGTACAGATATCTATGTTCGGCCACCGGAAATTTAAAGTGTGTGTCGTATTCATGGGAAAGTGCGTGTTTTACAGAATTAGAATATCTGCATTTGATGCTTAGAACACATGATGAAGAATTTCAGGCATCTCGGACGCGACTGTATAGGACAACATGGCTTTTGCTGCAGGTTGCTCAAACAAAGGGGTAAACTTCTGTCGCTCACACTGGTTCTCGCATTCGCCATAGAGATTAAGAAGACAGCAGGTGTTGAAAGAATGTATTAAGCTACAATACCATTTTTTAAAACCTAGTTTTGTTCCGGACTTTGGTAGAGGCATGTGTAAGAAAGTTTCTGACAACAAATTAAACTTTCAGTCGTAAAATACGCGACCTTACGTTTACTCCAAACAACTAAAATAAGACAGCAATGTGCTATCAAAGATAAGAAGTCTCGCAGTTAGGGATACAAGTATAATCACCCGTTTAAACAACTCATAGAAAATTTTTGGGATTTCTTATTGGATAAGTTTTCCTTAAATCTTTAATGTACTCAACAAGTATTGTTTGCAATTATTTCTTAGTCGATGATGAACGATTGGCCAAAGTACATCAACTCAAGATAAATCATTGCAGCTAGAAGAGACATGGTTTCATTTATGAAAACATACTAATTTTTAATAACCACTATGGTATTGGAGACGGAATTTCTGTATAATTGGAATAGCCAGTACAGAGATTTTAAACTCAAATGAACATGCATTTTGGGAGGATTATAAAGAAGCGTTACTGCAATACTACACCTTCCTCTGATATTATGAAGGTCAATTTCTTTGATGCGACGATTTAAAAAAACTCTAAAATTTTGAGGCAGCTTCGACTTCTTCGACCGCATTGTAATCTTATCAGCAGGCCAGAGTTTATTTGACCATGCTTAAAAACTATGATTTTCTCATTTCAATTCAGTTCGTTCAGACGCAATATGCCTGAGAAATTTTGTCAACGAAGTTCGGTGTCTTCTTGCATTGACCTGTCATCCTAATATTATCTCCATTCTCGGCATCGACATTAATGGAGGTAGGACTATAATAACCTCTAAATAATGAATACATATATTGACAAATGATATATATTGCAAAATTTCAATCAAAAAAGTGAGAGATAACACTAACTTGAGAAGATCAGTATAACAAGTACCTGAGTTCTACACAAACATCGTCGTGAGAAATAAATGTAGTACTTTTTAATTTGTCACAACATATTTAGTTCTAACCACTGTCTTTATGTAAATTAGATGTGGCATTGTTTTTAAAGCTCCTTCGAAGCTCTATACCAGCAAAAGCAAACATTTTACATCTTGGCTATGCTTTTCTCTTCTCCAGATTCGAAATACATACTGACTGAGTATGCATCCGGAGGTGATCTGAAAACCTATCTAAAATCGAGGAGATTAATCTGCATAGAAACTGAAACCCTATTGATAAACGTTGCCAAAGACATCGCGAATGGACTCTCATTTATGTCAATCAAGAAAATAATTCACAAAGACATTGCTGCTCGCAATGTGTTCCTGACTAAAAATTTCACAGCCAAGATTGGAGATTTTGGACTGGCACGAGATGTTTCTGAAGGACTTGACACCGACTATCATTCTCTCTCATGGGTGGGCTTTTGGTCATGAAACTCATTCCTGTGTCTTTCTTTTTAAAAAAGACAAATAAGCGGAGGCTTTAGAAGAGAAACTCACAGACAAATCATACGCATTTTCGATTGCAATGAACCAAACCTTATGCAGTGCTGTTTAAGTGCAAACTGCCGCTTTTTGTTCGTGGCTCTGGCATTGCTACTTAACATTGTAAAATGTTTCTGTTTTATATATATATATTATATATATATATATATATATATATATATATATATATTATATATATATATTATATATATATATATATATATATATATATATATATATATATATATATATATATATTACTGAGAATAAGCAACATTACAGGGACCTGTACTTGGACAGTCGTACTGGGGTCACACGAATCACATTAAAATGTTTTTTCACGGCAACCTTCATGACAATCTCTTACAGCCACAATCTCTTACAGCCAAATCAACATTGTCGAGTTCCTTCTCGATGGATGCCTCCAGAGTTTCTCCGCGATGGAACCTTTACATTGGAAAGTGACTGGTAAGATTAACGTCTGAAAGATGAAGAAATGAAAAGAGTCTTACTTTTTGAATGTGTACTACCTTCTATCAATATCAATACATATGGTTGAAGTCTCAAAGTGTTGCAAACTGATTTTCTAGCTAGCGCAAAATACAGACGAAAAGTTATCCTAGTAGTGTGTAATTTATGTCTTGCTACATGGTAATTTTAGATCTTTGTTTCGTACCACAGGTGGTCGTACGGAATAGTATTATGGGAAATATGTTCACTAGGTAAGTGCTGAAAACATAATATTTAAGTTAAAGAAAGCTGGCGACTGAGAAACAGAGAGAACCCTTCCATTGCAACTGATTTGCAATCATTTAATATCTCATGTTGCATTCTTATATAAAAAGGTGGTTCTCCCATGATGGATGTCCAAGACGAAAATTTACTGGAGTACTTACGACGAGGCAGAAGACCTATGAAACCAGAAGGATGTACACCAACAGCGTAAGTGATATGTCTTAAAATGAAATATGCCATTCTGTAGCCCAATATACACAACCTCCCAAGGTTCATTAGAATGACTATCAAGTAACGGATTAAGGTTATATTGTGATTTAACCATTATCACCTTCAAGGTTTATCATTTTTAAATACAAATGGGAGTTCGTCTCCATTGTAAAGCAAGGCTTCTACCAAGAGAATTACACCATACAATATAAATGAATAGTTAATGTTTACTGTAAGTATCAGACGCCAATCGACCCGTGAAATTACCAGCTCTCCGCGCGGTACCGATAATGATTTAAAAGTACTGACAGAGTACAGATGTGCCGAGATATGGCATAAAAGTAAATCGTCATCGTAAATCGTTGTTTAATCCTTTGTAGCTACCGGCTTATGCAACGCTGTTGGCATGAAGACAGGTACAAGCGCCCAAGACCAGACGAACTCAGGGATGTCTTCAACTTTATGTTGTTAAGAACACCAGCAAACGGTTCTCAGGTACATCCAAGTAATTTCATGTCTCTTGGTTGTCCACTAGAAATTTCTTTCATTTTAGATACTTAATTCAATTACGCGTTTACATACAATGTCGTAGATATTTCATTTGCGACACAGACTGTTTTCTATGTAGCTTTGCTTAAGGGACTGTACACCTCGAAAGTGAAAGACTTAAGCTCTTGCTCAAAATTACCTAACGGAAACTTCCAACCATTCTTATTCAGAATCAAGATTAAAAACCTTTGGTCACGAGGATTATACCTGAGACTAATTATATTTAAAATTTGAAAATGGCTGCCACAGGCTTCTAGCGTTAATTAATTTTAACTTTTTACAAAATAAGACTGTGAAAACTTTACTAATTATATGATCTTCAAAATGAACCCCACACAAGCGGTAGATTAGAAAAGTACTGTAAAATTGTCACAGTCCAAATATCTGTCCCTTAGGCGCATTCTACTTTCAATGCAATTTCTCCTTATATGTTTCACATGACAAGTTCAATGTTAACACTTGCAGAGATTCTTCACTCAAGCCTTTAAAGAGAGACACGATAATCCACCCAATGACGAAATGTAGGAATGCCTGGAATATTTAAGACTGGCTCTCAAGTCTACCAATCTAGTTTTATGGATAGTATTCTTCGGTACAGCACAGCTGCATGTACTTGAAACCCTGGATTACAGAAGCGAAACTGCAGTCTTGTAAAGTCGAGCATTAATGGAAATTATCTTTGTACTGAAATGAATATTCGCATTCAATTCTTACCATTTTCGTATTTTTTAATTACCTGTTAAGGCAATGTGTCAGGGATATCGTCCAGAATGTTAGAGAAAATATGTTTACGTGAAATCATTGTATATTACTATTGTTAGAGTACTTCATGTATGTGATATATGAACGACATCAACTTAGAAGTAATGTCTTGTACAATGGTTACAGTTTTCTGTCTGCCATGCTTACATTAATACCATGTGCTACGATGTTATTAATTGAGTGAACTATTGGCGCCTATATTTGCGTTGTTGATTTCACCAGATATTTAAATTCCAGATATAAATTGTTGCTTGCAACGGTACTGTGTTATTTTGCATTGACTTCTCTGTATCATTGGATTGGTTGACATTGTGACATTGATACGGTCATGGTGATAGCAATGTCACCTCTACCCTTACAAATTTCAGTAACGTTGTATACGGTCACGTTTACCCAGATCTACTATTTACTACAGCTACAGATTACTAAGGTGTCAAAACATAGACGGATTTCTACGAGCATTTGCATTTGCAATACATTTATCTATAAAACTGGCTGGTTGTTCTGCCAACCTTCTATCTTGAGTAAAAAGTGACAGAAGTGTTTTTCATCTTAATTAAAAAAATACTTGCGATAAAACATAAACAAAGCGCCAACAAAGCTACGCGGTCTTGAAAACCAAACTACGTCTTCTTTGCAAGACATAGACGATAAACAAGCACTTTTATTTATTAGTGATACGTTAAAACAGGTAAGAGAATACTGCAATGTAGTGAAACTTTGAGTCAGAGAAGCAAACGGTAATGGTCGCAGGATGGCTGATATACAGATACATTCGCCTATTGGGATCAATATTTACTTATAAAAAATAAGACTTTTTCCTGTCATGGTGAATAAGGTAACTTTTGAATAAAGCAGCTGAAATAAATCTCAACTGGCAGTTCATTACTCTTTCTCAATTGAAAAAGAGATAAAATTTACAGATAGTTCATATTGCACCACTATTGATGGAGTAACTACTTGTGATGTAACATTAAAAAGGAACATAGTTGCACAACAGTGTTTTCCCGTTTCACGTACCAATATTTATCTAACTGAAAAACTATGTTGCACGAATATATAACTGTGATTACAGCGAGTTTCGTCAGTCCTGTCTCGTACTTTCTGCTTTATCAATGAGCACATTTTTTTACAAAACACGATAGTAGCACAACAATAGTTTGGCAAGCATGTAGCGTATCATCAAGGGTTTGGAAATGTCAGCCGCCTAAAATACAATTAAAATACTGTCATAATCATCAAAAAGTTATATTAAAAATCTTTCAGTTTTCATTACTGTCATATTACCATTAATCTTCCTTGCTGGTAATGATTTATTTCCTAATATTTCCGAGAAATTACACTACATGAAAACCCTATAATACTTACTGTATTAACATGGATTATTGCTGTATTTTAGCTGAAGAGTGCATATACAGATGAATACAGTCAAGAATTCATTTTTTTGTATTCAGCAAGCCTGTATTCACGTGGATTCATGTGAATTCACGTGAATTATACTATAATACAGGCAACTCATTAATGTGAATTTATCTGAATTATTGGGTTTTCATGCAGTGAAATTAGCGTCCTTGGATAAATTCCACTCGAAAACAATAGTGGTGCCACAATAAACCAACACGGGAGGGACAGCTCGTTTATTCACTAAAAAAGTTAACTCTGTAACTTAAACTTATCTTGAAGGGAAATCTGCATACTACCTCCATCTTCTCATTATTATCAAACCACGGAGTTAGTTTGAAACTATAGAATAATAGTATGCTGCGCACAGGTATAGTATTGTATAGTCATAGTATATTATATACTATATCATAGTATTGTATGTCATTTTATTGTGTTCTATATGGCATCGGTAACCGACATAGCCACGATATTGTATAAATGGACCTGGCACTCTAACTCAAAAAACATGAACTGAGTTACTCACAGACAGAGACAAACTCTGGCAGACACACTCGCAGACATAAACCTTTGAGCCCCAATTGTGACAAGATGAGATGCCTGCCATGGAAGGATGAAATGTTGTGTGGAACATTTTGGGGTATAGAGAAACGGGTTGGTGTATCACGATATCACATGGTGGGGAAGAAACTGATCAAATGAGAAACTACGTGATGTTTATAAATAAGTAGAAAAAAATTACTAAATTGCCACTCTCACTCACTTCAGTAATTGTCCATAGGTAGAATGATTTGACAAAAACATCACTCAATGAAATGATGTGTCTAAAAACTTCAAATGCTTGGCGTTGTAAACCAGTTAATTAAATGATCAGATTCCTTATATATCTTCTCTCACGAAATTTGATGATTTGAATATTACCTCACTTTGCAACAGATTTGCCATTCTATGTGAAAGGGTTGATAAGACCTTTCAGGGATACCGTACACGATTTTAAAACCTACTTGACGGATAGTTTTGTTTGTTTTAATGTTTTAAACATATTATTTGTGATATTATACTACTCTTGGCCACGTAACACTTGACTTGGCGTTCATTTAATCCCTTAAATGAACTGCAGTCCAATTGATCTCACGCAAATTTGCAAACCTGCACACTTTTATCCATATAATTAATAGTAAACCCAACACTTGCCTCAATAGAAATCACAAGTATATCTAAAGAGGTGTTGGTTTCATTTATGGAAAGAAGAATTAAAGTGTTGCGGTGCATTAGTCTGTATCCGAATAGGAAATGCATCACAGTTAGTTGCGTAATACTAGTTAGCATTAGTTTGCATTAGTTTGCATAATTCATCATCTTTTTTTAAACTAAAGCTTCTATTTTAAAAATGCAACCGAAAACATTAACTGCTTCAATGTCCGCAATAAAAGCAGGCACGACTGTACATCTTTCACTACTTCTCACTCAAGAACAAGTTTACGTTGATTTTAAAGAGGATCCAAGGAGTCCCATAATGCAATGCCTAATATGTCTTGCTATACGTGAATGCTAAATTATAGTTAACTTATCTACGCTACCTTGCTCGTCAAAACGTGGTCGTTCATGCACATTTTCGGTTTTAAAATCTTCTTGCAAATCTTGCCCTGCGGAGACAATATGAAACTGGAAAATGTTAAATTTGAACTCTAGCACTGTTATGTTCGCTTGTCCAAATGTCAGAAAAGTACATTACATTCAAACTTCATTAGAGCTTCGACTCAAAAGAAATAGAGAAATGTCCACGTGTACAGATAATCAATGCAACAAGGTCTGATATTTTAACTGATCGACCCGAATAAGGGTATAACTCATAGCCAATACATTAAAATATACATCTTGAAAATGGGGTAAATATCGATAATAATGCCTTTTTCAATTTTTTTAGTCCCTCTCGGATGCACTAGTGTCGTTTGCTCTGGCTGACTAGTGCTCAGCAGTCCTTTCCAATATGCTGCAGTGTGCAGTAGTGCGTTGTTTACAACATGGCTCGCTTCGTTGATGTAGGTGAAACGGAAGTCAATACACTTGAAAATTCGAGAAATAAAAAGAATAAGTCGCAACAAACCAAATGGGAAGTACGATTAATAAGAGGTAAATTTGTGAATTTTTTTTAATTCTTCGGCGACTAAAACAAGTGGAAAATACTGCTAGTCACTGCAACGCGACATGACAGTTAGTTTTGACTGCCGGTGTTCATATGTTGCATTTTTGCTTCAATTAATGTAAATTAATTAGCTGTTCACAACTAGTTTACACGCATAGCAGATTCACCAGAAATAAACAAAAATGAAACAAAACCGAAACAAAAATTTTCAATTTAGAATCACTTTTTGTAATGTTTTATTGTTTCTTTTGCTCTAGAATGGCTTGATTACAAGCACTTCCTGTTAAATTTGAAGGACCTCCCAATTCAACTCGCTGAACTACTTCGAGAATTCTATGCGTCAGCTCGAAGACAAGATGGTGAATTGTACGGCAAATCCTCATTGTCTGGTTTGCGAGCATCAATTCATCGCCACATTACAGGCCCCCATACCACCGAAGGCAAATATCATGCACGACAGGGAGTTTCAAGTGGCGAACTACGTGTTTCGTAGCGTGGCCAAGACCATGAACAAATGGCAAATAACCGAAATCGCACAAAGCGCTGTGGTGGCTTGAAAACACTATCGATGTTTAATTGCACACGACTTTGATGTTACACTTTGGGAGAAGAGGTCGCGAAGGTCGGAGAAGTTTGACCAAATCATTTTTCGCTACCGAAAGGGACGACAACGTGCACGATAAGTCAAGTATACTTTCAACGAGAAAGTAAAAAACCACGCAGGCAATGCAAACAACTACACTTGTAACACACGGATGAATGTCACAAGCACAGACCGTTGTCCAGTGCATCTTTTGAAAAATATGTCAGCTTACTTCATCTTAGCAATACATCCCTACTCAAGCAAACTTGACACTCTATTACGTACTCTGCTTTTGCCTCGTACATTATGTCATGCAAAGTTTGCCTTCGACTATTATGGGCCGGAAGGGGTACATTATTGCTTAAGTACAGTAAAGTTGCTATCGAAAAGAATGAAAAGCATTGCATTAAACACAAGCGTCCCGTTGACTTTTGTACAGTTATTGTAGGTAAAACTGACACATGACTGGAAATTCCAGTTTCTGTTTGCATCTGGTCACATGTTATACGCCTACTTCCGGGTGCACGGAACGTATATTATCCTCACTTAAATTTGGCAGAAGCCAAACGAAGCATACGCCTTCATAAGTGGTCCATTATGCAGCCGGTCCGACAAGAAATATGTTACCAGGAAAGACGCATTTTATATGTATATTTTCTTATCAGATTATTGGTTGGAGGTAAGTATACGTGAAGCGTGCCTCGTCACTGATACTGGCCGTATGAAAGTCATCAAGGTCGTCGTCACTCAGGGTGGTAGTCTATTTAAAGGTCCACCTTAGCACAAAGAATGCAACCATTGAATATATTATAGTGAATCCGCTAGATGAATGGATTGAACGTTTGAGTTCGAATCCGATCGAAAATTTACTGAACTAACGTACATGCATAATCACATTAACACTTTAGATTATGCTGACATATTGTTATCAAAATGTCTTTCCTGTAAATTGGCTAACAACTCTCTCTCTCTCTCTCTCTCTCTCTCTCTCTCTCTCTCTCTCTCTCTCTCTCTCTCACACCGAAGTCTGTTCGACGCCTTATGAATACGATGCTACTCTTACCTTCACTGTCAGCATACAGGAAGTAAGTGACTTCTGAATTATTCGTGTGTCTTAACGGCAGAGGAAGGTTAAAGTAACGGTAAATTTATATCTCTTTGACTCATGCTCCTAAAGGTTAGTTTTGTTTCGGATGCCTTGGGTAAGATTACCCAATTTTCTATACGGAAGTGAAAACAGATATTGCTTCGTGAAATACGGCATTGCTTCCGTTTACTATTTTGAGAACGCTGTCGGGGTTTCCTGCTTTGTCAGCGTGAAAATTAGTGCTTATTTCCTCGTTCCACGTTACTTTAACCTTGCAGTACGGGTGCAGTAAGAAAATGCCAATGATTTGCGTTTGTCGCAGAGTCAGCACTTCCCTATGAATATATTAATTGCCATGCATGCTGATTTAGCGTGTTTTCTTAGCTCTTATTGTTTAATCATCGCCAATTAATTTAGGGCATCTCTCTCTCTCTCTCTCTCTCTCTCTCTCTCTCTCTCTCTCTCTCTCTCTCTCTCTTAATACAAAAATGCAATTGACATATTACGACTGACAAACCATACAACCAAGAATCGATTTTGACTTTAACCCCGTTCCTAACTTTGATGAAGGTCTAAAGCGCACAAAATACACAAATATTCAAAAATATGATGGATAACGGTATTTTCCTGTCTGGCTTGCAGAGTGCAAGGCCTGGTGAGGAAGTGTATAATTTTCAGGACACTCTGGAAAGTGACGTATATTCATTCCATATTCTTTCAGGAAACAAGGTAACACAAGAAAATGTCTTGAATATTTTCATAAGGCCTTATACCAGTCGAATACCGAAAATTAATTTCCACCAGTTACAAAAATGGAGTTTTGGAAGAAGCGTTATAGACTACGTTAGGTTGATGGTGCACACTCAAACTATTTCAAATATTGAACAGAAATTAGAAAAATGAAATGTCGAACAGACACTACCATACGATCATAGGAACAAAAACTGAATCAGCCAAACTTGGCGGGAAGTTAATTTACCTACGGAAATTTGAAGGTCTTCTCTATGCCGCATGAAGCACAGACAGTTGTTATCAGAAAAGGAATAGATTAATTACTATATTCACCAACAATGACTTTTCATTTGTCAATTCGTAGACATAGTTATATTCATTAATTCCTTTCCGTAGGACGAGAGATTTGAGATGAAGCCCAACGGCATGCTGGTCACACGTGGCTTTTTAGACTATGATATTGAAACTCATTACAAGCTACATGTTTCATTCACGGTAAGGAAAATATTCAACTCAAAGTACTGCACTTTTAGCATCGACGTAAGGCTATACATTTGCGGATAAGTAAGTAGATCTCTATTTGTGTTTTCATTGTTAACTTCCACACAGTGGTCGGAGTATCTTTACACGAAATGCAAATGTGTTTCGTAAAATTATTAGTTTTATCTTCCGGGTGCACTTATGTTCATAAATATGGGTCGTGACAAAGGGTGAAACATGTACGCATCTAAAGACATAAATATTAGTCAAGCTTAAGGGGTCTGCCTCTCTGCAAAAATGTACAGCCAAAAGCGTTTGCCGGAGCTGTAATAAGGAGTCGGATATAAGTTTATTGAAGGTTGCGGTATTCAAGAGAATAGTCGAGTCTTCTATTCCAACTGAAAATATTGGAGTTATACCAATGTTTGTTATGTGAGAACGTTTACAAGATGATAAGGCAGCCATTCTACAAAGCTGATTGAAAATATCTATCTATCTATCTATCTATCTATCTATCTATCTATCTATCTATCTATCTATCTATCTATCACTTCAAGTGCAAAGTAATAACATGTTATCTAAGTTTCATGCTTCATGCAAACTTCAGACAAAGAAAATAGGACTGTTACGTCTGCACTCTC
Source organism: Ptychodera flava (assembly GCF_041260155.1). NCBI lineage: Eukaryota > Metazoa > Hemichordata > Enteropneusta > Ptychoderidae > Ptychodera > Ptychodera flava. The sequence continues at coordinate 11,020,603 of NC_091940.1, forward strand.
ATTTATATGATTGGGACGTACCATTCTATTTCTAGTTATTATTTATATTTGATATATAATATTTGTTTTGGTGGCGACAATTTCTGTTTCAAAATGTTTCCAACAAAACAAATATTATTTATCAGGATGTATGAAGCTTAAGTAACTGACATAATTACTTTGTACTTTAAGTAATTTGTGTTATTACTTATAACGCTCTGCTTTTATATATATATATATATATATATATATATATATATATATATATATATATATATATATATATATATATATATATATATATATATATAAGAAACTGTATGAATTCAGGTGATCCCTAGTGGAGCATGGAGTGGGGTGAAGATAGAAGAAACTTGGGTTGACACACACTTCCACACCTGGTTGTTAGGTTCCAAACGTATTTATTATACCTCAAACACAACGTTTCGCTCGAAATTTAGAGCTTCTTCAGGTAATAAGTAATAAGCTTCTTCGGGCTCCAATTTCCAGCTCTCGGCGTAGGTCCAGACAATTTTGACCGTACTCACAACCTCGAGAAAACACCTGAAGAAGCTCTAAATTTAGAGCGAAACGTTGTGTCTGAGGTATAATAAATACGTTTGGAACCTAACAACCAGGTGTGGTAGTGTGTGCCAATATAAACGTTGTGTCTGAGGTATAATAAATACGTTTGGAACCTAACAACCAGGTGTGGTAGTGTGTGCCAATATAAACAAATTTTCTTCCATCAACGCCCTTATTGAAGTAATTTTAATGTACTTCCTGTTTACGGATATCTGCTAGACTAACATGTAAGGTGTCCCGCGGGACCTAAATACCGAATGGGAAACAACCAAGAATTTGCAGCTGTCATTTTCTTTTGACTTTATCTGTAACAGGACACTATAAGTGTTAATGAGGCGACTTTGACGGTGACTCTACTAGAAGAAAGCGATTGGCCACCATTTTACAACTCAACGTGTGAAACTCCAGCTTACACAGGCCTTCCTAAAAGCCCTGTAGGTGACTATTAATTGTGCTTTGCGCTGAACACCAAGATTGATAATTTTCAGCAGTGAAAATTGTATAAAACTCATATACTTAATCATTATTACAAACGATGTTCCCTATCTTGCTTGGTCACATCTAAATTACAGTGAATTGCAAAACAGCTTGGAATTACACCATGCTTGGCTGATAAGAAAAACGTTTCTGGCGATAGAAAATGACGCCAACTGCGTTTATTACAAACTTTCTCTTTCGATAAATTTCGAAATAATTTAACCCAATTCGACGTTCACTGTGCTACAGTCAACATCGTCAGTGTTGCCGCGCTCCAAGTGAAAAACTCACCCGTGCACTCCATGTTTGAACATTTTCATTGCCTTTATTTCATTTCCTGATTATGAAACTGCAAAGAACGATAATAACAGGTTTTACTCTTTACAGTGTGTACGGGTAGGTGCAACGATTGGTATTTCCTACAGTTAGAACAGTGGACGTCGTATTGGGATAAATTGTTGCAAAATCTGTCAAAGGAGAACACGTGTAAATGATATAGCTGGCGTTATTTTCTATCGCCAGAAACGTTTTTTCTAATCACCCTAGCATGTTGTAATTCCAAGCTATTTTAATATTCGCTGAAATACCGGCCAAGCAATAATTTAAAAGTGCCGTGCATTCCAAATTTTGGTCCAGGGCCCGTCTCTTACTCATAACTGTGGTAATTGTTATACATTTTTTGCCTTACAGTGTGACATGAAATAAGATGAATATTTTAAAAGTTATAAAATAATGAGCATTTATAGAATATTATTGTTGACATTGTTTTTTTTAATTAAGCTTATTTTAAGCAGGAAAGCATACCATAAAATCACATAACTTTCGCAATAATTTCTTTGCAGATTGATTATTCCCTGTTCGATATACAGGCAGTTATTGGCGAAATGAAAGCAAATATTAGATTAAGAGATCTGATTCGGGAATCAAATACCGACAATGGCCACTGTAAGTAAATCTTAATCTATCATCAATAATGATCAATTGAATACCAATCATACATCGATACGAATGAAGTAGTTTCTCGAACGGATTTGAACTCCCAATGGCATTTAGTCGCTTTGTGAAAACTTGCCGGTCAATACTGCTCGGCTGAGTCTCCACCATCTAACAGAGCTCAGTTTTTAAGAGTTTTCAGACAAGGCCAAGCTGTCAACGTCAAGACGCACTGCTACTTGCATGCTATCATACACAGAATAAGATTTAATCAAACGAATGAAGATGTCACAAAACTGCATAGAAGCTAGGAATCGTCAGTTGTTTGATAATAAGGCCACAAAAATGTCATTAAAAGCACGACAAATCATTTAATAGGTTTGAATATATTACTGGTTATCATATGCCAGCCGGAAAACCTATAAGCTAAACTTTCCGATAAAAAATCCATGACAACCACTTTTTCGCATCGTCTAATTGTATGTATTGAAACACTAAATATAGACTGAATACATCGTTCCTAGATACTTCATCAGAGAACAGAGTAGGATAAACTCTAACTAATAATGCAAGGCTGTCATTTTCCTTGTTACTTAACTATATGAATTTAATCAGATGTAACCTTTGTGCGATCAATATTTTTCTATTTGTCTCTTAAAAGTCCGTAATATAATTGCATTCTGGGTATTCACTGTTATACCAACAATGCAATAAATCAGTTGATCACACTGTCTTTTATCACGGACATTGAACATAAATACTTACCCAGAAGTTATGACTGTATCAAATTATCCTTTATCTGTCGTATGCTACTTTATGTGAGCAATACAGAATATCAGTAAGGAGATCATTTGAATAAAGGACTATCATAATTTCAAATCAATTGAAAAATGAGCGGACTTTGTCTTGGTATAATGTAATGCAAAGAACAATATGTCGAGGTTAGAAAACAACTAGAAAGTATTTGCAAGCAAGCGGAAGAAAAGAGATGTGTGACGAAGATTGGTGCAGAATGAAAGAGTGCTTGGGATTTTAATATGCAAGCACGTACCTATAGTGAGGGCTGATACAACAACAGAATACAACTAAAAGCAAGGCAGTCCAGGGAATTACAGTACACAGATTACAAATGCCTACATGTACGGTAAAAACGCAACAGATACATACGGGGGCGACAACGCACGGAAATGTATATCAGACGAGAGGAGACATCGGACCTAGGCCGTTGAACTTGAAAACCGAGGCCACATGTATTTTCATTTGATTAAAAGAAATTAACGCTTCATCTGTTAAGAGTTTTTACCTCTGACTAAAACAATTTTCATTGCTATGTCGCTGATTTCACAGGATATTGATCGTTTGATCTTCGAAAGTTGAGTTGCTTTTACGTGCAGCCAACGCATGCTGGTGCGGTGACAGACAGTGTGTTACCGGCGTTACACGGCCTCCCACCACAGCCCTGCAGACTGATATAGAAAAAACCGCTAATGGCTCCTCAGAAATACGGCGGGCAGTTTCTCCGCCGAAACAGCCGATTTTGAATCCAAATTTTGCATTGATCTACTTTTCTCTCTCTATGCGAGGGAAGCGTTCGTATCCGCCGCCATTGTTAATCTCATTCAACCCATGAGCACTCGGGCGAAAACCAGCGTGAGTTTATACCATAGGAAGGCGTATAACGTAACAGTATAGCGCCACGTACGGCGAGTATTTAGAGAAAAATAAAAATCAAAAAGCAGCAAAAAAACAAAGCGCAAGCTAGAATTATTAAGAAAGAAAGAAAGAAAGAAAGAAAGAAAGAAAGAAGGAAAGTGAGCAAAAACTAACAGTTCCAGAGCTGGTCTCTGGAACTAATAAATGGCAAAACATTAAAATCGTCACATGGAAATTATGATAGCAATAAACATAACTGATACACAAGAGCATTTTGTAGCACCTGTGCAATATTCAAAGCTGTGAAATTTAAAGGGATAGTAGCTGTAACTTTTGACCATTTTTTCGGCCCGAACACATGATAAAAACCAAGCTAGGTTATATCTATCCCTTCCTAATTGTCGATTGACAAGGAAATAAGTCGAAACTAACACCCGATTGTGAATAACGAACGGTAATAAAACTGTAGCTGGCCTGCGCTTGTGTTTACAAAATGTTAGGCGATCATGTGGTATGGAGCACAAGGAGTGATGATATCACTAGCCACGCGAGAGCGGGATTTTAAACGTGATCACTGTAACAATGGAGACGGAGAGCGTCGTAATTAATACATATTTATATCCAACTTACGCACATGTGTTTTGATTGTGATGTACGTCCACTGTTCGTTTGAATCTGGAGTGCTATTTGTTCAAACTTTTTTTCTGTTGCTTGGGTATGAGAATGCTTTTTAAGTTTCAAGTAGTGATGCATTAGGTCACAGTAAAAAAAGGTAATTTTGGCTCGGTGCATTAGCCGGACCCGGCATCGGCAGTCGGTGCATCGCCCGAGCCAGCGGTAGGGCCCGAGACGAATGTCACTGCGTCAAAAACCCGAAACGTCGAGCATTTTTCCACAAGGTATTCATTACCAAAGTTTAAAACTAGTGCATTCATAATTCGGCCAGTTTGCTTTGTCATTTATCGGCAAACAAGTCAACTAGTTCAATGTAAAGGTGACGATGCGATGCTGTACTTCAAGTTAACGTAATTTTGAACGGTTTCACTTACACTTGGGCCCGCGGACACCAGTTGTGTAGGTACGATTGACCATGGAGGTAGAAGGAGAGAAGGCCTTCTCTCTTTCTACCTCCATGGTTTGACGTTGACCTACATGATTCACAGGAATTACTGCTGAAGTCACTACTTCATTCAAAACGTAAAAACAAAGCCCCTACCGCCAGCACGTCTGATTCTCTGGATTTACTTACCGGTTTACTAGACTTGGTTCAAGTGCGTCATTCGTAAACGTGTGAGTTTGGTGAACGCTTGGAATTCGATGATTTGTGTTCTGTTTTCATATGAAACCTGTGAGTAGGATTATGTGAACGCGTTCAGTGGGGTGACACGAGGTGTGAGAAGCGTATAGTCAGTGGGGGAATGGACTTTTAAAAAACTAACACCAGTGGCCTACGAAAAATTCACCGATGAGAATATTGCTTATTGTGATAAATATGTGATTTTCTTTCTGAACAACACCCAAATAAAATCCGGTTCTTTGACTTCCAGTTCTTGCATATTTCACAATGTCCTAGTCAAGGTTTTCGAGCCATGCTTATAGTTATTTCTCCCGCGGCGTGTCGATATTCTGTTCCGGTAAATCCTAGCTGTTCATCGTCGCACAATTTTACAATTTTCCAAAGATGAACGACAGAATGGCCGTCGGCCGCGCCAGTCGACAGGACCACAATGTCTGAACAACGTCTGAGAAATGGGTTGATCTTGAAATTTCGAGGTCAAAATTGGAATTGCTTTGGCGGTGAACTTCGCTATTTCGCGCCACGATCTTTTGAGTTTGGCGGGTTTATGTTTTCACTTGACAAGTTGAGTGACAGCAAGGAATATTTCGCGGTATAGACGCGCTCGCGGCTGGGCCTTTGTTTGGACGTGACGTTTTGAACCTATCAGTGATTTCAGCAGTATTTTTGAGCAAAATTTTGGTGGTACTTGTAGTTGAGTCATTACATTTGCTAACTCTGGTTACGTTTCCTAAATATCAAACCAATAAATTTTAACATGCCAAGTTGTTTCTTCTACAGTGACCACAATAAGTACAGTGAGCAGTGACAGTTCGCGAGCTCGGACGCGGGGCCCGGGTCACACCATCAATTATCGTTCAGTGTAGCCTACAGCCGTCGACGTCCGCGATGTGTCCGGGCTGTTTTATCTGCTTATTTTACTGAAAGAGTGTTTGCATTTTGGCTAATAACTCTGAAAGGCGCTTTCATACTTTAGACATCTCCATCGACAGTATTGCCCATTTCAGTCTATTTTTAAATGCATGTTTATTGTTTGTTTGTTTTATGGGGAGCATTCTTATAAAATTTTCATTCGTCGCGAGCACCACCACTGAATATGACAACATACAACACAAGTGTGCATGCATGGTTACAGAAATAAGATTATTTCGCAAATGAGAAAAAGACAACATAACTGCAAACTATAAGTCATGCGAAGAATTTATCTACATAAGTTACGAAATTTTACCCAGTTACCCGCAACTCAATTTGGTCTCTCACGTTTGTAAATTTTCAGTGATTTTCGTAATGTTCAAGGGTCATGACTGTGAAGGCTAACATAAACATTTTACATCGCATAGCCACACAGTGGTGGACATGTGAATGTGCATCCTTGTTTAGACATGATAAGGATCGGATATTGCCAAACTGTCAGTTATATTTCCAGCTGTCAATGTGAATGACAGTCGACCCACTGTACTGGTCGCTTGCGCTGCGCGCTGTAGTGTGGAGGCCATGTTGTACCAGAGTTGATCTGTGCGGTACTTCTCTTGCACATGCGTACAAAGTCGATTACGTTGCACTCCGTGTGTCAACATCGTTGAATTTCTATCCGTTAAGAAGTTCACTTCGTCAATATTCTTTATCACAGGGAATTGATACACGTTACGTACTGAGGTCAATTAGTAGGTGATTCTTCATGATTCACTTTGCTTATTCATGTGAATAGTTCGGGACATGCAACAAAAATAGTGACAATATTCTCAAAAGTTACAGCTACTATCCCCTTAAGTCACTCTCTCACAAAAGAACCTGTAAAAATCGTCAATAATTTATCATTGTCGACCATAAAAGTGCTGTAGCAGTTTAAAATCACAATTTTGAAATCTCGCTGACGTACATAACACTACTCAACTAATTGCACATGTCAGTGTCAGCCTTTCATAGTGATCGTTGTGCTGTTGACAAGTCTTAAATGTTTCCAATTCGATGATGTATCATCGCATGGAAAACATCAGCCCCCTTTATCCTAGCTAAATACAATGTGAGTAATCATACTCAACAAGTAATCATGTTAACATATTTTAATTATAAAAGGTGGCATCCACGTCTTCATTGATGTAATTTTCCCGTTATCAGCCATTTGCGATGTACCATACACACTCAGCCAACAAGAGGGACCAGCACTTCCAGAAATTAAACTGAAATTCTACAATGGCAGGGTACGTAACATTTTTAGGGATCTCGCCGTGCACTGTTTTTCTTTAAATCTAAAATATGAAAAATATTGCTTAGTGAATACAAAGAAGTGGTTTCTTTCGCATGCAAACTTCAACAATTGACATATACATAAATAAGTAAATTTGAGTAAAAGATCTGATCATGGATCAATATTGTAATAAGAAAAGAGATTTTCATATACGCAATAAGCAAGAGCAACATTTATTTTTCTAATTCATATAAAACTCACCGGATATATGTCAAAAACATAACTATATGAATGTAATCAGTTGTAACCTTTGTGCGATCAATATTTATTCTCTTTGCCTCTTAAAAGTCCGTAATATAATTGCAATCTGGGTATTCACTGTTTTAAAAACAATGCCATAAATCAGTTGATCATACGTGACAATGATATATATATATATATATAGAGAGAGAGAGAGAGAGAGAGAGAGAGAGAGAGAGAGAGAGAGAGCCCACCCAAATGAGATATCAAACTTTCTATTCGCCGTCATTGGTGTTGGTTTAAGAAAGAATGAGACTACATCACTTACTCATGTCTGCTTTTCCCCAGGATACGTTCCCAGGGAGATTTGCCCAGAGTACACTGGTGCGCTCTGATTGTCTCGGTGAAATTTCGATCCAGCAAAGTTCTACCAGTGCACCTTTAGATGTACGTCTATCTACTGAATCTCCTCTCGAAGCATTTGGCATTATTGCAATTGATTTAAAAGTAGTCAGTCATGGTGAGCTGAATGTTTTTACATTGCCTATACCTCTATTTTCATGTAATACCATTTTATGCCAATTATTCTTGCTAACATTTCATTATTGTTCTTTACAATATTGTTTAACTCACAAAATTAAACGACGAAAACGCTCTTTTGAACAAAAGTAAATGTATACCTTAACATTAATAGCTGTCAACGTCAGCTTTGTTGTTGTTAATCAAGTATATGCTACAGATTGTTTTTGTATGGATATATTTTGGTTCTTCCTATTACGAATTAAAGTACTTAAACATAGAAAACATAACCGCAAGGAAACCTGTTACATGTCAATGAAAATGCAAATTGATAATGAGTCAATACTTTTCCTTAGCTCATTTGTGTCTCCTTTATCTAAAGCGTTGTACACAGAGCAAGGGTCCAAATACTTACTAGCTTTTTGATGAGGTACTGTCGATATAACTACATCAAAAGTGACATAAAATCACATGCTACTCGCAAAATTTGACAAGATTCAATTACTATATGACTGTTTCTTCATCAAGGAAAAGCTGTTATTGGTCTCAATATGGCTCTGCAGCCTGATACATACATTGCACACAAAAATAGTGATTCAAGTATGTGCTTCGCACAATGAACATACTGTTCACTGATGTTTCTGTCGTAGCAATATCAATAATTATCAACAAAGGATATTGAAAATTCGATAACAAAATGTTTGATAGCTGTAAGAGGAACAAGTTTAAGATTGCAAAGATGTCCATGTGCTGATACACCAAAGATTTGAAAAGTCATCTTGTTTCATATTAGGTTGGGCTAGGAATTTAGGCTTAGGAAGGTGAAATTTGTGCTAATCATGTCCATAACAGTCTAGCAATGAGCTTAAATATGAATATTATAAGAAAATCATAAACATGAATTTCAGCCCCTTCTGCCAAATGGGATGTTACGCAGAATTTGGTGAGAGTCGACTCAATTCAACCAATGTTGACATATTGCCATCGATTTCCGTGGAAGTGGTGGAGTAACACTCTATTCAGATAGTATTTCTTTCACTGTGAAACGCCCTAGCATTTTGGTGACAATAACAAAAGATTAGGGCTAGAAGTGCAGGAAAGAAAATTGTGATCATGATGCTAGTGGCCTAGAATAAAGTAAGGAATACCTATACAATGATCTTCATGTTTTTAGCATGATTCTAAAGTCGACATCATTAAAGCCCTTTATTTCTTCCATTGTTATCATTGTGTTTTGTAGGCTGCCCAGAAGGTAAATATGGTATGTTATGTGATAAAGACTGCATATGTCAGAACGGTGCTACTTGCCATGGGTTCAATGGTGCGTGTAAATGCTCTAAAAGATGGACGGGACCTGCTTGTGATATTGGTAAATAAACTTGGTTACTGAGAGTATTAGACCTCTTTACGTTTTTATTTCAGGATTTGAATTAGTTCAAGAACCAACTCAACAGACAGAGAGTCAAAACTGCAATGACATAGCTTTGTTAGTTTACTACCTTTTAACATGTAGCAGTTTAGTCCTGATCACCTACATTTTTTTCTGGATGAGAATTTTTGGAGGAATGTGAATTCTAATCCGATGGAAAAATCACAGACGTATATGTGCAAGTACGGACGAAACGAAAGACACCAATATGCTTCAAGTGAAAATATGGTACTGTCATTCTCAGAAAACGTAAGATGGCAACCAATGTAACCACATCAAAACTTCACTTTTTGTTGTAAGCACATTTATCATGCATAAGTTTCTTGCTATGTGCATTTTTATGGCTTAGAAACAACCTAAAAATATGTTCACTCGTCATAATGCAATGAGTATTGTCAAATTTACCAAGCAAATCATTATATATTTTCCTGATAATACAATGTGCATTTCCTTTGTTGCGCCTTCAGGACATATATGGATACTACCTGCAGGTGCTGAGTTGTCCTACGGCCAAACGTTCAATCTTTCCTGTCATTACAACTTTGAGGTCAAATCTGCATATGCGACAGTCTGGACGTTTTTCAATGGAGTGTCAAGTAGAACTCTAAAGGCTCCATTAGAGCAGGTCTCTCATAAACTGCAGAGCAGGTAGGTCTTTATAAGTTAGGTGGTGCTATCTGATTGGAGAGAGTAATATCACTCTGATAAAATAGTTATTTCGCTTCATGTTGGAGAGGGTAATATCATATTTTACTATTCTATTGCGGAGTTTAGAAGCCCACGTGACTATCACGCTATAGTGATGTGATCATGCGACGGGTACTGGTTCTTCTGACCCCATTTCTGCAGCATGTGGATCCCCTACGAAATTGACGGTCGTTTCTTTGAGTGGGATAAGCCATCACTAAAGTAAGTGGCCACAGGGGGGCCAAAGGGCAATCAGTAGCTTGATGATCATTACGGCCGAAGATAAAATGGCGGCCTTCAGTGTCTTAGCACTGTCGCATTTACATGACATCTGTATCACCCCAATATGTAATAATTAACCCACTATGTAATACTAACCCAATATGTAATAATTAACCCAATATGTAATACTAACCCAATATGTAATAACACTTAACCCAATATGTAATAAAACTAAACTTGGGATATAATACTAAGCAAAATAATACAAAAAAATGCCTAACAACCATCAACAAGTCCCTGTGTAGCCAAAACACTTCAAAACTTTAGGTAAAAGTTGAGACAATTATTGAGATCAGTAAACTTGCAAAAAAGCTAAGAACGCCCAGGTACCCTAATCAAGCCAACGTCGAGCATTTAAATTTAAATTTTAATTGTTCCTTAATTTTCATACAGCGGAAAATACCTGAAAACACACACATTTCTTATAATCATTTAGCAATACGGAAAGAAAAGTTTCACCAATATTGCTAGTTCCTGACCTTACAACAATCAGAAAATGACAGCAATGGTTCAAATTTTTTACTTGTTTGTTTACATGCAGAACGCTTATGACTGTCAACATTCTTAAAACCAAACACAATTTATGGTAAATATGAAAGCGACTACCGATATATTAATATGATGTGTAATATCACAACATTATGGGCAAATAAACGGAAATATTATCCAGACATAAATGTTTCAACAGATTAATAAAGAGAAGAAACTATACATGATAGCTCTGAAAGGCTGAAGTGACCAACTTCGATTGAATGATAATACTGGCCTTTCGTTTATAAGGCTTACTTTATGGGATAGAAAGAAATATTCATTTATCTATTTTTGGCATTCTCTCAAAATATGTGCCCCCACACACTATTTTTTGGGTTAACTCAATATGTAATTAACGATCTATTTTTGGGTTCACTAAATATGTAACAAACCTTCCATTTAATAAAGTCCCCAAAGGAGAATGCATTGAAATTTTATTACATATTGGGTTAACCCAATATGTAATAAAGTCCCGATAGAGAATGCCTGGAAGTTTTATTACATATTGGGTTAACCCAATATGTCATAAAGTCCCCATAGAGAATGCATGGAACTTTTATTAAATATTGGGTTAACCCAATATGTAATAAAGTCCCCATTGAGAATGCATGGAAACCCAATATGTAATAAAGTCCCCATAGAGAACGCATGTAAGTTTTATTACATATTGGGTTAACCGGATATGTAATAAAGTCCCCATAGAGAATGCATGGAAGTTTTATTACATATTGGGTTAACCCAATATGTAATAAAGTCCCCATAGAGAATGCATGGAACTTTTATTAAATATTGGGTTAACCCAATATGTAATAAAGTCCCCATTGAGAATGCATGGAAACCCAATATGTAATAAAGTCCCCATAGAGAACGCATGTAAGTTTTATTACATATTGGGTTAACCGGATATGTAATAAAGTCCCCATTGAGAATGCATGGATACCCAATATGTAATAAAGTCCCCATAAGGAATGCATGGAAGTTTTATTACATATTGGGTTAACCCAATATGTAATAAAGGCACCATTGAGAATGCATTGAAGGTTTATTAAATATTGGGTTAGTATTACATATTGGGTTAATTATCACATATTGGGGTGATACAGCTTCAAATTTGCTAGGAAAATATTCCTATTTCCCATGTCTTTAAATAACGAAATCACCAAACTTTCTTAAAGGCGATGAGCTGTTCGTAAACCCTGTATATGATTAACATTAGTAATATCAATGTTTTGAACAAGCTGATCTTCTAGCAGTCTGAAGTGAAACAGATAATATTGTAGTACAAGTTACAATACCTTTCTCTTCTCTTTTGTATCAATTAACCTAGACTTGACAACTATTGTCCAAGCATTAAAATATCATATAAATACCCCTCTATTGAATAGCGTAGCTAATACTGCCAGACGTATTTACTGCTTGTGACTTTGATAGAGTCACTGTCAGAGTCTGGACCTCCATTAAGGTGTACACTTTAAGTTCTTTTCTCAGTCTTTTTCATTAGTATTCGGTCTGTTGCCTAGAATGGAGTCACGTCCGTTGACGTAGACCAAATTGCCAATGCATCGTTTGTCATCTTCTGTAGTAAAAAAGTATCCATTCATTCATATTATTCATATGTAGCAGTAATTAAAACAGTGTAAACATGACAACCAAAGTCCCCTGTAAGTAGGCCATGTATATTGTGACTTTATTAGTCCACTAGTATAAATGAAATCATTCATGAGATCGAGATTCAACTTCTCAACCTTCTTACAATATCTTGAAAGGCACATGCTATGTTGTTGCCTATACAAGCACAGATATTCACTCCGTATGTTTGAAAGGCCCTTTCAGTTGCATTTCATTCCAAATCTTGACTTTCTCTTATTTATCTTTCCCGTCTAATACATCCTATCTTATGTCTCTTGCACCTTCAAAAAGTAGCTTCTATCCTAACTTTCTACTGATGGCTTCTGATTCTACTGCCAAAGACGCTATTAAACACTTTATTTGCAATACTAGTACTCTCTATCTTCATGCTAAATTTTCAATACCCAGGTTTCCAAAATGTCCACTGTCAGTTTATTCTACTATTAATGATCGTCGAATAGAATCAATGAAACCTTCATTAACTAAATATTCTAATTTATGATCGTGATTGATCTGACTTTTTTTGATGGATCGGATCTGGCCCTGCTGGCAATGCTGACTAAGCCTTCATCACTGCGTCCAGTGACAATACTGCAATTGTAAAAGGGCTTGGAACATCACAGTTATTCACATTGTCATAAAAGTCTTTTCATAACCAATTTCGAAACGTGAGTGGACTTCTTTATCTTTGTTGTGATCTATAGCTCGATCAGTGTTGAATTCAAAATTGCTTGGTAGCAAGTTAAATTCAGAGCTAACAGCCATATTAATTTTCACCTTCATTTCGAAGACATTATCTTTGATAAAGTGCACGTGCAATCTTCTGCTATTACGATCATATCTTCAAGGAGTGATAGAGACTGTGTTTGTGCTATGGCTGTTCCGCCGATGAAATCGAGTACAGTACTTTCGACACTAGCGGACTGACGACTCAGTAAACACAAACAAACTACCTGTCAAGTGAGCAGGAGCACTTGTAGTGAAATAATTACTATGCCACAGAACAAAGCTGATTAACGTGCACTCTTAATCTGCATTACTGAATGGAAATATTTGGACTTTCATATTCGCTTATCTCTAGGATTTTTGTAGTCAAGCAGCGAAAAATCAGCATTTCCTGTATCATTTCCTATTATCAAATCATAAGTGAGTCCTTTTTGGTCCTTCTATGAATTGAAAATCTAATTTGTTACTGCTTCTACGTATTTGAAGTACTGTTATATATACTTCAAAAATTAACGGTTTGTCAAGTACATCAAATACCTTGGATGCAAAAAAACCTAAAAAAACAAAAGGCTCACAAACAACCACAAGGGAAGTTTTCTCCTTCACATATCAGTTGAGCCAGTTATTATCATATTAAAATAATGGCTCTGCCCATGGTATCGGATATGCTCTAGTTGCGTATCAGTTTAAATGTGATATTTTCAACAGCTAGTGACCATTTCATTGGATACGATAACATAGTCGCGGGCACATATATGTATATCATTGGCCTTCATTGCAGTACTTCATTTACACATTCCAATAAAACCAATCTTTCATATTCATGACACAGACAACATTCCCATAGAATTCAGTATTCTGAAACATATATGCAAGTCATCAAACAGAAAGAAATCTGTCCTTCATGAAATGAAGCTCATCAAAGTCAATTTATAAGTACCTTTACTTTGATAAAGTACCTCCTTCCAACATGGTGAACCTCAAGTTTTACAGAGAACATTTTATTTTCAATACATTCTATCTTCATGCTAAATTTTCAATACCAAGGTTTCCAAAAAGTCCACTGTTTTGTTCATTCTACCATTAATGACTGCCGAATAGAATCAATAATGCCTTAATTATAACTGATATTCTAATTTATGATTGTTTCTGATCTGATTTTTTGAATGATAATTTTCTAAAGTGCTGAATATACTCACATGAGGAGCCTTATTTTGTCATTATTCTTGGAAGCTTATCAATCACTTGTGACACCCCCTTTCATTCAGCTAGTGTGTCCATCAGCAAGGTCTGAACCCACTGTGAATTATTCTAATGAAATAAGTCTGATTTCGTATGCTATGCGACTGTTCGGTGCACTTAGGCAGCTCAATAATCAGTTATCAGTGATAAGTTATGATAGTGGTCATCATCCTCGACTTTATTATCAACATCCCTTGAACATATTCCGGAAGTTCAACTAAACGAGGTAAAGACTTCAACTAGTTAAGTGGCTGAGTTGCCTGACGGTCATAGAGCCTTGGGCAGAGGAACGATATGATGAACAAGTTAAATAATTAAAATGTAACGATTGGTCGTAAATATGTGGCAAAATATAGCCGTCAGGAAGATGGATGCTTTAAAGATCTTTATAGCCTGGTTCTGTCAAAATGTTTACCCAGCAGTTGATGTGTTTGAGGATTAAAATTGTTGCTCAGGACGACTTATCAGGTGTGGCTGGGTTTTTGCGAGCGGGTGATAAGTGATTCACTACTGAAAGAAAACTTGGAAGCGGGTGATAAATAATTAAGTACTGAACAAAACCACAGAGGTGTTAATAGGAAAGACGACCTGAAATAATACACACGACCTAATATCAACTGAGATTTTATAAATTAGTGCTAGGATGTGCGTCGCCGACAGTAAGGGTGTTAGAAAAACGCAAGATGAACATGTGATTTTCATTCAAGCTCCTTCTTGTGTAGCGGGTAACATCTGAAAGGTTTTCTTCCGAAGAAAACTAATTCGACGTCCATGATGGCTGCAGCACCTAATCGCTTCCATTTCATGTCTGAAGACGATATAAAGGAAAAAGTGCGTGGAAGAGTGCCCCAAAACACTAGAAGAACCACAAGCTGGAGTGTCCGCGTGTGGAATGAGTGGGCCAAGGCGAGAAATGCTACAGAGGTTTTGGGGAAGCAGCTACGAATTCCCATTGCAGACAATCTGGCAGAGTTTGGCGTTGATGATTTAGATGTCTTCCTGAGCCACTTTGTAATGGAGGTAAGAAACAAAGAAGGTGAACCGTATGCTCCCGACTCTCTCAACTACCTAAGCGCTGGGATACAACGCTATCTCAGAGAAGAGTTTGAACGAGGAGATATCAACATTCTCGATGGCAGTGGTGGTTCATTCAGGAAGTTTCGAGCTGCGCTTGATGCGCGAAGAAAAGACCTGGTACAATCAGGATATGGTATTATTAAAAAACAAGCGCAGCCGATAAGTCTTTGGCAAGAGAAGGTCTTGTGGGGAGAAGGTCTGATGAGTATGGATACATCCACCGGTCTGTCGCATGCCGCTTTCTTCTACACTTGTAAGGCGTTTGGTTTACGCTCAGGCGATGAACACCGAGATTTGCAAGTTGAACAATTTGAGTTTGATCAAGACGAACATGGGCAGTATGTCACATTTTATGGAAGAAGCAGTAAAAACGTAACAGGCGGTTTGAATCAACGCAACGTTCGGCCTAAAGTGTGTCAACAGTATGACATTGAGGAGAACTCTCGTTCAATTTACAAGATTTTGTTCAAGTATTTGCAACACATTCCGCCATCAGGGCCGTTCTACAGAAGACCACTACCAGCGACCGATGATAAGGCCATCAGATTTAGTAATCAGGTGATTGGTAAAAACACTCTTAATCGTTATGTTCCAAGTATGATGGAGGCGGCCAATTTTTCTGGTTTTTACACCAATCACTCCATTAAAGTTACATTGGCAACGTCGCTATATGAAAAGGGAGTTGACGAACAATTAATAATGGAGCGAACTGGTCACCGATCAACAGCTGTGAGATCGTACAAAAGGACAACGTCAGCACAAAAGAAGGAGTTGAGTGGATTAATTGACACGCCATGTGAGAATGCCAACACAGATAAAGGCAGCACTACTCCGGTCAGCAAGAGTCCAATGAAGACACCCGTTAAACAAGCCGTTCAACGAAAACCTGTCGCTTTAACAGCGGTGAGATCGTTCAAACGGACAAAAATTGACGTGTCATGTGAGAGTGCGAGCACCAATAACAATTATGCAGTTAGCAAAATTGAGATGAAGACACCCTTTAAGGTACTTGTTCAACAGATATCTGTCGCTTTACCCAGTCCTGACCTGGCGCAACGACTTCCACCACAACGACCTATATTCAGTCCTCATGGAGCAACACAGCAAAGACAGATTGGTGGCTCACTGACATCTAGAAATGCCGTAAGAAAGAATTTATTTCAAAGGCCGACACCATCAATTTTGACTGGGAAAGGTCAATATTTTTCGTTAAGTAAAGTAAACAGCATTCCATCAGGAAGCGCAAGTGTAACGCCAAATAGCTTTACTGTGCGTAGTGCAAACTACTCAAAGAAGTTCAAGAAACCTCGCGATTCACACAACCGTCATAAGAAATTCCATTACAAGAAAGTGATATTATCATCAGATTCGGATGTCGATTTTGACCTAAACTTTGATTTTTCAGAGTTAGATGATTGATATATGGGTTACAAAAGGATTTCTTGACTCATTGACTGTCAGAGACTCAATGGCATGTTAGGTGGACGGCTATAAGTCGGTCATCACCGGCTTGAAACACATTAGTATTTTGTTTGCAATTTATCCATCGACCGTACGCTCTATGATTTCTTGATTTTTTTTTATGTGTATTTTATTTCATCGTATAAAGTTTTCCATTTCTTGATAATAAAGAATGAACATACTTGATAACCTCTAAGAAGTTGTTATTTTTCATGTGTAGGTGTGTGTGGTTTATGCATGGCAAATTTTTCCCTAAATTTGAAACGTGTCAATGTCATGATGGTCTGATGGGAAAGTTACGTGGCCCGAAAACAAAACTTTTAAAATCTT
Source organism: Ptychodera flava (assembly GCF_041260155.1). Lineage (NCBI taxonomy): Eukaryota > Metazoa > Hemichordata > Enteropneusta > Ptychoderidae > Ptychodera > Ptychodera flava. The sequence continues at coordinate 11,037,868 of NC_091940.1, forward strand.
AAGCAGTGTCACGAGTGATAAACGCAAGATGTGATAAGTCGATGTCATGGTGGTCTGATGGGAAAAATTAGGTTGCCGGAAAACAAAACATTTTAATCGTAAGCACTGTCTGACACGAGTGATAAACGCTAATCCTGGCTTCCTTGGATTCCGCGCGGTCTGACAGGAGTGATAAACGCTAATCCTGGGTTCCCTGTTAGTTCGACGGCTATAAGTAGGTTATCGCCCGCTTGAAACGTAAAACAACTCGGCTCCGCCTCGTTGTTTACGTTTCAAGCGGGCGATAACCTACACTTATCATATACCTACATTCACGTGCCTGTGTAACCTATGGGAGGAAGCCCCCTCAGATCCGTGCATTTTTTTACGTATCACGCCCCGGCCCGGTGCCCAAATATTGGCAAACGCGTGCATTTCTGAACTATCTCGATTCTGGTTACTACGCGCGTTGCTATCCGCAAACGTTCCATTCGTACACAACGCCAGCGCGAGATTTGGAAAACGTCTGCTCGCTCAGATCGTAGTTGCGCGTGGCGACAGTGGAGTCGCGCCGGTAACATCGGCTTTTATTTCTAAATTCTATTGAAATCCTGTGTATACTAAGTGCGTGTCTGTTCAGGATAAATTACAAGAAACTGACATCACGCTTTTGTCCTTCTTACACCGCGGTTTCAGCCTTGATCTCTGTTGGTCACGTAATAGTACGCATATATCTTGCGCGTTCTAGAATTTTGCAGGTAAACAAATGACATCATTATATATGTCAATCCGCGACGGGAAGCGGCCATTGTATTTATGAAAACCTGACACAATCGGCAATGAATTTTTGATATCGCATGCAGTTTTACCTCCTCAACAATATTGAACATTATGTAAACTACATATTTATCATTCCATAAGGTATATGATTAAACCTTTACGGCCCTGATACGGCTTTTACGGCCCTTGGTCGTACGGCGTATGGGCCCTCGCACGCTCGGGCCCTTCCGCCGTACGAAAAGCCGTATCAGGGCCGTAAAGATTATAAAAATATTGAACGCCTCGAACATAATGCGGTCAGCTAAGCATTTGTCATCAAGGCGTGTGTTAGAGAGAAGATGGATGCACAAAAAGTTTTCAAAATTTCCCTTCCCTTTGAATAATAAGAGGTCAGGTACTAGGTATTGATTTTAATCGAAAATCCGTCTTCTCATCTTTCAGTGAACTGACAATCACTCACTTCGATGGAGATCGAGTTGGTACTTACCAATGTTCGGTTACCGATCAAGATGGAGTTCAGTACACTGCTGAAGCTACTGTTACTTATGCAGGTGACTACTTTATATTTGTATATTCAATAACTGACTCTGATATGAAATATGACTGACACAACTGTGTTACACTGGTTTCCTATAGTTTTGCTTGTAGAAAGCAGTCTTTAACATTACATAGTCTCATTTCTACAGTCTGTGATGAATTTAAGTGTGTATGAAGCGGAGATCTTGCCAATGTAAATAGCTGTAGAATAGTCATTGGTGTCTTTTACTTAGCGTCAAGGTTTAGCTAGGCACGCACATTACTTGTAGTGTACGGAGCAAACGTTTTCAAACGTCTGCAGTGAAAAAGCCAATAAATATTTTGAAAGTATAGTTAGCAAAGACAAAATACTGATTTATTGTCGTCAAAACTCCTGCTTTAGAAATAAAAATATTTAGGGAAGAAGAACAGGAAACCTGCATTCAACAGGCTGAATTTTCTGCAGTGTGCTTGCGGTAATGTGTCGTAAACTTTGCCACTGTTAACTAAAGTTAATAGCAGCCCCTTATATTAAGTGCGGTTCCTCTGTGGTCAAATTCCATACAGGTATATCGAGCGTCCCAAAAATGCACGGTCATAACGATTGGTGATAACTGGTAGATTATTGATATGTTTGATGCAAAAAAAACCCAATGAATGAAGAAAGCCATCGCTGATAAATTTCGCTCTGTTGTATCGATTGGATTATAATCGAATATGATCTCATAATGTTAGTAACTAACGACATGAAATTCAAAGGGTATTTCAAAGTTCCAGATCTTTCTAGCGTATTATTGCAACATCACAACGTACTTCTTTATTGTATATTATGGATTGTCATTGACCAAAAACGGCAAAAATTAATTCTAATAACGTGGTACATAAGATGCCTTGTCTTACTTTGTCTTGTGTGTGTGAGTGTTTCTGTGTGTTTCTGTGTTTCAGTGTTTTTCTGTGTGTGTGCATATGTGTGTAAGTATTTATACATTTATGTGTAATTAATAATTATATATTATGCAATTACAGCCTCTTCCAAGCCAGTTGAGGGCGACGCAAACTTTACCTTCACTGTCAGCATACCAGAAGTAAGTAACCCAAAAATTATGTGTTCTTTGAACCACAGAACCAGATATGAACTAAAAATGCTCGCGTGTTTAATTATATATTGCTGTAGTGTCTAAATTTAAAATTTTGCCACATGTTTTCAACTTCATTGAAATTGTTATGATAAACATCATGAACAATATTTACAGCCGATTAATTCTAAAGTTCATTAAGTTTTAAATGTGTAAATAGATGGAATAAAAAAATAAATTTCTTTGACAGCAGTCATATTGTATCACCACTTAATATAACAAATGTAATTGCCTTTGGTCAAGTCCTTTAAGCTATATATGCCAAACTGTGAAAACTCATTAGATATGCAAAGTATAAATTAGCTGACACGAAAATGCGAAATGACTTTCGAGATTTTTTTAACAATGTACACAGCTTGTATTGCAAACTTTGATCAAGTAAATCCTGGTATATATCCCTTACTAGGAAGTTCATGAAATATGCAAATTAGGAATTGGCTGAAGTAAAAATGCTAAGTGACTTTCAAGAATGTTGTATAGAAGTATCTTCAATGTACGTAGGAAGTTTCGTCAGCTTAGGTTACGTCAATTCAGATAAAATACCTAATTAGAAAAGTTCATTAAATATGCAAATTAGGAATTGGCTGAAGTAAAAGTACTTAGTAACTTAATAATGTTGTATCGATGTATCGTCAATGTACATGGTAAGTTTCATCAACTTTAGTCAGGTCAATTCAGATATATCCCTAATTAGAAAAATTCACTGAATATGCAAATTAGGAATTGGCTGAAGTAAAACTGCTTAATGACTTTCAATAATGTTGTTTCGATGTAGCTTCAATGTACATAGCAAGTTTCGTCAACTTTGGTTGAGTCAATTCAGATAAAATGCCTAATTAGAAAAGTTCATTAAATATGCAAATTAGGAATTGGCTGAAGTAAAAATACTTAGTAACTTTCAATAATGTTGTATCGAAGTATCGTCAATGTACATGGTAAGTTTCATCAACTTTAGTTAGGTCAATTCAGATATATCCTTAATTAGGAAAATTCATTGAATATTCAAATTAGGAATTGGCTGAAGTAAAACTGCTTAATGACTTTCAATAATGCTCAATCAAATAATCTTCAATAAACATACCAAGTTTCGTCAATTTCGATCTAGTTAATTCCAATATATATCCCTAGTTCGGAAAGTTTATTAAATATGCAATTAGCAATTATCTTTCACGGCTGATATATCATGGTGTGATCAACATTTGCAGCAAATCTCATCAAATTATGTGCAGTCGTTCTCAATGTATATCCATTTGTTCTAAAATCATTAATTCTGCAAATGAGCAAAAAGTAATCAAGCCACAATCACCAAAAACTTATCCGTTCATGCCGTTTGCAAACTGAATCTATGTACATGATATGATTTTGATCTGATGAACCGTTTTTTGAGATATTGGGCAAACAGACAGGCAGAATGACAGGCAGACTGACAGGCACACTGACTGACATTGCTGCAACATAAGTTCACGTATGTGAACACGTGAGCTAAAATGGTAGAAGTAGTCTCAGTGTAGAATTCAATTGTTCTTTACTTAAGCTCATAAATCGTTGCTGTGATTTCGGCATGTTTGATTAATCATTAACACTGAAGTGATAACAACTATAGCTACACAAAGTCAGTCAAAGCTTCTCTCTACACATACAGGGTTTATAATTATGGTTTGTTGTGTTTACGTTTTAGAACGTAGTCGTATGTAGTCGTATGTTGTCTAGTTTTGAAGGCTTTCAAACTTCAAGTTTGTCCTTGTGAAGAGTAGGAATTTTCGTATTTTTTGCTAACAAAAGTGGGTAAAAAGTTCAATATCAACTCACAGCAACTGTAGATTGCGAGATGCAAAGGGTGTCTAGGTTTGCTTTTCAATACAATCATTTAAACTACGTACCCTGATTACACATAGATACTATTTATTGTCAAGTTGAACGCTTAATGCGATCTATTTCATAATACAGAACGAGCAATGAGAAGCACAGTGTATGTGTGCTATAAAAAGAGACGTTGATAACACACTATTAAAGCACACACCCTTGTGATTATAGCTAACTCGTTATCTTAAACTAAACTCATGACTAATATTTGGGGAAAACGTGTACATAATTGACAAATAATTGCCTGAGTAATGGATTAACAAGATTTTTAAACTGCCTTGTAGAGCTCAAGACGTGGCGAAGAAGTGTTTAATTTTCGAGACGCTTTGGGAAACAACGTACATTCGTTCCAGATTCTGTCGGGAAACAAGGTAAATATGTTGAAATTGATAAGGTTTCACACGATACTTTGAACGTTTGAAATGTCATTGCTTTTATCGACGAGTTCCAAAATAGATTTAGAAAGCAAATCATAGCACGTTTAAGAGTAGACGGACAAATATAATGGATAAAAGATTCAAGACGAAGTTCGGTTGTGCGTTATGACAAAATAGGGCATTTTGGAATGATAATTGTTTATTCGAAAAACCGAAAAAAAAATCACAGAACTGTAACGAAGAAAAAGGAAACGAGGGAGAAGGGAAACAGCTCAAGATCCGAAGGACCAACACATTTATTACTTTTTTATCTTGAAGGCCTAGAAAATTAGCCACACTTGTAGGGAACTCCTTTTTACGTGAGAACATTTCAAAGGTCTCTGTAAAATATCCATACAGATATGCATTAATAAGCTCATTTATTTCGAACAGATAAACCAACAAAGTAATCATAATAAATGTATGATGTAAATAATATGTTTGTAAAATGAAAGATTCGACAAAAAGCTAAAAAGCAAGGAAAATTAACAAGTTACAGTTCACATTTGTCTTCCTTTGGGATATTGCCATGCCAGAGGTCGTCGGGATACATAAACAGAGTAGAGACTTTCAGTCTTCAAAGTTAACACCCGTTTATTACATACGTGTAGAAGTTACATGTCGCAAGAGATAGCTCTAAAGGTAGTTGAGGACCCCCCCCCCAACGTGCTTGAGCTCCCGATATTATCGAAATATTGTTTTCCATATAAAACATTAGAGGGGTAGTTTCTATCATACGACAGATATGAATTAAGACAAAACAATGAATCAAATCACAAACATTAATAAAACCCTTGGCCTTTAATTGACATGTCAGAAATAATATACGGCGACACATTGCATGTGAAATTCTTGCGTACCTTCATAGATGTTCATTACTTCAATATCACTCAAACATAAGTCGTATCAAAACTTCAAAAACATCCTCGATACAGGTAATTGGCTTCTTTGTCCACTTGCCGCAAATATGGTTTGTATCCGGACTGTATCCAAAGCGACGTATTATTAGGATCTTGATGAATATATTAATATCCTATAGGGCTCAGCTCTTGGTGTCGAGTCAGAGGTTATAATTAAAACTTTCATATACATCTGAAGATGAACAGTCCACGCTAACATGGTTAATAATAGTACTAATTCATGATAAGAATAATTTATAGAAATACTTGTCATTTGCTATGTACATTAGTAGTACTAATACACATAGCGTAAACAGAAAATTTAATCACCGAGTTTACAAGGTCACCCAATGATGCGCACAGCTCACTGATATACTTTTTTATCAGACCCGGGAAGGTATAGATTTCCTATTTAATTTGTCGAAAAGTTGGACATAAATGCCAATTTTTGTACACAAAATTTTGCATTTACCATGATAACAACCCACTGTTTAAGGAACGTATTATGCTGTCATTATTGTTGCCACGGAAGCTTTGCTGCCAAACGTTCAGTATTGCAAGCCCCGGACTCAAAATTAACTTTTTCTCATGGTATTAGTTGTCCACTTAGGCTACCATTTTCTGAAGTTTGTAGCCCAATGACAATAGCTTGAGGTCCCATGCGTTTTTGTTTAGGGATATTTTTCATTACCCCGACAAAAAAGGCGTATTTTTCATGATTCTGTCCATGAAGTAAATTTTCTCGTCATTTGACGTGAATACTTGAAGACCTTACCAAAAACAAGAGAAACCAATATAAAGGACAACAGTGACACTAAAAAGTACGATGACATTGCCTACTCGTTTCATACTCGGGAGGGAGGTATGCAAATTTTGATAGTCGTAATGAGAGCGACCATGATTTTCAATATGCATGGGGGCATACTCTATCAGTGTTAAAAAATCAATATGGGGTTTCTGAAGACAGGAGACATATAATTTCTACATAAATTCAATTGTGATTGATGTAATATGATCAAAATTCAAAGAAAATGCAATTTTATTGGCAATCATTTCCCATGCCTGTCATTCAAGTATATCAGTCAAGACATAAAACTTTATCGCAAAAATTCAAAGGCACTGTCGCCTGTGTAAATGTGGTAGTCTGTTGAACGGGACTACCGCTAAATTCGTGCTCAGCTGCTAACTGAGAAGTTTTCTGTGTATACAATTTGCATCTACTTATTAACACAGAGGGCGCTTTTCTAAACGTGATTCAATCCCAGCATTCTTCGCGCGAGTCCTCATTCATGTTTCTCTGTTTTTCTGTTTCTAAGGCGTGATAGTAACGATATTTTGTATCAATAACTAAGTAGAGAATATTATTTACAAGCTAATGGTAGCGATAGATGGAAGTTTAAAAATAGTACTTTACATGTTTCTATACAAGAAGGCCAAACAAATGGCGGCGCCCATGAATTTATGAATGAAGTCGGCACACTTCTGGTTACTGGCATAGTATATATAAAACAACACATACGCAGTCAGTCGCTAGCACGACTAATAATGTTACTTTTGCCGATGACTACCGGGTGAATTAACCTTTGTGTGACATAAAGTACCTTTGTAACAAATGCATTTCTGGCAAATATTGCTATATTACAGAAAATGGAAAGACCAACATATACGCCTTTCATTTCTTTTATTGGTGCTATGTTCTGTGAAATGTTTTTCATTCTTTGTAACTCTAATTGGTTTTGAATTTTAGTTTGTATAAGGCTCTGCTCCAAGTAACCATTGATTCAAACTCTGACTGACATACTTGCAATAGATGAAAATTCCATACGAAGAGTTCTCCTTAGGTGACCACCATTTACAAGTTTCCAAAATATAAAATTTGTCAGCTGGTTTTTATCATGTCTTTGATGAACAGCTCACTGTTGGTTCTGGAGCTTTCAGTTCGCTTCAATCGCCCAACACCATGATACCTACGCAACTATCGTCAGAAATCATTAAGATTAACTGCCTTGTTCGTCATAGGTATCCTTTATAATTTTTTTCGTAGGACGACAGGTTCAAGATGAGGCTCGATGGCATTCTGGTTACACATGGCGTTTTAGACTATGATATCGATGCTCACTACAAGCTTGAAATTCTATTCATGGTAAGTTACTAGATAATTTTTAGCACAAATATTAAATATCCTACATTCACATGTCAATGTGTACACATATCCATATCAATATGTACATCTTTAATATTCGTTGAATCACCCATTTTAAAATTGTATACAATGATGTAAGATCATCTCAAAGGAAAAGTAATAGCACTTTGAATCGATTTTTGGGGCTTTATTGTGCGCGAGCTAAGGGTCTCAGCCTTACTATGATGTTATGACAAAATATGATCAAAGGTACGGTTACCTTCAGAAGCGGTTTAGGAAAGCATATGGCAATCTCAGGGCCGAAACTTCTTAAACCCATTGCTGCACGAACAAGCTCTACATAGGTAGCTTTATCAAGCCGTTCTAAGTACATGTCCAATTAACATTAACCAGAAGCGGTTAGCATTGAGGTATCGAAATGCGAAATCACCGAGGAATCACAAACGCCAAACTGAAGGTATTTTTTCTTATGCCACAGCCAATCTTGACGGCCACTTGAGGTAGCTATATACCTTATAGACACTTGCAGATTTTTATTTTTTCTCAGTTATGGAAGTACCAAACCCAAATACAGTATATATTTTCTGAACGCCTTAATATTTGGAAATTCGACCGTCCACAGTACACAGTCATTATTTGCATAATAGTCACGTGACTAGCGTTTTGCAAAAATTTGTTTTTCCTCCCTTTAGCGAACACGTTGCACGATTTCCGGATGAAATTTATGCATTGATAAGCCTTAGCAATACCCTTCAAATCCCTGTCTGCGATTTTTTCTCCAAGTCTCTATTCAAATTATATGGCGAGACAATTCAAATTCCTTGAAAAGTACCTAGTCTAACACCTTTAATAGTGCATAACAAAAACACAAAAGCAAATAAAGGAAATCCCAGACACGGGCGTCGGGTAAATTGTCTCCTGTTGTGGTGGTACGTCGACCCATGTATTCAGGCAAGAATATTTTTATTACATTCCTTTTTAACATTTATCACTATATGACATTAAGTTATATACATACATATATATATATATATATATATATATATATATATATATCCAAATAAGTAGTTATTTAGATACGATTGGATTGGAAAACTTTTCCCGATTTGCGCTAAAAGCTATTCATTATTCAGCCTATGCCAGTGCCAAAGTAACTTTTTTCGTGTTCTGCGAATATCGGCTTGACCTACATTTTCTACACCCTTCAGGAACAAAAATGCCAAATGCAAAACTCGGGAAGATTAATATTTCAATTCTGTTTTTCCAATAGGAAAATTTTTGGGAAAACGAGGCCACATTGACGGTGACTATTCTGAACGAGAGCGATTGGCCACCTTTCTACAACTCAACGTGTGAAACACCAGTTTATAGGAGGGGTCACTTAAACCCTGTAAGTGATTGTTTTATTTGTGTACCTTAGTCAACGTGAAATAGAAACAATTGCGTTCGTTCAACGGCAAATGTGTTCCCATGACATATAAATTGATTTGAATAGTTATTCATATAAAGTGTTACAAACTTTCCTATACTACATATAAATAAATACTAGCCAAAGCAAATAATTAAAGGCCCAATCTTTGTCTTTCACTCATAACTGAAGATAATTATCTGTTTTGTGATAATCTGATCCTAGATAATCTTGTTCAAAGTCTTTGAATATTACACATTTTATGGGGGAATATTGTGATACACTTGATAATTGTCATCAACATGTCGTTTATATTATTAATGCAAAGGAGTAAATGTGAACATTAAACTATACAGATTTAGGCTTTCACTGTAATGTCTGTTGCAGTTTGGTCATCTCCTGTTCGATGTATCTTTTGGCGATTTTAGAATGTCTGATATCGACTTTGCATGGCAAGATTTGGTCCTGGGGATTGACACTGACAATGGCCGATGTAAGTGACTCTTAACTGAATTTTGAACTCCTCAGTAGTCGTACGTTGAATACGTAATCCATCAACAACAATAACAACATTGGCTGGCCCTGTTACTTGCTGGTACAGTTCAAACTACTTAAAGCAACCAAAAATATCTATGAACAATAAACCAACAACAAAACATTCTATGTCGCTAACTTCATAAGTGTAATTTATATACAACGTGTAATAGCCAGGTCCTTGATGTGGTTTTATGTTCTAAACATATAACAGATGTGCAAATGGTGAGCAAGACCCTTGTATCATTTCCTGCGATCAAACATTAACCAGATCAAAATCTAATGAAGATAATCGACTTATCACAATTTTAATAATTTTGATATTCTTGTACTCAATACATTTAACACGCACTTGGCAAAATGCTCGATATACAGCAATATATACACATATACTCATTCTGTACATGTGTCAAATACGTGAAGTATATACGTACGTATACTAATGAAACGCAAAACTACAGTGTACACCTGGTGTGCAAAGATCTGCATTAAGTATGCTCATGGTCTGCAAAAATATACGCTACGCATTTCAACGTATTGGAATGTTCAACATACAAAAATATACGTTACGTACGCAATTAATATGTGTTCCGTATACATCAATATACGTAAATATGCTGTACGTATATCAAGCATTATGTCCAGTGACGATTGGAAAATAATCGCAATCATACCAATCCATAATCCAATGACAGTTGGTCAGAAGTCGTAAGACAATGGTTGTAAGCATAGACACAAAACAGCACAGAACAGACAGTAAATAGACGGTACACAAACAAAGTCATATTCATGAAAGAAAGATATATGGACCTCTGGCCAGAAGACCAAGAAGTGATGTCAGGTGTTTCGAAAATAGTAAGCGCATTCTGCCCCACATGTGGCACCCGCCATATATCAATCTATAAGTCAGATAGGTAGTGGTCACTAACTAAGGCCAACTGTCACCGATGCCATCAGTGATCATTTGTCGAAGAGAGAAATTGTATTTATCTACCAGCTTGCGATACCTGCCAAAAAGCGTTTGAATGAAGAGACTTATTTTGGAGAATTGAATATAATATACGGTGGTTTCAATCGGGTTCAAACTCACAACGTATGATATCCAGTCACCTAGAAGAGAAGCCACAGACAAAGCCACCGAATCCATAATCACTAACTAAGTTGTTACAATTTTTCTGACTTTTCTGAATTTTTCTGTATCTTTGTATATACGCAAAAGAATATAAGATGGAACCAAACTTGACAAGCGGAAAGCTATATCTATGTCTATGTCATCCTGTTGACTTTGGAGAGCTATAAGTAATTTATGTATACTTTTTTGTCCTTCAATGACAAAAACATTAAACCCGGATGAATGAATGAATGAATGAATGTTTTTCAAATTTCGCAATAATGTTGGGCGCCCTATAGCTGATTTTTTCAATATTACAAATAAATTACTCACATACAAACAAGCGCATTCCCTAAAGAGAAAAGCAGATGAGCGTACTTTTGCAGATGGAACTAACATTAGTTCCCCTTTCCAATTTTCCCTAATTATTTCCAATCGTGTTAGTTCTGGTATGACTACCTCGCTGTGTTCTTGATGGGTTGCATAATAAGAGATCCATATAATATTTTTGATTTAGTGCTTGCTGCTTCATTCCATCCTATGGACCCAGTCGTATATTTCTTTCTTTGTTTCTCTGCTTTAAAATGCTTCTGTGGCCATACATGGTGAGCAACAAGTTCGTGTGATCAGCAAGACTTTGTACGAGGCGCGATATGTAAAAAACATTAATTTACACAATCAAGCTTATTTAGGAGATAGAACAGATATAAAATGTTTACATTTTCTATATATATATATATATATATATATATATATATATATATATATATATATATATATATATATATAAACAATTTACACAATCATGCTCATTTAAGAGATAGAACAGATGGAAAATGTATAAAGAGATGAATTTTCAATGTACATTTGCATTCACATACATTGGCCATACATATGTGTGTATACATATATATGCACATAAACACACGCACGGGCATAAAGTGTATTTATTCATACGTTTAGAATAACCACATTCACACTTTTAAATTAGCGTCTTTACTGTGAACCATTTTTACTTTTGTGTTATTGTATTATGAGAATGAGAAAATTTAATCTACTGCATGAACTTGAAATGAATGGTTTCAAATACTGATTTGAGTAATTCCTTATTTCAATATGTAAGAATTCAAAAATCAAATCTCCTGGTCTCCCATGTGCTGTCTTATTCCTGATCTTGTGTACAGTTTCACTTTCAGGAGCGTCCTTTGACCAAAAGTCTTCTCCAACTACATCAGAGTCGGAGCTATCACCGTCTCTACCAGTATGTAGTGACAGTGACACTGCAAGCAGGCAGTAGCAGGGCAGTAGTTGTATTAACTTTGATAATTGTGACGATTTCGTTCAGTTTATAGGACTGCGATATTGTTCTTGCACACAGCACGTGTATGTGTACCGAGCATTTGTATCATTGACAAATTACTTTCAATCTGGACTTTAATTCAATTATCAAAAGTATTAATGTATGAAGGCTTTGTCGCCAAACTGAATATTGTGTGTGTTGAAGCATGTTGTAGAGAGACAGCAAGAAACTCCATTCAATACCACCATTCAATACACTGCATAGAAATATTTAAAGAAGTACTAACAGTTGCAGCTTCTGCCCCGTTACGAAGCCTACTTGTTTTCATGTCTGTAAAATCTATGGCATTTGTGCGTTTTCAGATTTTTTCGACAACAAATTCATCAAATGCAACAAAACGGTTCTAGATTTTGTCCGATTATTACTAACATTAGAACCATCGAATGACATAAATGTGTTATTTATTTTTCATTGAATTACCAAGCTACCAGACCTTTGGTTCGGAAAATGTAAAAAGTGAAAGGAACCAAAATATTTTCAGCCTTAATATTTTAAGCATGAGCGGGGATAAGATCGGCAGGTGATACAAACTGCACTGCACCGGCCATGAGTCCACCTGCGGCGTTGCTGGTTAATCAACACGCCCCGTGCTCCATGCATGCGCTAATATGTCACACTCAGCTAGTGTCTGGACTCGCTTAAAGCCTGGCCTTACTGTTGGTCCATAAGCGGTGGTGTTTTCGTACGGGATATCTGCCTTTTACGGGCTGGTTTTGACTTGTACGTTTTGGCGGGTTTAAAAGCGTAAAAGTCAACACCAGCCCGTTAATGGCAGAAATCCCATCTCAAAATACCACTGTTGTGGACCAACAGCTAAGCCTTTGCCCTCGGCTCCTATGCAGTGGACTTGTTCTCTGTTAGCCGGTGACCCTGTTCTCTGTTAGCCGGTGCAGCCTGTTACGCTAGCTTCAAAAGCGCGAGGCTTCAACGACTCAGCCGGCTCCTGTCTGTGCTAGACAATACAAGTAGAAGCAATTCAGGGCTTTGAGAGAGTATCAGCATTTTGAAAGTTCAAATGCACTTGTAAAGCACAAGAACCAGCAATATGCGTGTATTTGGGTTTGTCTTGCCAGGGTCCTTGTATGGTCTTGTGAAACACACAAGCTCTGCTGTATGCAGCATTGTGAGCGCAACTTTTTGCAGCTGTCTCAAATGGCGTATGTATATAAACTTTTTGCAGTTGTATTACCAAAGCGAGGCCCCATACATATAAAAGGCCATATCTATACCAAAGCAAGGCCCTCTATATAACACGATTGGAACTAATTTGGGATCATTGGATGGTGAAGTAATGTCGATTTTATCTACAAATGTAACCTCATCTGCTCTTCTTTTTACGTTACACACTTGTTTTTATAAGTAATTTGTAATATTGTAACATTCAACTATAGGGCACCTAACATTTTTTTAGAAATTTGAAAAATATAAAAATCCAATTATCCAAAATTAGTTCCAATGGTGATAAAAGTATAATTTGTGCCGCTGTATTAGAACGAGGCCCTATAAAATTTTGCAGCTGCGTCACATCGAGGCTGAATGTAAATATTTGCAGCTATCCCTAAAGCGAGGCTCCATGTAAATTTTCGAGCTCTTATCCAAGTCGAAAGTGAAAGACTTAGGACATAATTTCCCTCAAGGAATCTTTCAACCATTCATTTGCAAAATATAAAGAATAAAAATCTGGGGTTTTAGTGCAAATGTCGGTACCAGAGAAACAATTAAGCAAGATTTACCGATATTTGAAATTGAAAATGGCCACCATGTCTGTGTTAACACTATGGAGAAAAATAAAATTTTCAATTTTCGAAAAAATAAGACGGTCAAAGTTTTTCTTACTCGAAGAGCTTCAAAATGAACCCCCACAAGTGGTAGATCATAAAATAGCTCAAGAGCCAAATATCTGTCCCCGAGGCGCATTCTACCTATACAGGGAAGGACGTTTTGATACTATAACTGTACTTACATCGATAGCATTTGAACATACATACGATCCTTTTTGAAATTCGAACTGCCTGTAGCATTCGTCGAGATGACCGTAGTGTTGACTGAACACTCTCTTGCTGGCCAAATATAATACTTTTCTTGAGGTAGTATGACTTACACTATAACTCAAACTTTCCTCAAGGAATATTTCAACCCTTCTCTTTCAAAAACAAGAATACAAATCGGGAGTCATCGAGCAAATTGTGATACTAGAGAAACAAAGTGCCCAAGATTTACCAATATTTGAAATTCAAAATGCCCGCTATCTCTTTGGAAACAAATACAGTTATATTGTCTTTCACATTTTATCAATTATTTTCTGATCTAGGCCTCCTAGTTGTGAGGCTAGCTCAATTTCAAACATAGATAAATCTTTGGTAAGTTTTGTCTGGTTTGCACGATGAATGTGCACGGTGAATCGTCGGTAATCCCCGTGATCCTACATTTTTATTCTTGATTTTGAAAGAGTATATTTAAAAGATTTTACGAGGACAGTTCGAGCAAAAGTTTAAGTCTTTCACTTTCGAGAAGCATACTGCTTTAACTTTGATTCAGACTCGAAATTGGAAAACTTGTGATGACTCTGCGGTTAAAAACATAATTTTAGTATTTAAGAAAATTGAGCAATTCAAATCTTTGTTTTCTCCACGAGCTTAACAATGAACTCAAAAGTGGTAGACTGGATGCAAGAGCTAGCAAATTCATTACTGATCTATGTCTATATACATTTCAATGTAATCCTTGTATAATAATGTGGTGCTGTAAACAAGTCAAGAATGTTTCCCATTCGATGATTGCTTCATCTGCAACCCAAAGTTTGGTCAAATCCAGTAGGCACATTGTCACTCTACAATAAAACATTTTATCATATTTATTATTTTATAGGTACCGCCGATATCTTTTTAAGTTTATTTGAACCATTCTCAGTCGTTTGGGTTTGTGATTTATCAAAAGCGCCGTACACGATCGACCAAGTACAGGGACCACCAATACCAATACAGAAACTCAAGTTTTACGATGACAGGGTACGTAACATTTTGAGTGAATTATTTTGTATCAGGAAAACTGGTTTCTTGCATAGTGGAAATCCCGATGTTTTGAGTCAACATTGTGGGAAACGTTACTCTTTGCGTGCAGAGAAGCAAGGTCAGTTTCACGCGAAATAATTATTCCATCAAGTAAAAATAAAAGGAGCAATAACAAATAACACATTATTAAGAGCAAGAGGGCCTTACAATACCGTAATGACCACGATTTTCAAATTTGTAGAACAAAACGGCAATGAGTAAATTGTATTTTGAAGAGGATAATCGATAGCTTGTATAGCCAAAAGATGAAACTGAATCATTGGGCAAATCATTTTCATAATTTAGCTAGTTTTACTTCCTTTATTTCGAAATGTTATAGCATCATTGTATCGGAGACGGACACAGAAAGGCGCAAATACAGAAATACATTCTATCGAGCCATCCACGAAGAAGTGAGAGATGAATCTTTTTTTATCATACATGAGCGTTTGCTTGAGAAAAATGAAACTATGTATATTTTTGCTTCTTCCAGAAGCCGCTTCCTAGGAACTTTTCGATTGATCCGTTAGTACGCTATGATTGTATTGTGGAAATGCATATTGAGTACAGTACTGCCAGTGCACCAATAGTTGTGCTATTATCGTATGATCGTTCGGACATGGGATATTTCTTTCAAACAGTAGAAATAAAAATGGACAGTCAAGGTAAGTTAAAGAAAAGAAAAAACACCGGATGCACTCGAAATATTATGACATTCTAACCTACTTAATTATTGGTCTTTGCAATATGAATTGACCGTCAAAATTTTTGCCATTATACTATAGACACAACAGATTCATACTTTTTCAGTATATTTCACTGGCTGATTTTCAAAAGTAACTGACAGACTAACAGTTTTATCGAATTATGTCGCAAAACAAATAGGTGAAAGTACGCCATTACAGCATATCACTTTTATGCGATATGTAGTAAATAACTTATGCTTGATTGTCAAACACTCCAAATTCACAGACAGAACGGAACTCAGAAACGACATAAATATTGGAATATGGAGTGTAATTTGTAAAAAGCACGTACAGCACCTGTCTCTGTGCCTGTCCCTGTAACATACCCTATACTCAGCAATAAGAGTGTAAACGTTCGACAGTGATTCTGTAGGGAAGATGTCTAGTGACCATACATGGGTCAGACTTAAGAGTTCAAGACGTCCGTGTATCATGTACATCTAAATTTGAAAAGCATCCTATTATATTTGAGCTCGAACTTGGAATTTGGTTAGCAGAGGTGACGTCTGTGTAAGTAATTCATGTCATTGTATTCCAAAGGATGTCCGCCTGGTAAATATGGTATGTTATGTGATAAAGACTGCATATGTCAGAACGGTGCTTCTTGCCATGGGTTCAATGGTGCTTGTAATTGCTACAGGGGATGGACAGGCCCTGCCTGTGATATAGGTAAACAAATTTGATTACTAAAAGACTGCTTAACCTTTATGCTTTACCGTATGGATTAGTTGAAGAGAAAAATCAAACATAACGACAAAGCAGTCAAACTGCAACGACATTGCTGAGTTATTCTACCATTTTTTGACGTTGCGATGATGCAAAGTGGTCCTAATCTTCGACTAACAAACTTCTTTGCTTAGTGGCCAAGTACCGTTTGGTGTTAATTCTAATCAACGGAGAAGACTACTGAAATCCACATATGGTCACACACCGAAAAGAAAAGACAACAGAGTGCTACAAGGACTGAAGATAGCAGCCAGTGTTAATCGCATTCAAAGCTTCGTTATTTAAAAGGATCATCTCGCAAAGAGCGTAGTTTTCCCGAGAAACAGCATGAAAAACATGTTTAATCTTCTATAAGCAATGGAGCAGTCTGTAATTCAGCAGACACATCAGTAATACTTTCTAAATTATAATTTAATATCGGTAATACGAATTTACTTCATTGCAGCTGTAAAAGAGCTTTGGATTACACCTGCTGATGGTAAGCCGATCTACGACCAAATATTCGTTCTTTCCTGTCACCACAACTTTGATATCAACTCTGCATACGGGACAGTCTGGAAGTTTTTCAATGGTTCGTCTAGTAGAATTCTACAGGGTCCATTAGAATATATCTCCTATAATGAGCATAAAAGGTCAGTAATTCATATGGTATGGTGCTGTGTGACAGGCAACAGCCTCGACTTTTGAAATGGTTATCTGCAATTTTTATTTAATAGGATAATTAAAATGTTTAGTATTCGATGATGAACTTTAAAAACCTCAGTAGCCAAGTACAAGTTGTTTACAGTTTCAAACAATACCGGATGTATTTTTATTTAATTTTCAAGCCCAGACTCTCTCTCTTGAATGATAGTCAACACAAAATCATCTATTTAATCAACACGTAGTGCATGTCGTAACTCGTAAGCGGGTCATCTGTCTTAGAATGTCTAACTTTAAGGATAACGCTTAACCTCCTAATCGCTAATTAATGAATGTATTCTATGCTACAAATTTTGCTTGAATTAAAATACTAGGAAAAAGAATCCGCGACTTAAGCACGGTGCTTTGTAGTGGAGATTTGGATTTCTGATATCATCGCTAGGTGAATACCATTTTGTTGCGACTTGGAATCAAAGATGAGATTCAGTGAATTAAGAACCACCCGTTCTTTCAACCTGTATTGATTTTATAATAAAATAAATCCATAAGGAGCAAAAAACCAAAACTAAATTTATATATCATCGTAGCCTACGGACATCTTTTTAGATAAAAGACTCGCTTCAAATGATCGAAGTCTAGACGTAAATGCAAAAGGCAGTACAAATAAGGTACTCCGCAAAACAGCATGTGTGAACACTTTTCGCTTTATTCTAACACATTTTTCCGAAGGGAGTTTAACATGCGGAAATAAATGGTTTACTAACTTACAAATGTAAACAAATCAAACTCCAAACAAACTCAATGAAGACACCTTAATACCCACGTGAAAAATATACAACATTACTAAAAATATACTACTTTACTGTCTAGACATAAATGTATTTGTTTTATACTGAATTTGTATAAACATGATCTTATTTGAACAAAGCTGTCGAATAATTTACAAGCAACTGGTATAAAGATAAGTAATAACCAAATTAGTACTACATAATTACCATAAAATACTGATTTTCTTTAATGCATTACAAAATGAAAGAGAATTGGATTTTTGCTTCAAAAACCAGCTCTGAAGATTTCAGTATTTTGACAACCAGTGGAAGATGTACCGGTACCATTAAAGCACTGATAGCATGAATTCCTAGTATTGTCAACTGTACCTGCAGGCGGTTTTAGGTGCAATGAATACAATGCGTATGTCCATACAGTTTATCATATCCCTACATTCACGTGCCTGTGTAAAGCTTTGAAAGAAAGCGCCCTCAGATCCGTGGATTTTTTTACGTAACACGCCCCGGCCTGATACCCAAATATTGGCAATCGCGTGAATTTCTGAACTATCTCTATTCTGGATACTACGCGCGTTGCTATCCGCAAACGTTCCATTCGTACACAAAGCCAGCACGAGATTAGGAAAACGTCTGCTCGCTCGATCGTAGTTGCGCAAAACGTTCTCACGTAACTATTATGCAAATAATGGCAGCTAGTGTACAGTGCAGGGTCAAATTTCAAATATAAGGGCTTTCAGCTAATATGTACTTTATTGGGGTTTGGGACTTCTATAACTAAGAAAAAATAAAATCTGAAAGTTCCTATTTTGTACACAGCTACCTTAAAACTTACCATGTGAATCACCTGCTCTTACTTAATCTTCTTTTTTCATAGAGGAATAAATAATGCAATCCAATACAAATAATTGCTCAGAAAAATTTCAAAACCTTTCCCCTCAACCACATGTTACGTTAATGTCACTTTGACACTCAAAAACAAATTTGGAGTAAACTTGATTTTAAATATCGTGAGCACCACAAAAATTTCCATTGTGTTTTTCAACTGTTCTCCGTTTAAGATAAGTTGCTTCAAACAGCGCTATAAGCAAGTCCGTAGTTGAAATTGTAATGATTGGTCAACTTCGACTGTGAAATATTGATGTCATTTTTTTTTAAATATCGAACATTATAGTATGGATAAGCTAGGATTTCAAATCGTCTAAGACGAAAAGGGCTTTAAATATTTCAAAATATCCAACTCCCTTTACTGTTATTTGGTCAGCTACGAAATTATCATCCAGAATTCTGCTTCTCATATTTCAGCGAACTAACGATAACTCACTTCGATGGAGAGCGAGTTGGCACTTATGGATGTTCAGTCATCGATCAAGATGGAGTAGAATACACTACTGAAACTAATGTTACCTATGCAGGTGACTATTCTATTATAAAAGCCCTTGACTGTACACGATCTCGAAGATAAACTGACGACATTGCAAAGCGTGATTTTCGCAGTTTGTTTGGTACTTTATTGTTTTCAAAGGAAACATCTATATTGAAAATGCAATCAACGAACAAAATAAAAGTACAGAAAAATCTATCAAAAACAGAGTTTATGTCGCTTCAAGTAATGTAATGGATGGTGTTTCATCCGGCTGAGTATTTATATCTGTCTTCCAGTCATATAGCATGTAATTGAGCATAGTAAACTGTACATTTTAACAATGTTTTATCGATTGACGACATTTTCTTGATAGAATGTGCGGAAAACTTGTTTGGTGATTTCTGCAACAATACATGCAATTGCACGCATGCCGTCGAATGTGATCGATCATTAGGCTGTATTTGTCTAGATGGATGGACCGAGGAAAAGTGCGATTTGGGTGAGAATTTTTAATTTATACGCATTTGGAAACAGGTACTCAATTGGTAGTTCAGTATATATTTATCTATTAAAGTGTTTTATTTTCTTTTGGTCATATTGCCTACATTATCATTCTTGAATGCACTGTCGACATTTTTTGACAGCTGGACATTTTGAAACACGTGACCTAATCTTAACATTTTATCCAACAGACGTCCAAGCACCAACTATCACTGACTGTCCAGCAAACCAAACAGTGTTGGCAGATGCTGACGACAACTCAGCTATAGTGAGTTGGAAGAACACCACTATAATTGATAACTCCTATAACCCAGTTGTTTTTGGATCAAATCGAGAATCGGGGGAGAGATTTAGCATTGGCAAGCATGACATCATCATGTGGGCTTCGGATCAGTCGAATAATACTGCGTTTTGCAATTTTTCAGTATTTGTTGCTAAACAGAAAAGAAATGGTGAGCTCCCTTAAATGTCTCTATGATTAACACTTTATACGAATGGACATATAACACATTCTGATATAACTATGATAATTTTATCAGGTCCACTGAACTGCACAACTGTCACATTTGATTAAGGAACATACGTACTTGTCAGAAACAATTAATTCTGAAGGCAAGTTTAAATTCAACTTGCAAAGTAGACTGAAAGATCCGTCGCTCGATGGCGCTCTTCGAGCGCAGAGAGCGCCCTCGAGCGACGGATCTTTCAGTCTTCTTGCAAAGAAGCAGTTATATACAAGAGACTGATGACGCACAAAATACACGTGCAAAATAAAATGGTTAAATCTGTGATAAAAAAAAATGAAAGTTTACTGATTATAAGAAAAGTACAAAGAAATGCCATCTTCAGTTTTATCGAAAGGTTTGAACACCAAGTCATTCGTAAGACCACCAGCGTTCTCAATAAATTATGGACATGTTCTCAAAATAAACTTCATTTTTTCCACGCCAAACCGTCTTAGCAATATATTGTGCGTTGCATTGTACATCAGGGAAATGGATGTAAGTAGAACAATCTCAAGTGTTATCTTTTTGTGTGTCAGAGTATTGGCAATTGTTTTGAACAGCAGTGTCACGTCATTTGGTAGACATGTATGGATGCTGAGGATAGTCATACACTTCTACTGTAAGACGATGGCAAATAAGCAAACAAATTCACAAACTATGAAATAACTCTGAACTATAATTTAGAACAATCGCATGACCAATCAAAAATTCTTTCCACTGAGCTATGGGTTGACTTTAATTTGCAGTCTGATCATTTGCAGCTGGAATTATCAAAGCTACACCACTCTATTTATGGATTATACTGGTGGGAGTATTTTCATGTGCCTTTATGCTGTTCCTATATACATGTTTTGCAAGAAAGAAAACACCGTACGCACCTGTCGACAGACAAGACAGTGAACTTGAGGATTATCTAAAGGCAAGATGCTCACCATAATATATGATTTGTAAATGTTAAGGCATATTTTATTTTTACATAGAAAATAATGGATTGCATGAGTCTATTTTACTACTTTACTATACATTTATATTTTAGTTAACGTTGAACACAAACATTGTATGACATTGATCATTACTTAGTACAATGTAGTATGATTCAAAGTGAATTTTTTTAGTTATATTATAGTTATTAAGGATATTGTATAAAGATTCGTGTAAAATACACGATGCTGCCACAACACCTCACATTTGAGAGGGAACTTTCAATTGCTTTTTCATAGAGGAGTCATCGTGCAGATGAAGATGAAAATTAAAATTGCCATCTGCATTTTCTCTTTCATATATTCTTTAGTACAAGAGTACACAAAACTAAATAATAGGCTTACAAAGGCTGTAAGTAGAGTAATTTTCGGAGAGATATATATTTGCTGTCACTTTCTTTTTGTTACAGCTCTACTTTATCCAAAGTTTATTTTCCAAATTCTATCCGAATTTATCTTCGCTTACTAGGAACATTTGCCGAAAGCAGCATTGGCTTTAAATGTTGAGAAGAAAGCTTTGAAGATATTTAAGGAAGAGCTGATTGGTAAAGGGGAATTCGGACGAGTCTACAAGGCTCGATTGACTATCCGTGGAGGAGAAAAACAAGTCGCTGCTAAAACTATCTGCGAAAGTGGGTCGAAATTCTTTTGAACCTTTGTTGTACACTATCTACATCAATAAAGGTTTCCTTAGTCTTGCCCTATGATAAATGATATAACAATAAGCGCCAGTGCGCTGATATTGGAATGCACTATACTTGCGTCACACAAAGCATCGTCTTGTGAATCTGTCAAAACCCTTGGCCAGAATTGGCTGGGTAATTTTAATCCGGCACTTTTCGCACATTAATCACGTAAATTTCCGAAGTGTTGAATATTCATTTCGTTTAAGAGATTAACTGTGCATCGATGCATCGTCGCTTATATCTTATGATACATTGCCACTTCCCTCAGAGCTCTACAACCGCAGTGGATTCGAAAACTATAGCGATTGTGTAGGGCATAGGTTGCTTTTAATGCGTCACTAAGTAGTGCTCAAGACCAAAGCTTACTTTCACGAATGGACCTTGCGACTGCCAGTGAAAAAGTACTTTTCACATGCATCGTTTAGTAAAATAATAGGTACAAGTATCTATGTTCGGCTACCCGCAATTTACATGTGTTTCGCATTCATGAGAAAGTAAGAATTAGAATATCTGCATTAGATGCTTGAAACACATAATCAAGAATTTCAGGCATCTCAGACGCGACTTTATAGGACAATATGGCTTTTGCAGCAGGTTTCTCAAAGGGGGAAACTCCTGTCGCTCACACTGGCTCTAACATTCCCCATGGAGATTAAGAATACAGCAGCTGTTGAAAGAACGTATTCAGCTAGAATACCAATTTTTATGCCTAGTTTTGTTCCGGACTTTGTAGAAGCATGTTTAAGAAAGTTTCTGACAACAAATCAGACTTTCAGTCGTAAAATACGCGACAGTATGTTTACTCCCAACAATTCAGATAAGACAGCAATATGTTATCAAAGATAAGAAGTCTCGCAGCTAGGGATACAAGTATAATCACCCGTTTAACTACATATGGAAGATGTTTGGGATTTCTGATTGGATTAGTTTTCCTTTTAATCTTTAATGTACTCAATACGTATTGTTTGCAATTATTCCTTAGTCGACTATTGACGATTGGCCAACGTACTTCAACTCAAGAGAAATCATTGCACCTAGAAGAGACATGATTTCATTTATGAAAACATACTAATTTTGATAACAACTGTGGTTTTGGGGTTATACTTTCTGTATAATTAGAATAGTCAGTACAGGCATTTTCAACTCAAAGGAAATGCATCTTGGGAGGAGAAGCTAGACTGCAATACTACCCCTTACTCTGATATTATGCCGGTCAATTTTTTTATTGCGACGATTTAAAAAAAAATTAAAACTAAAATCTTGAGGCACCTTCGACTTCTTGGACCGCATTGAAATCTTATCAGCAGGCCAGCGTTTACTTACCCATGCTCACGAACTATGATTTTCTTATTTCAATTCAGTTCGTTCAGACGCAATATGCCTGAAAAATTTTGTCAACGAAGTTCGGTGTCTGCTTGCATTGGCCTGTCATCCTAATATTATCTCCATTCTCGGCATTGATATTAATGGAGGTAGGACTATAAAACCCCTCAATTATTAATACACGTGTTTACGAATAACATATATACTAATAAATTCCAATCAGAAAAAGTAAATACTTACTTGAAAAGATACAGTGTAACAAGTATCTGAGTTCTTTACCCAGCATCGTCATGAGCAATAAATGTAGCACTTATTAATTTGTTACAACATACATAGTCCTAACCACCGGACGTTACGTAAATCACATGTGGAATCGTTTTCAAAACTCTTTTGAAGCTCTATAACCAGCAAAAGCAAACAGCTTACATCTTGTCTATGCTTTTCTCTTCTCTAGATTCGAAATACATACTGACTGAGTATGCATCCGGAGGTGATCTGAAAACCTATCTAAAATCGAGGAGATTAATCTGCATAGAAACTGAAACCTTGTTGATAAACGTTGCCAAAGATATCGCAAATGGACTGTACTTTATGTCAATCAAACAAATAATTCACAAAGACATTGCTGCTCGCAATGTGTTCCTGACTAACAAGTTTACAGCCAAGATTGGAGATTTTGGACTCGCACGAGACGTTTCTGAAGGACTTGGCAGAGACAATCATTCTCTTTCATGGGTGGGCTTTTGTCATGAAACTCATTCGTGT
Organism: Ptychodera flava; assembly: GCF_041260155.1. Classification (NCBI taxonomy): domain Eukaryota; kingdom Metazoa; phylum Hemichordata; class Enteropneusta; family Ptychoderidae; genus Ptychodera; species Ptychodera flava. Next base: position 11,062,089 of record NC_091940.1, read on the forward strand.
GTCTTTCTTTTTAGAAAAAAGATATATTGTTGTTCTTTGAAGAGAAACTCACAGACAAGTCATATGCATTTTGGGTTGCAATTATCCAAACCTTATGCAGTGCTGTTTACATGTAAACTTGTAACGGGACTGCCTGTTTTTTGTTCGTGGCTTTTTCCTTCTCCGTACCTTGTAACTGTAGGCATTTTCTGATATTGCTACGTTGGTTTCAACTACTTAATATTGTAAAAATCTTACTGTACCTTACTTTGCTATATTAGTACGGTGTCCAGCCCTTATCTTTCTGTCTTTATATATATATATATATATATATATATATATATATATATATATATATATATATATATATATGTGTGTGTGTGTGTGTGTGTGTGTGTGTGTATATATATATATATATATATATATATATATATATATATATATATATATATATATATATACAGAGTTCGGCGTTTACGCAAAAATCGTGCGTATTTACGCATTGAAATTGACTCTCTACCCATTTTCTTCATCGTTATGCGTTTTCTATACGCAAAGGATAACACCGAAAGCACTCCCCACGACTTAGCTTAGGCGACAAACCAGACGAAATTTGTTGCAACTACATTTCTGTCAATCACTCATTTTGTGTGGAGTTTCGAATTCTCTGGGCGTTGTCTGAAAAATCGGCATCGTAGTCCACACGTTATCACGTTTATAGGCACGTTATCATGTCAGCTGTGCCTATGAATTACGTTGCTAATTTTCAGGCGAGCGATAGTTTCTGAAAGTGAGTGATTGACAGAAATGTTGCGACAAATTATATAAATGCCAACCGTGCACGATCATCGCGTCTCGCTGTTCCCAAATTTTGATCAAGCACACATGCAGCATGGTGTCGAAGCAGACAAATCTGTTTTAATTTCTTTCAACTTTGCTCTACGAGTCCGTGAAAAAATGATTCATTGGTAGAGCTCGTCGGAATCCCGATAAATTTTGAACACTGCAGAAGTGCCTGGATGGTAACTGGTCGTTCAGGCACCAAGTCGTTTCGGCCCAAGTCGTTTCGGCCTCTCAATTTCCGGTCCCAAGTCACTTCGGCACCGCAACCCAAGACGTTTCGGCATAGATCTGTGTTTCGATTTTTTTTTTCAAATTATTTAGTAATTGACTGATCCGTCATATTCGTAAGCGTGACCTTTGCGTTCTGACCAGTACTTTATGTGCATTTTGTGTGAATTTTGCCGTGCTGTTTCCTCACCGCTTTCAAACTTTTTCCATGTCGGCGGCTATTGATAAACTTGATCGATAAACTTGTGTCACAGATTTGAAAATGATATGAATTTTTTTCTTACGGTCTCTTCCCATGTTCTCACAAAGATTAAGCATGTAAGTGAATGTTAGTTGACACTATACTTTTTAGTACTTTGATTTGTAACATTGCGCTCCAGCACTAGTTCCCACAGGTAGCCTTCAGCGGTGTCGAAACGTCTTGGGTTGCGTTGCCGAAACGACTCGGACTTGGGGCCTGAAATTGGAAGGCCGAAACGTCTTGGGCCGAAACGACTTGGTGCCGAAACGTCCAGAAACCGTCTGGATAAGCTGCCATAACTCTAACTTTTGGGTTGCCCGATGTGTTGTGACGGTTGCATGTATACCCTTCGCTGTTACGTTTCAACATTGTTCAAGTTGTTCGTTAAACTGTTTTCATTAAAATAATGTTACATCGTACAATCCGAATATGTAGTGTAGGTTTATTCAACGGCACATTGTATTTTGCTGTCAGTTTTTTCATCAATCGAGTGCGGAAGTGAAATTACGCACTCAAATCCAGCCATTACGCAATTTTAGCAGACTAATGCGTATGCCGTACGCGAGGAGAAAAAAGTCACCGCGAACACTGTATATATATATATATATATATATATATATATATATATATATATATATATATATATATATATATATATATATATATAATATATATATATATATATTATGAGAATAAGCAACATTACAGGACCTGTACTTGGACAGTCGTACTGGGGTCACACGAATCACATTAAAATGTTTTTTCACGGCAACCTTCATGACAATCTCTTACAGCCACAATCTCTTACAGCCAAATCAACATTGTCGAGTTCCTTCACGATGGATGCCTCCAGAGTTTCTCCGCGATGGAACCTTTACATTGGAAAGTGACTGGTAAGATTCATGCCTAAAAGATGAAGACATGAAAAGAGTCTTAGTTTATTAAATTTGCACAACGTTCGATTAATAGCAATACATATGGTTGAAGTCTAAAAGTGCTGCAAACTAATTTTCTAGCTAGCGTAAAATACAGATGAAAAATTCTTCTACAAGTGTGTAATTGATGTCTTCCTACATGGTAATTTTATTTTTTCGTACAGGTGGTCGTACGGAATACTATTATGGGAAATATGTTCACTAGGTAAGTGCTGAATATCATGTTTAAATCAAAGAAAGCTGTGGACTGAGAACTAGAGAAAGTCCTTCCATTGCATCAGATTTAAAATCATTTAATGTCGCATGTTGCATTCTTATTTTATAAATAGGTGGTTCTCCCATGATGGACGTATCAGTTGAAAATTTACTTGAGTATTTACGACGAGGCAGAAGACCTGTGAAACCAGAAGGATGTACACCAACAGCGTAAGTGATATGTCTCAAAATGAAATATTCCATTCTGTAGCCTTGTATACACAAGTTACCAAGGTTCATTAGAATGATAGTCAAGTAATTCATCAAGGTTATCTTGTGATTTAACCCTAATCACCGTCAAGGTTTATCATGTTTAAATACAACTGGGCGTTCTTCTGGATTGTAAAGCAAGGCTTCTGCTAAGATAAATACACCATACACAACATAAATGAATAGTAAATGTTTACTGTAAATATCAGAGGCCAATCGACCTGTGAAATTACCAGCTCTTCGCTCGGTACCCATAATGATTTAAAAGTACTGATTGGGTACAGATGTGCCGAGATATGGCGTAAGAGTAAATAGTCGTCGTAAATCGTTGTTTCATTCTTTTTAGCTACCGGCTTATGCAACGCTGTTGGCATGAAGACAGGTACAAGCGCCCAAGGCCAGATCAACTCAGGGATGTCTTCGACTATATGTTGTTAAGAACACCAGAAAACGGTTCTCAGGTACTTCCAAATAATTTCACGTCTCTTTGTTGTCCACTAGAGATTTCTTTCATTTTAGACACTTAGTTCAATCACAAGTTTACATATATACAGTGTAGTAGACGTTTTCATTAGGTGCACAGACTTTTCTATGTAGCTTTGCTTAAGGGACTGTACACCTTGAAAGTAATAATCTTAAGCTCTTGTTCACACTTACCTTAAGGAAACTTCCAACCATTCTAATTCAGAATCAAGATTACAAACCTCTGATCACAAGGATTATACCTGAGACTAACGATAATTGAAATTTGAATATGGTTGCCATAGGCTCATAGCGTTATCTCTACGGGAGAAAATTAATTTCAACTTTCACAAAATAAGACTGTGAAAACGTTATTAACTTTACTTGCTTCAAAATGATCCCACACAAGTGGAAGATCAAAAAGAACTGTGAAATTCTCAGACTCCAAATATCTGTCCTTGAGGCGCATTCTACTTAAAATGCAATTCTTCCTTATATGTTTCATATGACAAGTTCAATGTTAACACTTGCAGAGATTCTTCACTCAAGCCTTTAAAGAGAGACACGATAATCCACCCAATGACGACATGTAGGAATGCCTGGAATATTTAACGCTGATGCTCAAGTCTACCAATCTAGTGTCATGGATAGCATTCTTCGGTAAAGCACAGCCACATGTACCCAGTCTTGTAAGGTCGAGCATTAAATGGAAACTATAATCTTTCTACTGAAATGAATATTCTCATTTAATTCTTACCACTTTCGTATTTTTTAATTACCTGTTAAGGCAATGTGTCAGGGATATCGTCCAGAATGTTAGGGGAAATATGTTTACGTGGAATCATTGTATATAACTATTGTTGGAGTACTTCATGTGAGTGATATATAAACAACATAGTCATGAACAAAGGAAAACTTTATAAATTTTGAAGTAATGTTCTGTACAATGGTTACTGTGTTCTGTCTGCCGTACTTGCATTAATACTTTGGGCTGTGACTTTACTAATTGAGTTAACTATTGGCCACTTTAGTGTTGATTAAGCCTGTCTGGTACAAGCAGAAATTCTGTTTGTATAAACGAAACAAAGTGGTGATCGGTGTAATAAATGTAAGGTTCACTATCGGCACCCCACTGTTAGGATTGAGATAACGTTCTACTAAAATGTCTCGCCTGCCCAATTCAAATCGGTCACAACACTGCACTGTAGACCTGCTGTAAGTCTGCACTCCGACAATGAACATCAATAACAACGGTCGCGAATATCATAGGGGCAAATCCTTCAGTGAGGACGTAGCAAGCTTGATTGTTCAAAATATAAGAGATTGTGGTGGCAATCCGGCACCTAGCGAGGTACCATGAGGAGCTTACAAAGAAACAACCAAGCGTTTTAAGATAAACGTGGAGGGAGCCAGAAAAGTTTGGAAGAGATGTATATGTATCAGGACAAGTTCCCTTCAACCGGGATGAGAAAAGTGTTGTTCATGGTTACAGACATGAGAATACATGTACATGTAAAACGCTACCCCGACTGTACTTTACTCTTACCTTTTCTCTCGTACCAAGTGAAAGTGGAGTTTTATTCACGGTTTTTAGGAAAGAAACATGGCTTAGTGCAAGTGAATGTTTATTTCGAAAGTGTTGCATTCAAGACAGGCGATGTCTGTAATTTAATCGCTAACATTTTCAAAGTGGCATTTTCTCAATTCCCGCGTCTGAACAAAGTCTGAACACGACATTTGCGATACACGCTATAGTATCGTTGGTATTCATTCAATGCAATATTGAAATCGACACAAAATGTGTGATGTTCTCTTACACTGACTACATTTGAAACACATTAATTTTAGCAGATACTGAGTACTGATAGGGCAAATGCTGTGGTCAACATCATTTGTATACAGTGTATTTTACGATCACTCCCTAATTTCAGGCTAATCGGCGTGTCCATGGGGTACTGATAGTAGGATCATTATCACCACTGATACAGGGTAAAGTAACCGTTTTATCACCCTTCTGCAGACAGAATTTCTGCTTGTACCAGACAGGCTTGATCAACACTAAAGTGGCCACGGGTGTAACATTGGCGCCTATATCAATATTATATATATATATAATATATATATATATATATATATATATATATATATATATATATATATATATATATATATATATATATATATATATATATATATATATATATCGAAGTATACAGATGTCCTCGAGGGAAATTACAGTGCTCAATGCAAAAAGCAGAGCGTATAATAAAGAAACAGATTACTTCAAGTACAAAGTAATGAAATCTATTACTTAAGTTTCATGCATCTTGCAATCCTCAGATAGAGTGAAAGGATTTCTAGCTCGACACTCTTACATATAGTATTGGGACGAACCATTCTATTTGTAGGTAGTGTTAAAATTCGATAAATAATATTTGTTTTGGTGGCGACATTTTGAAACCAACTCAGAGCGTTTGTTTAACAGTGTAGATTTGTCAGCATTGATAATGTGCAGCTTTTCTGATATACAAAGATTACATCGCTTGTTCATGTTAGAGTAGCTAAATGCTTTATCAATAATTGACCATGAAATGTCAAAGTCTTGTCCCTTATATATATATATATATATATATATATATATATATATATATATATATATATATATATATATATATATATATATATATAAATTCCAGATATAAATTGTTGCAAACAACAGTACTGTGTTATTTGCATTGGCTTCTATTTATCATGAGATTGGTTGACATTGACACAGTCATTGTTATAGCAATGTTACCCCTCCCCTCTTATAAATTTCAGTAAGGCTGCATATGGTCACGTCTACCAAGATCTACTATTTACTACAGTTACAGATTACTAAGATGTCAAAACAAAGACGGATTTCTACGAGTATTTGCTTCTGCAATGCATTTATCTATAACTGGTTGGTTGATTGTTCCGCCAACCTTGTATCTTAAGTAGAAGTGACAGAAGTGTTTGTCATCTTAAGTCAACAAATACTGACGACAAAATAGACAAAACAAAGAATCAACAACGCGACGCTGTCTTTAAAACCCAGAGTAAGTCTTCTTTGCAAGACAGTGATGATAAACAAGCAGTTTTATTTATTAGTTATACGTGAAAACAGGCAAGAGAATACTGCAATGTAGTGAAATTTTGCGTCCGAGAAGCAAATGGTAATGGACACATTCGCCTATTGGGGTCAATATTTACTTTTAGGATTTAAGACTTTGTGAATAAAGTAACTTTTGTATAAAGCAGCTGAAATAAATCTCAACCTGCATCTCATTACTCTTTCTCAATTTTTAAACAAAAATTAAATTCACAGATAGTTCATATTGTAACATTGATGATGAAGTATCTACTTGTAATATAACATTAAAAGGAACATAGATCAACGAACAAAAGTGTTCGCCCGTGTCAGCTACCAATACTGATTTAACTGAAAACTATGCGGCAAGAATCAATAGCTTGCAACATAACAGCGCGAAGTTTCATCAGTCCTGTCACGTACTTCCTGCTGTTTCAATGCGCATATTGTTTTAAAAACAATTTGTTTCAAAACACAATGGTAGCACAACAATAGTTTGGCGTACATGAAGCGTATCATCGAGGGATTGGAAATGTCTGCCACCTAAAATACAATTACAATACTGTCATAATCATCAAAAAGTAATATTTAACACCTCTAAGTTTTCATGACATGACTTTTCATTTAACACCTCTTAGTGTTCATATTTCCATTAATCTGCCTTGCTTGTACTGATTTATTTCTTATATTGTCTTAGACGCGATATATTCTACTCGATCGAAACTAAAACAATTAGTAAGTGGCACCACAAAACGCCCGGACGGGAGCAACAGCTCGTTTACACATTTAAAAAATTAACCCAGTAACGTAAACTTCTCGTTGAGGAAATCTGCATACTACCTCCACCTTCTCATTGTTTTCAAACCACTTATTCATGTTGAGCCCTTTATTCATGGATTGAGTTTTAAACGATAGAATGGAAACATACAGCGAGTAGTCAAGTGATAACATTTAGAGCTCATAGTATTTTATGTCATCTTACTGTGTTCTTTATGGCATCGGTATCCGACATAGCCACGATACTGTATAAATGGGCCTGGCACTCTAACTCAAAAAACATGAACTGAGTTACTCACAGGCAGAGACAGACTCTCAGCCAGACACACTCGCAGACAAAATCATGGACCCACTTTCTCATTGAGGGATACTCTGACAATACAATGGCATAAATCGCCTATAAATATAGTCCTCGTTCGCCTTAAACGAAGCATTTTCTTAGTACAGGAAACCGAAGTACGTATTTTACCACAGCATAAACCTGTGAGCCCCAACCGTGACAAGATGAGAAGCCTGCTATGGAAAAATAAAATGTTTTGTGGAACGTTTGGGGGTACAAAAACATACGGGTTGGTGTATCATGATATTACGTGGTGGGGTTGAAACAGATCTGATGAGAAACTATGTAATATTTATACCTACTAGAAAAAACGTACTACATTTTCACTCATGTCAGTAATTTGCCATTAGTAGAGTGATTTGACAATAGCATAACTCAATGAAATGATACGTCTAAAAACTTCAAATGCTTGGCGTTTAAATCAGTCAAATGATCAGTGATTCCTGATATATCGTTTTTATCGTATTCCCATGTTGGAAACTCCCATTTTTTATCCGAAGCTTGTAACACTAAAACGAACATAAACATGAGCATAACTCGGCCTACGGCCTCGTGATGCTTCAAGGATTCTGACCAAGACTTCGAGGTTTCCATTGTAAAACCATCCCAATTTGTCCTTATATTTATTTCTTACACAAAAAGCTTGATAGCATCTTTTCCTGATACCCTACAAAACTTTTTAAAAACAACTCGACGGACAGTTTTGCTCTTATGTGTTTTGTTTTGCTCTTATGTACTTGTGTTTACGCCATTTGACAAAATATGATAAACATACTCACTAATATCATTAATCTCCTCAATATCTGAGTCAGTCTGAAAAAGCACGTCCCCAAGAACGTGAAATTAAAAGTAAATGGCCCGATGGTTTCTAAGAGAAAGAAGTGTTGCACGAAACAAGCAGAATATTAAGCAAAGGCGAGTTTAGGGAAATATAAGTAGTAATAACACGTTCTTTTGTGATCATTTGAAATACCGCAGATAACTCAAACCTGTTCCAAACTTTTCATGCAGAAACAAGTGATGAAGAGACACTGCCTTATGAACGCAAATTAAAAGTAAATATATCGACAATGAAAATTGCCAAGAAAGGTTATGTAGTTGTCAACAGCAAGCGTACATTGCTTTCAACAAAAGGTGCTCTCTCTAAGAAACGTCAGGTCATACAAGCATGATTTTTACATTTGAGTGATAATTGATAAGTGATATTTTTCCCTGGATTGATAGCTCTGCTTATGGAAAGAATTGTCCCCGAGGCTGTCTTTCCCCCAGTTTAAGCGATGTATTCATTGCTTCGATAAAGTTTGCGTGCAATATGTGATAGCAAGTATGAAAGTGCGAGTGCTCCATGATCTATACAGCAGTGTGGATGGTCGCAGTCAGGAAAATTAACAACTCAGCTCAGTTATTGAACCACTCTTGTGTTGAGAGTGGGAATATGGCCGAGTGGTGCTGCCTGTTGCTTTTACGCTAGGTGAATGGCTGCCGTATGTTGTGAGTTCGAGCCCGATTGAAAAAACCTTATTGATAAACATGTTACATTGAAAGTACATATTCATTTTGTATAATATAAGTTAGATCATCTGGAAGTCTTAGATGGCACGTTTTCAAAATTTCTTTGACATCTTTATCAGTTTCTGGATTCTAGGAGCCCTCATCGCCTTCATTTCAAAAGTTAGGAGAATTAGATGTGTGTATAAACAGTTATTGTTAATAGACTAAAGAATTGTATAAAGTTTACTACTTTTTATTTAATTGTCGCTAAGCGTTATAATATTTAAAGATGAGATGAAAGCATTGGACAGATTGGGGTAACACTCGATTAGCATTTAGCTATTTTTGTGATTCGAAAATTTTCATTTGTGTTACTATTGTAATTTGTAAATGTTTCTGTTGTCAAATATACCTGCATTTATTTACAATTTACAGCATCAGAATATTCTCGTCCTTTGAATGATCGTTTTGGGATGTTAGATCACTGTAATGAGACTGGATTAAGAGTTAATGCAAATCTATCTTTGCCGAAAATTACACCACTAATGCAGGTCACTTTATGATTATGCTAGTGCAACGTCATGGAACAATTATTGCACGCTGTGAAGTTCGAAACAATACTTAAGAGAATGGCTTACAATGCACTAAAGAATTGTGTATATTTTGCTATCTACTTTCGCAGAGCGTTACAATATTTGAACATTAAATGTAAGTATTTGGGAGAGATGGGGTCACATTTGATTTGACATTTCTGTCATTACGCCAGAGAAAAAATCTTGTTCATCAGAATTTTAGGAACAACGTTAAGGAGTGAAACATTTTTTTTAAATATTTTTAGGCCAAAGGTAACCGCGGTCCCTCGAACTTTTTTGGCCGGGAGGCAGACAAGGTAAAATAATCTTTTCCCCTTTTAGGCTAACTAGAAATACCTAAGACAAGATACACTGACACAGGTTATTGAATTCAGAACTATATTTCGAATTTCAGAATCCAACATCCCCACGAAAAGCCGACGAAGTGTAGGGCGCCATCAGCGGCGGTACTTAAGTATTTGCAATGCAGAAGTTTGAATTTGCAAAATCAAAATATTATTACAAATCGGCCAAAGTAGAAGCGGCGAAAAAAAAAAAATTATTTTTTTTCTTTCTGGCCTTATTAAAATTTGTAATCACCTACATACATACACACACACACACAACACACACACACACACACACACACACACACATACATAATCATACATACATACATACATACATACATACATACATACATACATACATACATACATACATACATACATACATACATACATACATACATACATACATACATACGTGCATGCATGCATGCATGCATGCACGCATTCATGCATTCATGCACGCATGCATACCAGCGCCAGGTACTCCACTTGTGTTACCAATTTCTGAAGTTGGTAGCCCAGAGACAATGGCTGGTATCCCATGCATATTTTAGTTCAAGGGATATCTTTTTTCGTTTCCCAGACAAGAAGAGGCTAATTTTCTAGATTCTGCCCATAAAGTGAATTATCTAGTCATTTGGTGTGTATATTGCACACCTTTAATACCCTAGGGAACAATATAATGCACAAGTATAATGCACGATAATGATATTCAGTAGTTCGGTGCCCTATTGACAACCCGTTTTACTCCCAGAGTTGTTTGCAAATTCCGATAGTCGTCATGACAACAACACGACCTCCTCAGCAGTGAAACATACTGTAGCAGGGTTAACCAGATGTGAATTGAATGTGCTCACGTGTTTTACAACAGGTTCATTAATAGTAGTACGTTGTGCAGAACGATCAGATATCTGTTATATAATTATATGTAGCAGGTTTCATCACCTTTCGCACAGTACTCTCAGAGTTAAATCGTTAATTACAAAATTTATTTTAGTATGCAAATTAGCTTTTTATTAACTTGACACTGCTCAATGTTTCATGGGACATTTAGATATTCGCTTCGATAAAGTGTGTATGTGCGATGTATGATAGTGAGCATGCGTGCGTGAGTGCTTCACGAACTCTACAACGTGTTGAGCGGTCTCAGTCAGAAAAATGTAACAACTTAGCCGGCTATTGAACCACTCTTTTTTGGGAGTGGAGATTTAGCCGAGCGGGTCTGTCTGTGGCCTCTCAGCTAGGCGACTGATGCCGTATGTTGTGGGTTCGAATCCGATTGAAAACTATCCGTATTTTCTAACCTGGGTTGGTAACACTGCTGGTGGACAGAATTGTCCCCGAGGTTATCGTTCGCCCAGTTAAAGCGATGAAATTCGTTTCTTCGCTTCGATAAAGTGTGTATGTGCGATGTATGATAGTGAGCATGCGTGCGTGAGTGCTTCACGAACTCTACAACGTGTTGAGCGGTCTCAGTCAGAAAAATGTAACAACTTAGCCGGCTATTGAACCACACTTTTTTGGGAGTGGAGATTTAGCGTTTTATCAAATTTAATGTTGTAATTTTGGAGTAATATCAATAATTACAAAGTTCGTTAAATACGCAAATGAACGGCTGACTCGCAGCGTGTTTCCAAGGTTATATCTGATTGGTCGATTGTCACTATTCACAGCAACTTAGGGAGTTATTTGTATTATTTCATTATAACGGTACGATTCTGCCAACCAATTGGATAACAGCTTCGAAATCGCTGCGAGTCGGCCCCAAATGAACCCTTAATTAACTTGACACTACGCAATGCTTCATGGGACAATAAGATATCTATCAGAGAAACATTTGTAGCACGTTTCACCAAATAAAATAGTGTAATTTTGGGGTAATATCACTAATTACAAAGTTCATTAAATATACAAATGAACCCTTACTTAACTTGACACTACTCAATATTTCATGGCACAATTAGATATTTATCAGATCAATATCTGTGGTAGGTTTCACCAAATTTGGTGCCGTAATTTTAGAGTTATACACCTAATTACAAAGTTCATTAAACATGTAAATGAACCCTTAATTAACTTCACAGTAATAAATGCTTTACAACACAGATATCTGTCGGATCAGTATCTGCAGCAGATTTCATCAAATTTGATGCAGTTATTTCGGAGTTATATGACTAATTAAAAAACTTCATAAAATATCCCAATGAGCTATTTATTAACTTGACACTGCCTAATGCTTCTAAGTACAATTAGATGAACACCAGATCAATATTTGATGCATTTTGCATCAAATTTGGTGTATGTCATTACTGCCTCCATAGTAAAACCATTATATGAAAAAAATGGAAACGTCATAACCTCATTATTATGCAAGCCACATTGACCAAAATCTAATTAGTTCTTTCAAGTAGCATATGGTACCAGTCAACCAAATCTGACCTGAATCCGTACAGGCGTTTTTGAGTTATCGTGTAAACAGACAGACACACATGTGTGAACACGCGAGCTTAAAACAATAGAGCATTAAGATAATGAAAAACTTTGGTGTTAGAGTTAAATGGTCTGGTACGGCAATAATTGAAAGAGCAAAACAAGTGTAACCCTTATGCAATTTTACTTTTTAGACTGCCTTATTTGAACAGTTGACTTGAACTTCTCTTTACCTGTGTAAACATTATGAAATTTTGCTTTTCCGAACAGCCCTTTTAGAATATTTGGCTTGAACTTTGCTTCGCTTCGATAAAGTGTGTGTGCGATGTGTGATAGTGAGCGTACGTGCGTGAGTGCTTCACGAACTCTACAACGTGTAAAGCGGTCGCAGTCAGAAAAATGTAACAAGTTTTAGCCGGTTATTGAACCACTCTTTTTTGAGAGTGGGGATTTAGCCGAGCGTATCTGTCTGTAACCTCTCCGCTAGGCGACTGATGCCGTATGTTGTGAGTTCGAATCCGATTGAAAACTAGCCGTATTTTCTGTAGAAGTGTTCTCTTTTTGCTCTCTGCCTCACTTCCACGGCCATAGCTGCATACAAATGCTACCTTGCCCTCTCTTTATAATGCTTGGCCAGATAACAGTTGCATAATTTTAAAATCTTTCTTTTTTGCTGCAACTGCGGTGCACCAAACTGTCAACTTTATTGAAAATAAATTCTTACATGCGCATGAATAAAACATTAAAATAGTAAAGCTTTTTGCTTTCCTTTTTCGGGGAGGGTTGACGAAAATATTTTTGACAACGTTACTCTTTGGGCGAAGGTACGTTGGTTTTTGTCACGTAGTGTCTTGAAATACTAAGCCTTCTAAACACTTCAATAAGGCGAGCAAATTGCGTTATTCTAGAGCAAGGCGTAATTTAAGTATGCGATTCACACGTAAAGATCGAACACACAAACGTTATTCAAACATTTTTCCTCGATAAAGAAAATCAGATGTACATGATTTAGTGAAACTTAAAGTGTCACTATAGTATGGACTTATGAGACCTAACTTCGAGATACGTAATATAAAAGACGAAATGAGTAGTAAAAATGTGGAATGTAAAAGGGTCTCGTGACACAAGAAGATTAAATAACATGGCATGTGACATTAGGGATGAGTAACGAGTAGAGATGTGACCCAGTCACAAAGTAGTCTCAACTTTAGGACATCGGGTTTTCATTTCAGATATACTTTTCTACGAGCTTAAAACCTCTACCTAGGCCTACTTAGGAAAAAGGTATTCTTGACCATCGGTATTTGACTTAAATAAAGAAAGCAATTATTAGCAGTTTTCGCATCCAAAATACTGGCGACCTGTCGGATTGATTTGTACCTTCCAAAGATGGCATGTTCGGTTACCCCTTTAGGTTTTTAAAGGTCGTCGTGATGGTTATTGTTCTATATTTCCTTTCTGTAACATCTGCTACTTTTCTTTCAACACAGTGCTGCAATTGGTAGCAAACTTACATATATATTCTGGTTGATTGACTCTTGGCACTCTTTTACCGGCACTACATCTCTAAGTCTAGGATGTATATTCTGTGCATAAGATGACAAGGAAAAATAATCCCTTGCACCTAAAGCAGTGGATTTAGACTACAGCGTACATGAATAGACATTGTCGACCATTGGACGAAGCGTTCTTTGACCTTTCTAGATCATGATTGGAAAATGGTGATTTTTTATCTACTTTCATCATATATAGCTAGTGTCCAGTATGTTTATAAGGTTTCTATAGCGATTAGCTCTTTCATGAACATTAACGTGACTACGGCTGCAGATGGCAACGTGCTAAAATGGCTCAGGTGCAACAACAAAATAATGTTCAGCAATATGATAAGGTAGTGCCGGACAACGGGGGCGGCAACATAAGCACAAAGAAGAAGTTATCCCAGGTAACGGATGGTAACGGAAACATTTTTATGGCAATGTGTTTCTATATTTGAAAAACTAACCCATTTCATTATGCTATGCGGAACAGGATGTACACGAATAGAAGTGACGCCATCATATACACATGTGCACATATGTTGTAGCGATTGTCAGCTTCTCATTATCGTCCTTGGTGAATGGATTATTTGCTGCTACGTCATCGGTACACTGTTATCCTTACTGTTTGTGTGTTGTTATAATCTAACAACACCACTACGTACTTTTAAAAGACCACGTCGTGAATTACCAATTACACGTTGTCAAATGAGTTTTTAGCTCACGTGTGTAAACACGTGGACTAATGTCATAGCGATGTCTGTCTGTCTGTCCGTGTGTGTGTGTGTGTGTCTGTCTGTCTGTTTACACGATAACTCAAAAACGCCTGAACGGATTCAAGTCAGATTTGGTCCACAGGTACCATATGCTACTTGCAAGAACTGATTAGATTTTGGTTAGTGTGGCTTGCATATTAATGAAGTTATGTAATAGCGTTTTTTTCTGTACAATGGTTTCCCTATGGAGACGGTAATGACAGTGTAGACATATATCAAGAAATACTGCACAAAATTTCATGAAACTTTTCACAGATGACAATCTCAGAACATTATCATGATACTGTGAGCGTCATGTCAATTATCTTCTCATTTGCATATTTAATGAACTTTTGTTATTAGTGAGATAACTCAGAAATTCCTGGACCAAACTTGATGATACTTGCAACAAATATTGATTTGAAAGATATCTAATTATACTTAGAGGCATTGGTCAGTGTGAAGTTAAAAAATAGCTTATTTGCATATTTTATGAAGTTTTGTAATTAGTCATATAACTCTGATATAACTGCGCCAAATGTGATGAAATCTGCTGCAGACACTAATCCGATTGATATTTAACTATGATATAAAGCATTTAGTGGTGTAAAGTTAATTAAGGGTTCATTTGCATATTTAATGAACTTTGTAATTAGGTATATAACTCTAAAATTACAGCATCCAAGTCAGTGAAAGTGGGTACAGATGTTATTCTGATAAATATCTAATTGTACTGAGAAGCATTTGGCAGTGTCAAGTTAACAAATAGCTCATTTGCATATTTTATGAAGTTTTGTAATAAGTCATATAACTCCAAAATAACTGCATCAAATGTGATGAAAACTGCTGCATAAACTGATCCGACAGATATCTATCTGAGTTGTAAAGCATCTAGTAGTGTGAAGTTAATTAAGGGTTCATTTGAATATTTAATAAACTTTGTAATTAGGTATATAACTGTTAAATTACGGCACCAAACTTGATGAAACGAGCTACAGATATTGATTTGATAACTATTTAATTGTGCTATGAAACATTGAACAGTGTCAAGTTAATTTAGGGCTCATTTACAGTTTTGATGAACTTTGTAATTAGTGATATTACTCCAAAATTACAGCATGAAATAAAATGAAACGTGCTACAAATGTTGATCTGATGGATATCTAATTGTCCCATGAAGCATTGAGCAGTGTCAAGTTAATTAATAGCTCATTTGCATATTAAATAAAGTTTTGTAATTAGTGATTAACTCTGAGAGTTCTGTGCGAAGTTGATGGAACCTGCTACATACAATGATCTAACAGATATCTTATTGTTCTGTGAAGCGTACTACTATTAATGAACCTGTTGTAAAACACGTGAACATATTCAGTTCATATCTGGTTATATTCTTGTAACTTATTTCATTTTCGGTTTCGGTAATAACTGTTTTTCTACGTTCCTGGGGGAGGCGACTTTAGATATTCAAGAAAAGTAAAGTGACTATCGAAAGTATCATATGAACATAAGCATTCAATAGACGTTTTCCTCATTATGCCGGAAGTCAGATTGCATATCATTTGCATGGCGGTTTGACCTTGTTCAGCTGCGGAAGTCGCCTTTCCAACGCCCCCGCAAGCTAAACAAGGTATAGAAGCACTTGCGATCGATAAGAACACATCACGATTGGACTTGCTTCGGAAGAAGACGGTCAAGTTTTTGAATAAAACAATTCATTTGGACCAAGCTGTGGCTGATTAAGTCACTCGTGTCAAGAGAAAAAGTGATCGATCGTAGCGACGCTGGCTGGACAGGCATTGCCACTATGGCTTATATGACATTAAGACGACTCTTCTATTAGGAAAAAGGGGTAGAGGATTAACAATTCTACAAAGAAATTTGGCTATACTTGCGGTTTTGAACTTAAAGTCGACATTATTTTGTCATATTCTATTGCTTTCTTTCATCAATAATGCTGTCAAATGTTATGAATTTGCAAACCTTCCTGATATTCGTGCACCCCTTACAACAAATTTCTCCCCATCATAGTCTATACTTTAATGATCCACACAATAAAAGAGAGAAGTCAAGTTGACATCAGACATCGTGATCGACACCACTTTAAAGCATGTGCATGCATGGCTATTTTGTGTTTTTCGGTTGTAATTTAATTTATTTTCGCAATTATTTCATGGATATTAAGGGACAGAAGTTCTGATGCATAGGGTCAGTTAGGTCACCGAGATATCACATGGTGGTAGTATGGAATCACGAAAGTACCAGAGTGCACTGTGCAGTCATATCATGTGTGCACGCAAGAACGGTCACGCACTACGCTGAAAAGGACTCATCGGTATCTTGCCATTTTTTGTTAAGAAGTTTCGTTAATGCAGCCAAAAACCTTCGTGCCTAACACAATTTTTTTCCTCACATCTTGCTGTTGGAGTGCAGGCAATATAATCATGAACTTCACAAAATGAAACAAGTCACTTGGCGGGTGCCGTGCTAGTAAAAACTGAGGATGGACTAATAAAAATTTTGACTACGGGGTCTGGTGACCCACAACAAGATTTGCTTACCATGAGAAAAGATTGATGTTCAGACAATTTATGAAGTTTAGCCAAAGCTTCTGTACCTTGCACAAGATTTTTTATCAAAAAATATGACAAGGAAAGCAACAGCTGTAAAGCGTCATTACGAACTGTCAATGGGTCATTGTGTCAATGGCAGTTGGCCAACTCCGGCTAGGCAAACGGTTGTTGTGCTGCAGTTTGATAGCTTAACTTATTACAAAAGTTCAGTGAACCTGAAACTTGTAACATATTAACGTTATATCTAAGCTTTTATCTTCCTTGAAAGCATTTGGTGATACCAAAATACGCTAGGATACCATCACGGGTGTTATGTGGCCATCGGAGTGAAACAGACACAATGCAGACCACACGATCGACTACTTCGATTATTGTCAGAAATTCAAACATTTTTGCGAGCTATACTATTGAAACTTTATAAAATTACTGTGACGACTTTCATAATCGCCTGAAAGGGGTTGTTTTTTCAGGAAACGGCAGAAATTGATCGAAAATATAGAAGCAGAGTTTTGCACACACTAAGCCTGCGTAATGAGTAGATGAACGATGCAGAGGACTGACTTTTACTGCAGCGGAACAAGGTCACACAGGCGACGTGCATAGAATTACGCATGGGCAATCAAATTTACGGTGTCCTTGAGGAAAGGGTCTCTTGACTTTTGTACAGTTATTACAGGTAGAAGTAAAATATATATAACTGGAAATTCCCGTTTCTCTTGGCTTCCGGTCACATGTTATGTACATATTTCAGTGTTACGGTGCGGATGTCTCATTTGAATTAGGCAGAAGTGAACCGAAGCATACGACTTTATGACGGGTCCATTATGAAGACAGTCCGTCGAGTAGTATATTACCGGGAGAGACGCTTTTTGTGTTTTCTCTTTCTTATAAAATTGTTCATCGGAGGTAAGAATTTTTGAAGGGAGTCCTTCATTGATAATGGTCACCGAAGGTGTTCACTCAGCGTTTCATTGTACCAAGGACCAACTTTGCTCAAAGAATGTATACGGTTAGAATTGGTTCAAGTCTGTAATTTGTGAATATTTGGAGTAGGGCGGACAAGACGAGTCGTGTTCTGTTTTCCTATGAAACGTGTGAATGGGGCAAACGCGATGAATGGAGTGCAACGCGATACAGGGGAGTTGCTTCCGTTGAATCCGTCAGAAACTAACCCACTACTGCACAGTCTCAAAGGTAATGCATGCGATCGCTAGGAATACCGGACCAGGCTCGGAGTTTTAAATTTCAAATAGGTTTGAATGAAATAGAAGAGAAATAATCGAAACTTTCGCGAATGATTTTATTTTTTCTCAAATTAACCAAACCGTGTATATATTTGAGATTTAATGTATATTACATGCGACATGATCAGATCAACAATTATGATAGTGCTCAAATATACTTATCTATATTCCTTCCAGTTTAATTATACACACGTAACCAAATAATCTCTCTGTCTCTGTCTGTCTTTCTGTCTTTGTCTCTGTCTGTCTGTCTGTCTCTCTCTCTCTCTCTCTCTCTCTCTCTCTCTCTCTCTCTATATATATATATATATATATATATATATATATATACACATGTATATATATGTGATGTGTGTGTATGTGTGTTTATTTTACACCGAAGCCTGTTCGAAGCCCTATGAATACGATGCTACTCATAACTTCACTGTCAGCATACCGGAAGTAAGTAATTTCTGAATTATACTAAGTAGGTCTTCAACAATAGCAGAACGTTGAAGTGACATGAAATTTGTATTTATTGGGCAATTGCTCATAAAATATAGTTTCCTTTAGAAATGGTTAGCTTGCCAAATATTTTAAGGAAGTCAATCAGTTATTGCTTCCTGGAATCAGACACCGCGGCTTCTCTTTATCACTTTGATAACGCAGTGACGTAGTTTTCTGATGTATCGTCAGTGAGCAAATAAGTGCCTCAGACCACGTTCTTTTTTCGATGAAATTATTTTGAAGGACAAAAATAATCACAAATAACCATATACTGTAACAACAAACTGCATATATTACTCGGAAGAACGAAGTGAGAGGATACCTATTTTGCGTAATCAAGGCTCAAATTCGAACGCCCATTTTGGATTCGTTCATCGCTTTTCGACTTTTGAACTTCCACTTTGGGTTTCGTAGTCGCACTTTTCAACTTTCGAACTCACAATTTTGGTTTAGTACATCGCATTGTCAACTTTCGAACTCTTTTTTTTGAGTAACTCCCATTATAACTCCCATTTTGTATTCGTATACCGCATTTTCAATATTCAAACCCTTATTTTGACTAAATCTCATTTTTGACTAATCAAAAAGGGTCCCCTAGAACACTAGCCAGCGAACGCTGCCGAAAATGCGCTAACGAATGGTTAAATGCAGTTTACAAAGCTCGAAGGTGTCATTCTACATGAAATTATTCATCACTTTGTTAGGGAGTTCCCGAACACGTAGTGACCTCGAAGTTATTTTGACATGGACGACGTTGAACTTGTTGGTGACAACGTTAGTGGCAGTTTGTCCAGGCTGCTACATGACATTTACTTGCCTTACAGATGAGGACATGTGTCACATAAGTGTGAAGAGTCTTGTTGGACTTTGTCACAGTTAAATGCTACCGGAATGTGTGGTGAGCGTGTCGTTCAGCTCGAGCAAGTGTTTTTCGGTGCAGTGCTGTTTTTATGCCTTGCCGATCTTATCTCCTCGCATGTGCGGACGATCCTACTTGGTCCGGAACCTGAAACCACTTTCTCTCTGACAGCTTTCGTTTCATTCTCGTGTGTGGTATATGATTCGCGACGAAAAATCGTAGAAGTTTGCGCAGATGCAAGTGTTTGATCTACTCTTTCGTACATAAGTTGGTTTGACATTGACAAAGCGATTATGTTGTCTCATTTATTTGTCAAATAGACGTAATATCAGAATCCACATCATCACAACATATTCGTGTCATACGGATACACTTCTCATCCACATGAAAAAAAATAAGAAAGCAATACTCTTATCTTTTCTTTTATTTTACGGCCAGTTAAAATGCATCTGTTTGCTACCACCTGAAAGATTTTTTAATATTTTTTCTAACAGAATACCTATTTTTGAGCAATTAACATGTATATCTGCTGAAACATAAATTTAACCGCCCTTAACTTCAACACAGAAATACTTTTTCAGAAGGTGGAAATTTGGGTCGGAAATATTGAAATTCAATTTGTCAAGGAAAGTACTGGAACTGATTTCTGGAAATCATATGATCCTTCTGTGTAAAATGAAAACGAAATGATCCCAGCTATGTTGCCAATTATGTACATGCCGGAAAATGCCAAGAGAGTTTGACCGGTTAAGAAGGGCTTGACTACGCAGTTTCTGCGTAGTGAAGCTTCATTACGTATTCATGGTGACCCCTGGCCAGCTGTCAATAACTTTGGGGGCTTTTGTCTTTTGGCCTGCTTTGCATATGCGTCGTTGGACATGACCTGCCAATCACCCAGGTAGTCAATTAAACTATTAATTGACTGTTTACCGACCCAATTAACACTATCCAGCAGTATCAGTCATATTTTAATCGCGTGGCCCGGGTGGGCACAACGTAGGAACGCGTGTATTTCTATGTGTACGTTTCACTTGTGGTGTTGTTTGTACCATCGTGTGTTTGAAGTCCTTGTTTCACCTACAGCATTACCTTCAAGGTGACAGGCTTACTATTAATGTTCAGTATCATTTCACCAAGTTCTGCCCACGATGAAAACCACCTGTTTTGCCTACTAATTACTGCCCGTCGCTGCCCGTCCTGAATGTAGCCTATCTATTGCTACAGTAATCACATAAATCATTTATCAGTTTTGATATATACTCCTGAATTGTAAGTTTGATCAAAATCGAGACCACATTCAAGGGCTATGCAGACTGTCCATGTACGCACACACAGTGACAAGAAGGCGGCAAATACCTACTCGCCAAGCACATCGAATCGGCGAAAAGAAGCATAAAAAAGCTAGGCTCATCGCCAAAACAAACGCGCCAAGCGCTAACAAAAACCCATACCAAGCGGCCCTTTTCAGGGCCACCAAATACTCCAAAAAGGGAACTACAAAAAATACGATAAAATGACATAGAACACACAAACACTTAAAAGAAATAACAAAAATCGTACACATAACAAACAACTGAAACACAACATTAAATACAAAATAAACAATCACAGTAACGTAACAGAAAACATGGCCGTGGAAATAAATCAGCTATTTCCAAAGAAAAGCCGACAACAACATGAAATTCAACAACAACCTATCATCGCTCAAACAATGAAACTCCGAAAATAGTACTAGGCAAAAGCCTTAAAATTCATTCGGACACCAACAAAACCAAACAGAATAAAACCACCTCAGGATTTCAACAAATAAAGTCGTATAATGTGACTATGCTACATCGTGAGACAAAACAATCGCAACAAAGAAAAGTCAAATTGGACTCCACGAACAACAAAAAAACAAAAACTTGAAAGCTATCTGAAGCTTCTAAACTCGCACTTCTATAGATACCCTTTCAAACAAGGAAACAAAACATGTCGCGTGCCAAAAGAATCGCGATAAACCAGCTTGCAAACATTAGACAATTTTGGGAAAATAACCCTTCGACAAGGGTCGGTTTTTCGTTATTGTCAACACAAACGATTACGTACTCGAATGCGAAAGGCAATTTCGTAACACTCAGTATTATACACAACAAGCCAGAACAAACAGTAAACAAAGTAAACGAACTATTAATTAAAATGTACGAGAACAAGCACATCAACCAGGATACTTGTAAGTATCTTGATCCAATAAACATAAAATCCGTACCCCGCAGTGGTACTTATTGCCTAAAAATTCACAAACCTCTGCAAAAATCTATAAGACACACCAGTCAAAACAAAATTTACCGAAGTAAAGAAATATAGAACAAACAAACCGAACCACCAAACGGACTCACAACGTGACAAAATTAATATACTTGCCTCGCTAATCGGAAAGCAAGACCACTAAAATGCATTAAAATAAATTTTCACAAACACAAACTAAGGAAAGAATCTACACTGCGACTGATGAGAAACCACACTCGGGTTTCGAAACGCAAGCGTCAAAGGGCGACTCTATCAACTTTTGTAACAACATAGGTCCGGCTGCGTCTCGCCATAAGCTTTCCCCACACAAACAAAACATTACCGTACACACTAATCCAAACTTCTCTACAAATATCCAAAGCGAAACAAACATTTCATTAACACAAACAATCGGATAAGAATGTAGGAACACATTTTCGAAACGAATCAAACACAAACTCGACACAAAAACATTTAGGATAGTTAGGGTGGGGAGCCTGTTTCACATTTTTTACATCTCGCTATACTGTCTATGATTCTAAAAATAAAGTCATCTGCCACTTTTTCTGTATACGCGGTTTGGCAAAACTCATCTCTTCAATCGAAAGTCGGGCGATTTCATGGTTCTTTGGGGCACTTAAGTGTACGTCGAGCTTAAGGAATGTAGTTACATTCGCGATGTTTTATTCGAAAATTATTTATTCCTTCAAGGGCAAATGCACATAATTTATGCTGTTGGAAATACTGGCCGCTCATAAACAAGACAATAAACTCAATATATGTGCATCTTTACTTATATTGTCAAAGTACCACCGACACCCCACAAAAAACCAAATGGTTCAGTCCAGGTATTTGCAACTCTGCCATCCGACTGGTCAACAGGAAATCAACCATAGGTGTCTTTTGGTACGCGTATACGCCAGTCACCTAGGCGACGGTAATCTACACCACTTATCACCATCGGGAAGGTACTCCTCCCCATATACCACTGGTGATCCCACCCTCAAGCACTGCGTCATTCGACCAAGCATTGTTATTGTAATTTCCTGCATAAAATTAACAGCGAGGTCAACCGGTCAAACTCTCTTGGCATTTTCTCTCATGTAGACTTTCCACTTGTATATATAGTTTTTTTTATGACGGTATTCGTCAGAGAATTCTGATTAGTTAAAAACTCTCAGGCTATTTCTTGCCCTTGGGACCTCAAAACAATGCCTAAGAGACATTTTCAGTGCTCGAAATAAAGTATATGTGTATGTATCATGATCTCATGGAGTAAGTAAATTCTGTCGAGAAATAGGTAAGAATTTCCGCCTTGTTTACATCTTGGAATTGACTACTGTGATTAAGTAGAATGCCCTATTGCGGATGTAATGTTCCAAATCACATTAAAGTTTTCTAAACACTATGTTTTGGGCACGATTATGAAAAACGACTGTTATTGTGTATTTTTCTGAACATTACTGTTTTTGAATAGGATCGAAAATTCTTGAATTGGGTAGAAATGTACACCATCTCTCTAAACATGGACATATTTGGATATTTTTGACATATACTATGTGTCGGACATAGGGGTGTGGAACATAGGGTTGGAACACTGAAAATAAATCAGTCACAGAATCGATAATCATCAAGGCCCCTTGAATGGGCAGGCTTTCATCTATTTTTAACTTTTTACTATTTCTGAAATGTATAATATATGTTTAATACAAACAAGAAATTCAACATCGTATACCACAGCTTATACATCAGTAACAACCCCATTGAGTCGAAATCTGCAACAGAAGCGGATCGACAACTGCCAATCAAATCCCTGGGAAGCATAAGCCGAGATAAGATCCGTCGACAAGGGATAAATTTTCGTGGACCTTCTTAGGCTTCTTGTGTATCACATAGGAATAACAAGAGAAATCCGATAACGTCACGTGACGTATCTATGACATGTTCTGACGTAAAATGGCCATAAACGGAAAATGTGGCAAACTACAATGAAGCAACTTAGGGATGCCTAAACACATAGTGAAGACCGCTACGAAAAACGTCGGTCGAGGGAGTTCGAAAATTCCGGGTAAGAAAGTTGAAAATGTGATATAGGAAGCTGAAATGGGAGTGCGAAAATTGTCGGTAAGAAATTTAAAAATGTGATATACGAATCGAAAATTGGAGTCCAAAAATTGTGTTTACGAAAGATGAAAATGAGATACATGAATCAAAATGCAATATACGAATCCAAAATGTGAGATCGAAAGTTGAAAATGCGACATACGAATTAAATATACGATATACGAATCCAAAATGCGACATATACGAATCCAAAATGGGAGTTCGAATTTTAGCCTTGATTACGAGCCATAAAATACCGACCATGTGCGTTTATCGGACAGTCAATAATTCCCTATTAATACATTTACTGCTATGCATGCTGATTTAGCGCGTTTCCTTACATGTAGCTTTATTGTGTAGTCGTCGCCACCAAATATCAGGCACGTTATGAAGTATATGTTGTGCCCATCGAACGCTGATACAAATTACATATCCATGACATATCACAACACTGACAAATCTTTCGACCACCATGCTATACCGCCTTTACCAACTTGTGTTAAGGTGTAAGGCATACAAGATTTAAGGCGAACAAAATAGACAAATAATATGAAGCATGACGTAATTTTTCCTGTCTGTCTTATAGAGTTTAAAGCCTGGAGAGAAAGTGTTTAATTTCCAGGATATTTTGGGAAATGATGTATATTCATTCCATATTCTGTCAGGAAACAAGGTAAATATCACTTGAATATTTTCATAAAGGCGTAGGCTATTCCAATGCCGTCGATTAATATTTAAAAGTTATAAAAATAGAGTTGTGGAAAAACCAAATGTTGAACCGAAACTGTGAAAGGAAACATGGAACAGGAACAACTGCACGATTCCAAGGACAAAATCAGAATCAGCCAAACTAAGGGGATGTCTTTTTACGAAAGGAAATACGAAGGTCTTCTATCAGCCGCATGCAGAACAAATATTTCAATGGATGAATACATTATATTATATATATGGTGTACGTTCCCAAACTAAACATTTATTTTAATTTGAAAATCTCAATATATCAGCCCCTTCACAGAGTCGCCCTCGACATTGCCGCAAGGAAATTAAATTCCTTACGGACAAACAGTAAATTTCATCTATCATCACGTTGGCATCGTCATATTCATGAATTTCTGTTCGTAGGACGACAGGTTCAAGATGAGGCCCAATGGTTTTCTTGTCACACGTGGCTTTTTTGACTACGATATTGAAGCTCATTACAAGCTGCATGTTTCATTTACGGTAAGAAAAAAAATCCAAATTAAAGTACTGCGTTTTTAAAGCCGCACATTTTCGGATACAGTGTAGTCGCATTACACACAGACGACGTGTATTGATCCTTGACAATATTAATTTTTGATACCTTCATGATGAACTTATTTTCACAAACGCGTGTCATGACTAAGTGTGAAACATGGTGAGGATCAATATTTAATCCGTTCGCTGTATCCAATTGTCTACAGTACGCCGTATGGCAGTGACCTTTGTGTTTATCAAAGATGCCATTATCACTGGATATTTTTTAGATACGTTTGGATATTGCGTCAGGTATGTGTTTAATTATACTTGATTATGTCGGCTTATACCGGAATGAAAAGCTTGGTGTACTCAAATATCACGTTCAGAAATACGGAAAAGATGAAAAAAGGGAACCACAAAGATATTGCGTGAAATTGGTCTGAAGATGAGAATTAAGACAAACCAGAAAATAAACTTTTTGGATGAGACATTTAATCTAAATGACGACAAGTTCTATCCGTATCGTAAACCAAACAACCAAACAATGTATGTCCATATGCAGTCTTGTCACCCGCCAACTATAATTAAACATATACCTGACGCAATAAGCAGACGTATCTCAACAATATCCAGTGATAAGAGTATCTGTGATAAACGCAAATGTCACTACAATACGGCGCTGAAGACAAGCGGATACAGCGACCAGATTAAATATGTCAACGCAAGACCAACCAATCAGCGAGAAGGAACGATAATAGGAAACGTAACATAACTTTCAAGCAAGAACGTGGAAACTAATATCGGCAATAAATTTCTTCAACTTGTTGACAAACATAAGAGGGTATCAAGAAATACCATAACTGCACAGAGATGTCAAAGTGTGTTTGGTGTTTAAAAGACAAGAACAAGGTATATTACGTCTCGTGGTCGATTATTGACAGAGCATCGAGTTTCTCTAACATAATCAAAGGAATCTGTGTGTATCAAACTAGCTACACATTATCAATGCTGACAAATCTACACTGTTAAACAAACGCCAAGAGTTGGTTTCAAAATGCCACCACAAAAACAAATGTTATTTATCAAATTGTAACACCAACTAAAAATAGAATGGTACGTCCCAATCGTATAAAAGAGTGTAGAGCAAAATTCTTTTCACTTGTTTCTGAAGATTGCAGGATGCATGAAACTCAAGTAACAGATATTTTGTACTTGAAGTAATTTCCGTTATTATTGATAACAATCTGCGTTTCGCATGGAGCATTGTAATATATATATATATATATATATATATATATATATATATATATATATATATATATATATATATATATATATATATATATGTATATATATATCGGATAACAACTAGACCCACGTATGTTAATGTCCTACAGGACTGAAAATAGCAAACGTGTAACAACCAAGAATTATCACTTGTCATTTAATTTTTACAATGTCTGCAACAGGACAGCATGGGAGTTAACGACGCAATGTTGACAGTGACTCTGCTAGAAGAAAGCCATTGGCCACCGTTTTACAACACAACGTGTGAGACTCCAGTTTACACAGGCGTTCCCAAAAATCCTGTAAGTTATTGCTTATTGTGCTTTGCCGTGAACAACAGGACTTATTATTTCTAATGATGAAACTCGTTTAAAAAGTATCGTAAGACCTATTTACAAAATCATTCGTACAAAACACTGTCCCAAATCTTCTTTTGTCACATCGAAATAAATACCGGTCAAGCGATAATTTAAGTGCCGTAGATCCACGATTTTTGTCAGGGCCGAATCTCTAACTCATAACTGTGATAATAATTATCCATTTAGCGGTAAATTTTCAATTAAAATTGGGGACATGTAAAAAGTCTTAAAATAATGAAAAATTTGCCAATAATCTTAGGAATATTATAATGAATACGCTGTTCCAATTAATTCTTTGAAGGATTAAATGGAGCCAAAAATCATGTAGCTTTCGCCATTATTTCTTTTGCAGAGGGATTATTCCTTGTTCGATTTATTTATTAACGAAAGGATATCCAGCATTAAATATACAGATCTGATCGTGGACGCAAATTCTGAAAATAGCCACTGTAAGTAAATGTCCTTTTATCATCAATAATGATATGAAAATGCAATCATACATCGATAAGAAACGACGCAATTTCTCGATCGGATTTGAACTTCCAATGCACGGCATCTAGTTACATAACGAAGACATCGTAGCCAAAACCGCTCGGCTAAATTTCCACCATTACTAACATAGCTAACTTTGTACAATTTTTCGGACAACAATCCCCCTCCCCAAATTGTCACACACGCTGTAGACTTCATGAAGCATTGGCACCTGCATACTTACCATCATACATACTATAAGACTTAATCAAATGAATGAGCACAGTGCTAAAAACCATTGTGTGATCAACGTTTATTCTATTTGCCTCTTAAAAGTCTGTAATAATGGTCGCGTCATGGATATTTACCATCACTCCAACAATGCAAGAAATCAGTTGATTACATTTTTATCCCCTGCAAACGCTAGATTAGGTCCAGCTGCCGAAATGGCAGTCTTGCCTGGAGGACCGTCTCAGGGCAAAAGAGGATAGGAAAAGCCTACACGATGACCTCTTGACCCCTGGCACAGGTGGCGCTGTATGAACGTTTGCAGGAGATAAAATTCCTTACTTTTGTAAGTTCTTATCTTTTACTTCCAAAATTGACATAAATACTCATCAAGGAATCATGACTATATCAGAGCATCCTTTGTGTGTCGTATGTCACTTTATGTGTGCAATAAAGAATATCAATTAGGTAAAGTACTATTGTAATTCTAGATTAATTGAAAAATGAGAGGACTCGTCTTGGTATAACCTAAACCAAGCAACAACATGTTGCGTTAAGAACAATAAATGGAAGAACATGAAGTATCGGCCTTTTAGAATTGTAATTCTAAGCTTCTGCAGGAGGAAAGTGATATACAATTATAGTGTTTCGGAGCACCTGCGCAATGTTCATAGGTGTGAAATTCACGTTACTGTCGTAACAGAATGCAAAATTATGTAGTGTTGAAGGATCAACGCAGTACTTCCATCATGTATGAGGACATCGAACAAGAAGACCTAAATAGTCGTCAATAATTTATCATTGACGACAATTAAAAGTGCTGTATTGGTTTCAAATCAAAGTTAAAATCTCACTTCACTAAAATGCACTAATAAATCAATAGCACATGCCCGTATCAGCCTTTCATAGACAAGTCTAAAAAGTTTCCAGTTCGATGATGTAACATGTAATGGTAAACATCGGAAACCCGTATCCTAGTCAAAGACAATATGTGTAATCTTACTCAACAAATAATCATGTTTACATATTTTACTTATACAAGGTGGCATCGACTTCTTCGTAGAAGTATTTTTCCCATTCTCAGCCATTTGCAGTATATCATACACTCTCAGCCAACTAGAGGGGCCGCCAATTCCAAAACCTAAAATCAAGTTCTACAGTGACAGGGTATGTAACAGCTGAACGGATCTTGCCGTGTACTTCTGATATTCAAGTCTTCTCTATGGAAAACGTTATTTATTGAACGCAAAGAAGTGACTTTTGCTGTATGCAGAGTCCTACAAATAAAAAATATAGTGATATATACGTAAGTGAGAGGTTAATTGGAGAAAATAACATAACAATGAGGAGCTCAATATAGTAATAACTAAAAATGTTTTCTCATGATTTAATGAATATGCAATAAGTAAATTTATATGTCTAGATCATGAGAGAGAGATCATGAGAGAGAGAGAGAGAGAGAGAGAGAGAGAGGCTGAAATTATATATCAGGCTTTCTCCTCGCCACCATTGGTGTTGAGTTCAGATAAAATGAAGTTGAATGATCATTTTTGCATGTATGATTTCCTCCAGGAAACGTTCCCTAAGCAATATGCCCAGAGTACGTTAGTACGCGGTGATTGTCTGGGGGAAATTTCAATCGAGCAGATTTCTACCAGCGCACCTATAAATATACGTATATCTACTGACTATTCAGTCGAAGGATTCAACATTAATACAGTGGACTTAAAAGTGGTCAGTCATGGTAAGCTTGATACTTTTACAATATCGCTGCACCTTTATTTTCATAGTAGGCCATTCCATGCCAATTATTCTTGATTATAGTGCATTATAATACTAATGTGACAATATAATAGTGCATTGCGATTCTTAGCAATATCGCTAAACTCACGAAGTCTTCCTCTAATTCTAGATGCAACAATGAATTACACTTTCATTGTATTCTACTAGTTTTTGGTTATAATAGTAAAGATTGAAATCGGTACGACATAGTGCATCACCGCATGTAAGAAAAGTGGATCCCGGTATTAATGGGTTAACGACGAATGGATGTTTTCAGTTCAATCAATGATTACTCTGGAGCTCTTTCCAAACCGGAAATGTTAAACTAGACGTATAGCTCATGAAAAGCATTTTGATGGTACTGAAACCACAGTTCACTGTCAGTTGCAAACTGCAATATCTATTTTCTGATCTTTCTGATACTTTTCTTTCATCGAAGGTATTTTATCTCAAGAATTCATCGAATTAGAAGCTTTAAGATAATTACTCGGTAACTTTCAAAAAGTCTTCATATGTTCTCAATCTTACCTGTACGATTCGAACAAATCGTTTCTTTGCAATCTACTTATATTATATGTAGAAACCTACGTAATCACTCTTTTCAGCAAAAGTGAATGCATTGCCCTCACAACAAGAGTGTCTCCATAAGCATTGTAATGAATGAAGTTTATACTAACGATTATGTTCGATTATTTTTCTTCATAATTAATGTTACCTGTGTATTTAATTGACTTTTCACCTGTGCTTCCGCATAAAAAGTTTGCAGATCGAAATTTGATTTTCAATAAACAAAGCAAGATGAACAAAATCGTCATTAAATGAAAACCCACGAACGGATGGTGTCTAAAGACATGTTTCTAATAATGTTGTCTTATATATCAAAACAGAGCAGGGGTCCAAAGACTTCTCCGTATTGTGGCAACTTCATCAATACTGAATAAAAACTGAACACTCATCAATACTGAATTAAACTTCATCAACATTGAATAAAAATCGTATGCCTCCCGCCAAAGTTTATACAATTCAAGTAAAATGTACGTTGATTGAGCTCTCTTTATTAGGGATCAATTTTTTTCGATTACACCAGTAATAAGAAGTTGGATTTTCAACAGAGTAAAAGATAGATATTCATGTATTAACTATCGTTATCAAAATGAATATAAACTACAAGACAAATCTTTATTATTTGTTATGTCTCTATTATTTGTTATGGCCAAGTCTGCCCGCAGAATGCGCCCTCTCACGGTGAAAGTGTTAAAAAATAGTAGTTCAATTGCAATACTAATGCAATACTAATTGAACGTTATTCATGATACATAGACCTCTATAGTTCGACAAACAATATCTATAAAGTTATCATGTCTTGACTCGATTTAAAGCGACCAGGAAATTTTATTGTGGTCTACCCGTCAGGTGTGGGTTTTCCTATTGGCAATCAGGGGATTTTGGCTTTTGCAGTGATCATTCTCTTTTCTATCCAACCAATCGTAAAGCGTTGGATACTCTCTGTTTTAAATTGTTATGGCCAAATATGTTCTTTCAAATCACATTCTTTATCCTGGTCACATATTTGCTAACCTTATGACAAGTAAGGAAATCTGTAGGAAATTACAAGGGTGTGGCTCCAAAAAGGTATAAGTTCATAAAATACGATGGATGTTGCGTAAGCGTGTTTACTTTAATGACAGATGGATTTTCGCTTCTGAGGATAAAACATGCAAAACTACCATTCTCATTCTGAGTTGGGAGGTACGATCTTATCAGCACGCTTTGCTGATTTCTGACTTCCTGGAACAATTGTATATAACTGTCTTCAAAGAAAGGCAACTGAAAACAGGAAAAGGTCGTGCAATATCAGAACCAGTGAGTCGCGACTCTAAACAATGCCGTTTTGTCCATTTTGATATTCGCGTTACAATTGCTTGTCCAAATAATGCAATCGTCAAATATATGATTTTTTCAAAAACTTTCGCATAAAGGAAATGTCTCTTTAAATTTGGCCCTTTTATCAATGCTCTATTTTATTTATGTAAAATTTATGTAAAATCATGTAAGAATAAGATAACATAGTCCTACACCTTCTGCATCTTAACATTATATCACTCTGTCAAATTGTCTGAACAAGGAAAATGATCACTAGGAATACACGCAGTAAACTAATCTCACAAATGATGAACCCTGTTATTTATCAGTGGTACTGTACTCTGCTATTTGGGTTTGCATAAGGTGCGGTATGAAGACTAGTGTAAGGCTTAGGCAAAGGCCTACGCTTGGTCATTTTTTTTTCATTTAGAGTGATAACCTGTTGCTCGAAGTACAAAACAAAGTGCTTAGATCTGATATAATAGTATATAATACAACGAGATCAGGGGTTATGATTGTTTCTTCATCAAGGAAAAGCTATTATTGGCCCCTAATGTGGCTCTGCAGCCTGATACATACATTATACAGAGAAGTGGTGATTCTAGTATGTGCATCGCACAATGAACATACTGTACGCTCATGTTTTTGTTTTAGCAATGACCATTCTGATCAACAACAGGATATTGAAAATTAGAGAACAAAATGTTTGGTGGCTATAAGAGGACCAGGTTTTAGAGTGTAAAGATGTCCATGTACTGAGACATCTAAGCTTTGAAAAGTCATCTTCTTTTATATTAGCTTAGGCCTAGGAATTTAGGCTAAGGGAGGCGAAGTCTGTGCAAATGATTGCCACAACAAATCTAGCGCTGAGCTTAAATGTGATTTTGCAAGAGAATTTACGAAAATCATAACTTTGTTTTAAACATTTAATAAGGAGTTTGGTTAAAGTCGACTCAATTGAGTCAAAGTTGACATACTGTCATCGACGTCTGCTGACTGTGGTGGAGTTGAGCTATATTCAGGAAATATTTCTCTAACTTTGAAACGCCCGAGCATTTTTATGACAGTAAGAAAAGATTAGGGCTAGACGAGTATCAGAAGCACAGGGAAGAACTTTGTGATCATGATGCTGCCAATGGCCAGACATGAAGTAAGAAATACCTATGAAATGAGTTTATGTTCTCGACATGATTCTGAAATAGACATCATTTAAAGCCCTTCATTTCATCATTTCTCCATTTTTGAACATTGTTTTCGGTAGGCTGCCCAGAAGGTAAATATGGTTTTTTATGTGACAAAGACTGCACATGCCAGAACGGTGCTACTTGCCATGGGTTCAATGGTGCGTGTAAATGCTCCAAAGGATGGGCTGGACCTGCTTGCGATATCGGTAAACAAACTTGGTTACTAAGAGCATGATAACTCTTTACTTTTTTTATTTCACTGTATGAATTAGATCAAGAAGCAACTTAAACATGACACCCAACAAAGAGTCAAAACTGCCATGACATAGTTTGGTTATTTTACTATATTTTAATAGGTAGTAGTTTAGTCCTGATCACATGCATTTCTGCCGGATGGGTATGTATAGTGGGATGTGAATTCTAATCCGATGGAAAAAAATCATAGACTTCCTTGTTCAAGTACGGACAAAACGAAACGTCGCCAATATGCTTCAAGTGAAAATATGGTTTTGTCATTATCTGGAAACTTAAGATGGCAACCAATGTTGCCACATTCAAAACGTCACTTTTTGTTTTAAAAATGCTTATCAAGCATAAGTTTTGTGATGATGTTTACTAGTTAAAATGCAATGAGTAGTTTCAAGTTTACCAATATTTTCAATAAATATTTCCTTATAATACAATCCGTATTTCCTTTATGTGCCTCCAGAACGTATATGGATAATACCTAGAGCTGCTGAGTTATCCTACGGCCAAACGTTCAATCTTTCATGTCATTACATCTTTGAGGTCAAGTCTGCATATGGAATTGTCTGGAAATTTTTCAATGGAGTGTCAAGTAGAACTCTAAAAGGTCCATTGGAGCAAATCTCGTATAAACTGCACAGCAGGTAAGTCTTTTGTACGAGGTGGTGCTGTCTGACTGGAGAGAGTCATGTCGCTATTTAAAACAGTTGTCTCCCTTAATACTGAATAAAATAATATGTTCATAAATTTTAATTTTCGAAGCTCACGTGGCAATTACACAATGAGGATGCACTCATGCGACGAGTACTGGTTCTTCTGACTCCATTTCTGCAGAATATGGACCCCTACGAGATTGCCGGTTGTTTCTTGGGTTGGAATAGGCCATCACTATCGTTGTTAGCCACAAGAGGCTGAAGGGGCAAGAAGTAACTTGATGACCATTATGTCTAAAGAGTCTAAAATTATAGCGTGGGGTTTCTCTGTGCTGTCACATTTCAACATAAATTCTCCAATTATTCGAATTAGTCCCATCTAGTACATCCTTACTTATGCCTCTTGCAGCTTCACAAAGTACGATTTCTCCCCTTTCTGCTGTCGGCTTTTGATGTTGATTCTGCTTCCAAAGACGCTATTAATCCACGTTTTGAATGTGAATTGATCGAATCTGGCCATGCAGACAGTCCCTTGTGGATTCTTTATCATGGTGTCCGGCCAGTGGCAGTACTACAATTGTGAGAGGGGTTGGCACAATCATATTTATTCTCTTTTTGTAGACACAGCCTTTCCATTTCATGAACACCTTTCTCTGGCCTTTACATTTCAACATCATCAAAATAACCAAATTCATATCGTGAGCGGCATTCTTTGATTCCTTGTTGTGACCGTTAGCTTAATCAGTGTTGAATTCAATGAAGCTCGGTAGCAAGTTAAGTTTAGCACTAAAAGCCATTTCCATTTTCACCTTCGTTTCGCAGAAATTATCAACACGATTGGAACTAATTTGGGAATATTGGATGGTGAAGTAATGTTGATTTCATCTACACGTGCAATCTCATCTGCTTTTCTTTTTACGTTAGACACTTGTTTTTACAAGTAATTTGTAATATTGCAACTTTAACTATATGGCACCTAACATTTTTGATAAATTTGAAAAATATGAAGATCCAATTATAGTTCCAATCGTGTTTATCTTTAATAAAGTGTGTGATCTTCTGGTTTTACAATCATGTCTTCAAAGAGTGAAAGAGACTGCGTTTGTGCAAAGGCCGTTCCTCTACTTACATCGTCAACGGTAATTTTGACTCTCACCTGCGCACTGACGAATCAGTAAACATAAAAGAAAACTATCCGTCAAGTGAGCAAGGACACTTGTAGTAGAAAAACTACAATGCTGCACTACCAATGTGATAAACTTGCACTCTCAATCTGCATTACTGATTGGATATATTTACGTATCTCTCGGATTTATTTTTGTCAGAGAGATAAATATCAGCATTCCTCTTTTACCATTTTTCTGTCTCCAAAGACATTTGTCAAAGTGAGTCCTCTTTGGGTCCTCCCATGAAATGAAAATCTTATTTGTTACTGCTCCTAACTATCTATATACATACATATGCATGTATGTATATATGTATGTATATATGTATGTATATATATATATATATACATACATATATACATATACATATATATATATATATATATACATACATATATACATATATATATATTATATATATATATATATATATATTTTTTTTTTTTTTTTTTTTTTTTTTTTTTTTTTTTCAAGTCATCAACCAGGAAAATTTTTTCTTCAGTAGATGAAGCTAATCAAAATCAATTTGCAAGTACCCTTCCTTTAATAAGGTACCTCCTTCCAACATGGTGAACCTCCATTTTTACTGTGAAATCTCTTCATCCTAAATACCGAGGATTCCAAACTGTCTACTGTTTTAATGATTGCCGAATAGAATCAATTACAACATTCATTATACTAAACATTGTAATTTATGATTGTGTCGCATTTGACTCTTTGAATGGTGTTGTTCAGAAGTGTAGAAAATGTTTTATGTAAGGTGTCTTAAGCTAATCCACCACATGTGACACGCCCCTTTCACATAGCTAATGAGTGCATCAGCAAGGTCTACGCTCATTATGGATTACTCTAATGAAAAAAGTTTGATTTCCTATGTGATGTGACTGCTGGGTGCACTTACGCAACTCAGTAATCAGTTACCAGTAGATGAGTTAAACTCGTGGTCATCATCCTCAACTTTATTATCAGCGTCCCTTGAACGATTCCCTAAAGATCAACCAAAAGAGAAAAAGACTTCAACTAGTGAAGGGGCTGACGGATACGGAGCCTGGGGCCGAGGAACGACATGATGAACAAGTTAGGGAATGAAGTTATATGTGACAAAGTATAGTTGTCACGAAAATGGATGCCTCAACAATTTTTAAAATATTGAACCCCTCGAACAAAATGTGGTCAGCTTAGTATTTGTAATCAAGTCGTGTGTGAGAAAAAAACTTGCTTGCATAAATAACTTTCCATCCTTTTCAATAATATATATGGTCAGTTATTGATTTTTGTCAAAAATCAGTCCTCTCATCTTTCAGTGAACTGATAATAACTCACTTCGATGGAGAGCGACTTGGTACTTACCAATGTTCAGTTACCGATCAAGATGGAGTACAGTACACTGCTGAAACTACTGTTACTTATGAAGGTGACTACTTGATATTTTTGTATCTAATAACTCCATCTGATAGCAAAACTGATTGACACAATTGTACTTCACTTGTTTCTCTGATTTGTTTGTTAAAAAGTAGTTCTTTGATATTACATAGTCGTGTTTCTACAGTCAATGATGAAAGCAAGTATATATGAAACCGATGGCTTGCCAATGTAGATTGCTATTAAATGGTCATCATTATATTAAGTGTTGTTCCTCGGTGGTCGAAATTTTTACAGGTTCATCGAACCTCCCAAAACTGTACGGCCATAACGACTAGCGATGACGGGTAGATTATTGATAAATTTATAATAATGACATGAAGGGAGCCTTCACTGGTAAAATTTCGTTCTCTTGTATCGATCGGATTATAATAGTACATGATCTCATAATGATAGTACCCACCACATATAAATTAAAGGGTATCTCTCAAAGATCCAGAACTTTCTGCCATATTATCGCAACATACTCTTTTATTGTATTTGATAGATTGTAATTGACAAAAAAGATGGCGAAAATACTTTTATTTACAAAGGATATAATATATCTATATATCTATATCTATCTATCTATCTATCTATCTATCTATCTATCTATCTATGTATGTATATATATATATATATATATATATATATTATATATATATATATATATATATATATATATATATATATATATATATATATATCGTTGTTTGGCAATAGCAGATGAAAAAATTGACTTAATTTTTAGCACACGTCTACACGTCTACAACCAGATCAGTAGACGTGTGCATCAAATTTATATATATATATATATATATATATATATATATATATATATATATATATATATATATATATATATATATATATATATATATATATATATATATATATATCACATGCACAAACAAAGTTTGTCGTCTCCGAACAAAGAATACGGGATTTATTCTCTGGTCGTTCTACGTCACGACAACGCGCGTCTATGTCATCAATTTTGGTGCGTCGGACCTTTTTTTGTCGATGCTCGGTGTGCTCGTAAATATGTAAACAAACAACATGGCGGCCGACGTTTCTCTTACGATCAAACTGTGTCTGACGTGAAAATATCGCAAACATTAGTCGTGATTATTGGAGTCTGACAATACATCAACTAGGCAAATTTTTGAGACCTCGTGTTTGAGTTTTGTCGCCGATATGCATGGAGGTTCGTATTCGTGTGGACCCCGCCGACGCCTGAACTTTCGGCGCACTGTGTACTTTCATGTGGTAGACAACGGTAGACATACGGTGTCTACTGCAACAAGGGGGTCAAGTGCGGTGTCCATGCCTTCAAAACTCATGTAATGAAATCAATATTTTCACAGACTACGACATTAATAATCCGAACAATTTAAACACAATAGTGTACCGCCTGTATATTCCGAAGAAATCACGTGTATAATTCGCTCGCGACGGACGACTGGAAATGATTGACAACTTGTGCACGGCGTACTGATATTATTCCTAAAGTAGTTCAAAAGTTTAAACGCGAAATCGTCATGGAAAACTTATTTTATTTTGCAAAAACTAACGAATTCTTGGCTTGTGCATGTGATAATAAATTTTTCCTTAATTTTTTTCTTCGTTCCGCTCGGAAAATGCTCGTGACGTAATGACCGTGTCACCACTCGTCTTCGACTCGTGGTGACACGGTCATTACGTCACTCGTATTTTCCTTCGCTGAACGAAGAAAAATATTAATCATACAATTACAGCCTCTTCCAAGCCAGTTGAAGGCGATGCTAACTTTACCTTCACTGTCAGTATACCGGAAGTAAGTAACCACGAAATTATACGTTTTCTTTCAACCACAGAAAAAGTTGGAAGTAGTACGAGTTTAGAATTAAAATTTTCTTTAGTAAAGCTCATATATGGTTAGATATGATGTCGGCGTGTTTGATTAATTATTACATACACTGAGGTGCTAACAACTATTGCTTCACAAAGTTAGTCAAAGTATCCCTGTGCACATACAGGTTTCTAGTTAACATTCATGATTTTTATGTTTTTAAAACTAAGTTGTAGGCTTGCTGTATGTTGTATAATTTTGAAAAAATCATATCTTATTTTATCTTTGTGAAGATAGGAATTTTGGTATTTTTTGCCATCAAAAGCTGGTAAAAAGTTCAATATCAACTTATTGCAACGGTAAAGAGTTTTCAGGTTTGCTTTTCGATAGAATTATTTTAAAAAAACTTACTTTGATTACATATAGATGCTATTTATTGTCAAGTTGAAGGCTAAATATGATCTATTTCATAATACAGAACTAGCAATAACAATGTATGCGTGCTATAAAAAGATACTTCGACAACACGCTATCAAAGCACATGCCCTTGTAATTTTAACTTGTTTGTTATCTTAAACTAGTACTCGTGAGTACCTTTCTCAGTGAAACGTATACATAATAGACAGATAATTGCCTGAATAATAGTTATCACAAATTGTAAACTGTCTTGCAGAGCTCAAGGCTTGGCGAGGAAGTGTTTAATTTGCGAGAAAATTTGGGAAACAACGTACATTCGTTCCAGATTCTGTCGGGAAACAAGGTATATATGTGAAAATTTGATAAGGTTTCTCACAAATGCTTTACACTTTTGGAATGCCATTAACTTTTATCCACATGTTCTTAAAAGTAAGTAGAAAACGAATCATAGCATGTTTAAGCGTAGGCGGACAAACATAATTGATAAACGAGCCATATACAAGCTCGGTTGTGCATAGTTAGTAAAGGGAAAGCAACTCCACACATCGTTCATATATTGGTGGTTTTGCGTTTAATGTATAGTAGTGTGTATTTTCTGTTTCAATTTCTTGTGTATAGAGCCGATTAGGCACGGAGAGACACAGCGGCTGTAATCTGCGTGTCAGTGCAGTCTGTACTCCAGAGTGGAGAGACTGTGTAAGACACTACGATTCTTTGACGCTATATTTTGGAAGTTTGCCAGACTTTCTTCATCAATTGCCTCAAGTTCAACTTCAGTGGATAAATTGTGTGGTATATTTGCAGATTGTATGTATTCCTATGTTGTCCCACTGGAAGTTTGTTCTTTCATTTTGGAAGCTAGGATATCTCATTTTGTTCTACTGTGTTCAAGGTCGTGTTCGTATTGTGTTTACTAGATTGAGAGAAAGATATATGTGATCGTCAACATGTTTAATGTTGTGCTATTCTGTCAAAATGCAGGAATTATTTCTGTGGTTATAAGTTGTCTGTTGTAATCTCTGTATGAAGTAAGTGGTTGACGAGTTATTTTTGATGCTTCCTTATTAGTGTGTAGAATTTCATTCGTCTTCCTTTATCTAACGGTTTGATTGGTATCTCACCGTTTTCTGATAGTGTTCTTGATCATATGCCTTAGACATAGAATGTATTTTATCCTGTTTTTTGGAAGGTGAAATTAAGATGAATTTGAGGCTGCTATGTGTATTGATTTTCATTTTGGTTTGTGCTCTTGTAATGCGACATTTTTGTTGGCGTAATATGTTTACTTTGTTCTCTATTTCTGTGCCCTCCTATGATGTTGACCCCTTCTATTTATTTTGTAATTTTATGTGTAATTTTAGTGTACATTTTTAGTGTCGAGGCATGGCACAGTATTGATATGGTAACTCTCCCTTTTAAAATATGTGTTGGCCTTTAAAAAGGCCGTTTAGTATTGTGATCCTTGTTTGGCTCGTGCTGTATCCAGTTATGTACGTTGTTCACAACGTTTACTGTTGCTGGAATGTTGTGTTTTTTCTTGTCGATTCATTGTACGGCCTAGGATCTTGTCTTGCTGTTTTTTCACTCACCTATGTTCAGGGACGTCTTTCATCTTTAGTGCAGGTCTTTTACTGTTCGTCTTCGTGTAAGCTTATGTTCTATTCATTGTCGGAGAGAGTTGGGTTATCATTGGTGTATCTTAACATGAAAAACTAACCGTTACTTTTTTGTTATCTTGTTTGTATGGAGGGTGGTGTTGGCTCTTGTTCCCGCCTTAATGTTGATTGGTTAGTTTTCTTTCAAGTCGCATTTGAATGGCTGTTAACTGAGCACTGTAATTGGCTATTTTTGTGTATTCTGATAAGTGCAATTTTTGTGATTACAGAATCTTGTGTTTTAGAATAGCGTTATTGAGTTTTGTTCTGCAGAAATTGATGCTTGTATTTTCTATGGATTGAGCTGTGTATTGCCTAATCCGTAAATGATTGTTGGGACAGCTAGTGTTACGCTTATGTATATGACGATGGATACGTAAAAGGTATTCTCGTGTATGTAAGCTTTCGACTTAAACCTGCAGAGCAGGCATTTTGGAATGTTGTAGTTTATTCAAAAAACAGAAATGTAATGATGAAAAGGGAAACATTGAGGAAAAGAAAAGAGCTACAAGATTCTCACGACCAACACATTTATTACTTTTTTGCAGGCCTAGAAAAATTTGCTGAACTTTTAGGGAACTCCCTTTCACTTTGGAAGATTTTAGAGGTCTCTATAAAATATCCCAACAGATATTAAGTAATATGCGCATTTGTTTCGAACAGATAAACCAATAAAGTACTCATAATAAATAATCTAGGATGTAGATAATGTTTATAATTATGCAAGATTTGTTAAAAAGTTACTAAGCAAGGAAACTTAACAAGTAGTGTATTACAGTTCACAGTTGTCTTCGTTTGGGATATTGCCGTTCTAGAGGTCGTTGGGATAAAAAGGCAGAGTAGAGACTGTCAGTCTTCAAAGTTATACACCCGTTTATTTAATACGCCTAGAGGTTACAAGACTTGGTTGAATTCTGTGATTTGTGAATGTTTGAGTCGGGTGCACGTAAGTGCAATGATTGTGTTCTGTTTTCATGTGAGGTGGGTGAACGTGATGAGTGGAGTCTACGCGATGAGTGGGGTGAACGCCATGTAGAAACTAATTCACTACTGCGCAGACCTAAAGGTAACGCGTTCAGTAGCAAGGAAAACCTGGCCTGGGATGCCAAATTCCTAATAGATTTGTTTATTTTTTAAATTCATCGATTTGAACCAAATCTAAAAAGTTACATGTCGTCAGGGATAGCTCTCTCTTGTGCTCCCGATATTATCGAAATATTGTTTTCTATACAACACATAAAACGGGTAGTTTCGATTACACGATAAATATGAAAGAAAGATAAAATAATACGTCCAATCACAAACATCAATACAGCTCTTGGTGTTCAATTGACATGTAAAAATATTCTATGTAAAAGTCACTGCGACAAGATCAGATAAAATTCTTGTGTTCCATCATTAGTAAATTATTTTATTATCACTCAAACATATGTCTTGTCAAAACTTCAAGACATCCTCAGTAAGGTAATTGGCCCCTCTGCGCATTTGCCGGTGATCTGGTTTGTATCCGGTTTGTATATAAATCGACTCATT
This sequence comes from Ptychodera flava, assembly GCF_041260155.1. Lineage (NCBI taxonomy): Eukaryota > Metazoa > Hemichordata > Enteropneusta > Ptychoderidae > Ptychodera > Ptychodera flava. The sequence continues at coordinate 11,103,428 of NC_091940.1, forward strand.
ATTAAGATATTGATGATTAAATATCAAATAGGGCCCAGCCATTTGTGTGGCAGAGAGGTTATAATTAAAATGTATTCACCTTCGAAGATGCGCAGTCCATGCTTATGGTGTTCATTATAGTATAATTACTTTATAATAAGAATGACCAATAGAAATAGTTGTCATTTGCTATGTATATGAGTAGTACCACAGGGACTACACATTGCGTAAACAATATATTCAATAACCTAGTTTACTAGATCACTCACTGATTCGCACATTTCACTGATACGCTTTTTGTCAGACCCAGGCAGGTATAGTTTTCCTATGTAATTTGTCAAAACGTTGAACGTAAATGGCAATTTTTGCACACAACATATACCACGACAACAACCCACTGTGTTCGATAAGGGACGTATTATGCCGTCATTATCGTAGCTACACAGCAACTGTGCTTCCCAACATCCAGTATTACAAGCCCAGGGTTCAAAATTAACCTTTTCTAATAGAATTGGTAGTCCACTTGGGCTACCACTTTCTGAAGTTTGTAGCCGAATGACAATGGCTAGAGGCCCATGCGTTTTGTTGGTTCTTTTTTATTAGCTCACGTGTGTAAACACGTGGGTTATTGTCATAGCGATGTCTGTCTGTCTGTCCGTGAGTGTGTGTGTGTGTTAGTGTGTGTGTGTCTGTCTGTCGGTCTGTTTACACGATAACTCAAAAACGCCTGAACGGATTCAAGTCAGATTTATTACACAGGTACCATGTGCTACTTGCAAGAACTGATTAGATTTTGGTTAGTGTGGCTTGCATATTAATGAAGTTATGCAATATCGTTTTTTTCCGTACAATGGTTTCCCTATGGAGACGGTAATGACAGTGTGGACATATATCAAGAAATACTGCACAAAATTTCATGAAACTTTTCACAGATGACAATCTCAGAACATTATGATGATGCTGTGAGTGTCATGTCAATTATCTTCTCATTTGCATATTTAATGAAATTTTGTTATTAGTGAGATAACTCCGAAATTACAGCACCAAACTTGATGATACTTGCAACAAATATTGATCTGATATATATCTAACTATACTTAGAAGCATTGGGCAGTGTCAAGTTAACAAATAGGTCATTTGCATATTTTATGAAGTTTTGTAATCAGTCATATAACTCCGATATAACTTCACCAAATGTGATGAAATCTGCTGCAGATACTGATCCGACTGATTTCTAACTGTAGTGTAAAGCATTAAGTAGTGTGAAATTAATTAAGGGTTCATTTGCATATTTAATGAACTTTGTAATTAGATATATAATTCTGAAATTACGGCACCCAAGTCTTTGGAATTCGGTACAGATATTGTTTTGATAAATATCTAATTGTACTGAGAAGCATTTGGCAGTGTCAAGTTAACAAATAGGTCATTTGCATATTTTATGAAGTTTTGTAATTAGTGATATAACTCCAAAATAACTGCACCAAATGTGATGAAATCTGTTGCAGATACTGATCCGACAGATATCTAATTGTTGTGTAGAGCATTTACCTGTGTGAAGTTAATTAAGGGTTTATTTGCATATTTAATGGACTTTATAATTAGTGATATTACTCCAAAATTACAGCGTTAAATTTGATGAAACTTGCTACAGATGTTGATCTGATAAATATCAAATTGTACGGAGAAACATTGAACAGTGTCAAGTTAATAATTAGCTCATTTGCATATTCCATGAAGTTTTATAATTAGTCATATAACTCCGAAATAACTGCATCAAATGTGATGAAAACTGCTGCATATACTGATCTGACAGATATCTAACTGTGTTGTAAAGCATTTAGTAGTGTAAAGTTAATTAAGGGTTCATTTGCATATTTTATAAACCTTGTAATTAGGTATATAGCCCTGAAATTACGGCACCAAATTTTGTGAAACGTGCTACAGATATTGATTTTTTAAAGTTAATTTTGCTATGCATCATTGAACAGTGTCAAGTTAATATAGGGATTATTTGCATATTTAATGAACTTTGTAATTAGTGACATTACTCTAAAATTACTGCATTAAATTAAATAAAACGTGCTAAAAATGTTGATCTGATGGATATCTAATTGTCCCATGAAGCATTGAGCAGTGTCAAGTTAATTAACAGCTTATTTGCATATAAAATAAAGTTTTGTAATTAGTGATTAAAATCTGAGAGTACTGTGCGATGTTGAAAAAAACCTGCTTCATTTACTGATAACATATATCTTATTGTTCTGTGAAGCGTACTACTATTAATGAACCTGTTGTAAAACACGTGAGCATATTCAGTTCATATCTTGTTTTGTTTTGTTTGGATTTGGATTTTTGCGCGTTATTTTGTTTTATGGATATTTTTCATTAACCAGACAAAAAAGCCCTACTTTGATGATTCTACCCGTGAAGCGAATTTCCTATTCATTTGACATGAATACTTACACAGCTTTCCCAAAAGCAAAAGAAACCGTTATAAAGGCCAACACTGACACTCAAAAGTTTGGTGACATTGAAGACCTGTTTCATAATAGGGGCTGGGAGGATGGGGTGGTATGCATTTTTAAAGTCGTCATGACAGCGACCACGACTTTCAATCATCATGAAGGCATACTGTCGCTATGCTAAAGTAGACCAACATTGGCTTTCTGAATGCAGGTTACAAATAATTTCTACGTTATTGTGATTGATACGATATAATCAAAAGTCAATGAAAATATATATTCATTTGCCATCATTATAGGTGCCTGTCATCCAAGTACATTAGTTCAGACATGAAACTTTGTACTCACCTTTGTAATTTACATAGCAAAAAGAGGAAGTTTTCAATCAAGTTCGAACTCACGATATACGGCAGCCAGTCAATTAGCGGAGAAGCCATAGACAGAACCGTTCGCTCAACCAAATTTCCACTCCAAAAATGAGTGGTTCAATAACTGTAGAGTTCGCACTTTCGCTCTGACCCTCACTATCACCCATCGCACAAAAACTTTATCGAATCAATAAATACATTGCATAAAGTGGGCGAAAGACAGCCTTGGGGTCAACTCTGTACACCAGCAGAGCTATTAACACAAGGTAGAAAATACGGTAAGTTTTCAATCGGTTTCAAACTCGCAACAATCAATATATGGCAGCCATAGTCATAGCCTGGCCTTTTAGAGTCCAGCACAGTTGACTGTGCATCTGAAGTTCATCCAAGTGATCAAGATGTATCACACGCATTTGACTGGCTTTCATGTCTCAGGCTTTGTTGTCCGTGTGGGCATAGACAGTAGAGGAGGGACTGTCTATGGTGTGGGCTACCACTTCATGAATATTTGCGACCCATGGGAAATGTAATATGTGGAATGTGTTTAGTTGGACTACTGCTAGTTTCGAGTTTAGCTGCAAGCTGATAATCTTTCTGTTTAACGACTGGAAATTTGCATCTAGTTATTGACACGGAGGGCGCTTTTCTAAATGTGGTCCAATGCAAGCATTGTTGGCGCGAGTCCTCGTACATGTACACGACATATATTTCTGATTTTTGTCCAAGTAATGATATTTTTTATCAATAATGAGGTGAAAAATATTATTTACTGGCTGATGGCAGCGATATATTGTATGAATGAGGAGATAATAAATAATACTTTTGAAGTTTTGTATTTGTTTCCATTCGAGCACGCCAAAAACAGGGCGGCGTGTTATAACCGATAACGTTTAACTAAGCGATAGTGTATCAAACCCGATAACGTAGTAAAAATTTACCTATAACGTAGTAAATCAACTGATAACGTAGTAGTAAACCGATAATGTAGTAATTTTTCCTAACCGATAACGCATCAACAAATTTACCGATAATGTGTCAACGAACCAATAACAGATTAAATCGACAGATAACGTTGAAAAGTCAACCAATACCGCATCAAAACAACCAATAACGTATCAATTAACTGATAATATCTGATTAAGGGATTCATGGGGAACGATAGATCAATCGATGTATAGATAGATACATATTAGATAGGTAGATAGATAGAAAGATATCGATAGATAAATCGATCACTCAATCGATAGATCGAGCGATCTATCTATCGATGTTTGATAGATGGTCGATCGATCGATCGATCGATCGATCAATCGATCGATAGATAAATTGATGAATAGATCGATCAGAAAGAAGGATCTATCAATTCGATGGAAAAATAGCTCAATTAATCGATAGATCACTCGATTGATTCGATAAATTTGTCAATAGATAGATAAATATATCTATAGAGCGATTTGTTATCACAAAATTTTCTTTTCTTCTATTTATTTTTTCCGTTTTAAGCGTAAATCGTTACAACTTTCTGCAGCAAATCTATCGTGTTTCGACTGTTTTCATGGTAGTGTGAACGACTCAGCTGATCTAATGTTGTTAAATTACTGGAGTAGTTTTGGGAAGTTGTTTATAGTCTTGCAATAGTAGTTATACAGTTTAGTTCTAGTTGGGTAAAATTCAAAGAGATGGTATAAATACTTATGAAACAAAGGCAGGGGAATGAGCTGCTGTTGGTTTACACAGAGAACCCTACCGAGAAAGAAAACTTTTATGTGTATGTATCGACTACAATTCAGACAGAAAGTATGGTTGTAATAGCAAGATTAAAAAACAACTTTCCAAACCCATCCCAGTAGTGTAGCATCATTTAGATCAAGTTAGTCATTCGTGCTGCAACAAGAGTTGTACAGGCAAGTCGTGGGAATACTTTGCTTCGCATAAAAATGTGATTATCACAAAACATTTTTAACAAAGTAATCAGACCAGCTACAAAACGGAAAACTTTTGTTTCCTTTGGGACTGTGTTTTGGCTCTAGCAGACCAATTGCAATACCGCAATCACCGACAGCCAACATCAAAATTTCGCACACATAATTGGATACGTCAGCAATAGAAGTAATTGCACGTTAGTGATTAACCAAAGAATAATAATGAGTTATTTGTACAATTAACGATGTTTCTTGTTATTGAAAATCTCCATCGGCTTTATCGGGTGTATTGGAAAAAGGTAATCATATCAGTGATTAATATGCAGGAACATAATATAATTGTATGAGTGAACTCTGGTTTAAGCGGATTTTTTCTATCAGCACTATACTATGTAAGACTATTCAATAATTTTGCGATGTCTACGTAATCCTTCTTCAAATAAGATGTGACTTGACGGGAATCACGGCAGAAAGGATACAAAGGAAAGAAAATGTAATATGTTGTCTACAAAATCTGTTGACTTCGCTTGCTTACAGGAGTAACTTACAAAACTAATGAATCTTGATTATAAGGAATTCAATTGAACGATGAGTCCAGATTTACCTGTAAGTCAGTCCTAGAATGAGTTACATTGTAAGGACTTGTTTTCATTTTGATATACTGACGTTGTAAGTAACGAAATTTTATAATTGGTCGTGTTGAATTTTTTTCCAAGTCCCCCAACTTAGAAAATGTGTCGATAAAGACATTCACATGTGTGTCAACTTGTATCTTGAATTCATCTTTCAGGAATACTTATTAAGTAGTTCGCATTTCCCAAATTGATGAAATTCGATTCGCGACGTCTGAGTAATATCATGAAAACAGTAAACTCCAAGTATATGTAACTCTTAAGGTGCAACTAATTGATTTTGAAAAAATGAAAACTACAATATCCATTTATATTCAGTCCGTTTTCATTTATTAATACCTTATCGGTCGATTGATAGTTAATTTGTTGACTTGATGCATTATCAGTTGATTGGAATCTTTATTCTTTGACTTGGCTAGGTTATTGGTTGATTTGATACATAATTGGTTGATTTAATATGTCATCGGTTGATTTGATACATTATTGTTCTCTTGGCTACATTATGGGTTGATTGATAAACTATCTGTCTATTTATCTATCCATCGATCGATCTATCTATTCTGGATCGAAATATATGCACACATAGATATATCAATCGTTCTGTTAGTCGAGCAATCGAGCAATTCATTCAAACATTCAATCGATAGAAATGCCGATCGATTGATAGATCAGTGTACCGATCTATCAATCGATCGATCTATCGATGAATCTATTCCCATGAATAACTTAATCCAATACATTATCAGTTGATTTGATACGTTATTGGTAAATTTGTTGATACGTTATGGGTTAGGAGAAATGCTACGCTTTCGGTAAATTTTACTACGTTATTGATTAGAAAAATTACTACGTTATCAGTTAGTTACAACGTTATCGGTTGTAACACAGCGTCCATGAATAATGAATATGTTGGTACACGTCCGGTTATTCGCATAGTATATTGAACAGGTGCATGCTTAGTAAGTTAGCCGCTAACGCGACAAATGATTTTACTGGTACCGATGACCACCGGGTGCATTAACCTTTGTGTGAGATAAAGTACCTTCGTAACAAGTGTATATCTGGAAAGCATTCCTATATTACTGTAAATCGAAATAGCCACGTATATGCCTTTTGTTCATTTTATTGGTGCCATGCTCTACGAAATATTTCCCATTGTTTATATCTCTATTTGATTGGTTTCGCTTTCTAGGTTTATAAGGCTCTGCTTCACGTAACAATTGAGTCAAATTCTGACTTACATAATTGAAATAGATGAAAAGTCAGGATTTTTTTAAAAATTTCATATAAGGAATTTTCCTTAGGTGACCGCCATATGCAGGTATCGAAAATATAAAACTGGTCGGCTGGTTTTGATCACAGCTATGACAAACAGCTCACAAAGTGTTGGTTCTGGAGCTATCAATACACTTAAATTACCCGACACCATGATTCCGAAGCAAATATCGTCAGACATTGTGAAGACGAACGGCTTTGTTCATTGTCAGTATCATTTATATTTTCTTTTCGTAGGACAACAGGTTCAAGATGAGGCTCGATGGTATTCTGGTTACACATGGCTTTTTAGACTATGATATCGATGCTCATTACAAGCTTGAAATTTTATTCATGGTAAGTTACTAAAACTAGATAATTTTCAGCACAAATATTAAATATACTTCATACAGATGTAAAAGGGTACCCAAATCCATGTAAATATGTACACCTTTAACATGTGTTGAATCGTCCATTTGAAAATTATATACAATGATGTACGATCATCTCACAGGAAAAGTGTATCAGCCCTTTGAATTGAATTCTTTGGCCCCGGGGCTCGGCCTTACTATGATATTATGACAAAATATGATAAAAGCTATGGCTGCTTTTAAGAAGTGGTTTAGGAAAGCATGTGGCAATTTTTAAGGGGCCGATCATTCTAGAATGCATGACCAAGGGTAACGCATGCTCCTGACACCCATATTGCAATGTCGCTGCATGAAAAAACTCTTTGTAGGTAGTTTTATCGAAACAATGTAAGTACAATATATATGAAATCAACATTTACCAGAAGTTGTTTATAGCATTGAGGTATTGCAATGTAAAATCAGCGAGATGTCACAAAGGCCAGGCTATAGGGATGTTGTTCTTATGCCACAGCGAATCAAATGCGTATGTTTCCGGTTTTATTGTTTTATTCGCCATCAAAGGTCCGGGTTTTCGGTGTTTTAATCAGGATCTATATATATGTAGTTCGCAATCATATAAATGAGAGTGTAGAGCTAAGAATCCTTTCATTTCTGTCTGAAGATTGCAGGATGCATTAAACTTAAGTAACGGATATTATTACTTTGTACTTGAAGTAATTTATGTTATTATTTATAACGCTCTGCATGTTCCAATTGTAACATTTTGTAATTACACATAAAACTGTAAACATACAATACACCATAATAGTTATACGGCTGAACAAAAGTAGGTTGTTTTCGTTTTCTGCGAATATCGCTTGACCAATATTTCAATCTTCCTTTAGAACACAAATGCGGAATGCCAATATTGGTAGTATTAATATTGTCATTCTGTTCGCCAATAGGAAAATTTTCGGGAAAGCGAGGCGACGTTGACGGTGACTGTTCTTAACGAGAACGGTTGGCCACCTTTCTACAACTCAACGTGTGAAACACCAGTTTATACGAGGGGTCCCATAAATCCTGTAAGTGATTATTATATTTGTACACCGTAATCAACGGAAGAACACATTTATTACTTTCGTACAATTAAATTCATATATAAAGTATTCGAACGTTTCTCAGGCCATATTGAAATAAATACTGGCCAAGAAAGTAATTAAAGACCGTTAGTGCAAGACCTTCGTCTCTTTATCATAACTGTGACAATAATTGCCCATTTTGTGATAAAATTTTATCTGATTACGGATTATCTTGTCCAAAGTATTTAAATACTTAACATTTTATTGATTGAATCTTGTTATACTCTGGACAATTGTGACTCATCAACCTGTCGTTTATATTATTAATTCAGAGGAGTAAATGTGGGTAATAAACGATACAAATTGGGGTTTTTACTGTAATGTCTGTTGCAGTTCGGTCATATCCTCTTCGATATATCTTTGGGCGTGATGAGATTGGCTGATCTCGACTTTCCATGGCAAGGTTTAATCCTTCGGGCTGACTCTGACAATGGCCAATGTAAGTTACTGATATTTAAACTCCTATTAAAACTCCTATTTAAACTGATATTTAAACTCCTCAATAGTTTATGTTTAGCATTCAATCCATCATCAACAATATACTACAGTGGCTGGACCTTCGCTTGCTTGTAAAGTTCGTGCAACAAGAAGCAACAAACCAGATGTGAACCGAATGTTCCCATGTGGTTTACATCAGGTTTATTAAATACTAGTACGCTTCATAGAACATTCAGATGTATGTCATATCATTATATGGCATTATTAACTACAACGTTCAATTTGAAAAGAATGTTCTAAAACCCGTTTCATATATCAAAGACTACGATGTTATTATTGACGCCATACTTTACTTTGTCTATCACATTGATAGAAATTTTCTATAAAGTCCATAGTTGGTCTTATCAATCGCCTCTCAATCGTTACGTTGCTGCCCTTCTATCCTTTGTCTAATTTTGTCATATCCTATTTCAGAATACAGTAATTTCATCTTTAATAAATGTCTGATGATCATCAGTTCAATTTTTTTAAAGGCCTTTAAATACCATCTTAGTATTTTCACCATATGCAGGGATCTTTTTGGTTTGATGTCAAAATCAATCTCTCTATGATTGTTACACTATACAGGGAAATGGATTTTGATTTCATAATTGCACTAACAACGATAGTCTTTGAAGACACATAAGATCCCTTTTGTTCTGAGTGTAGCATTGGTAGAGATAACCATAGTGCTGACTGACCACTCTCTTGCCGGTCAAATAAATTACTCCTCTTGAGGAAGTATGCACATCGAAAGTGAAAGATTTAAACAACCATTTTCTTTCAAAATCAAGAATAAAAATCTGGGGGTCACCCGTGTAAAATTTATTACCGAAGATACTAAACATCATTTGCGATATTTGAAATTCCAAGTATCCAACATCGCTGTGTAATGAGAAAAATGAAATTTTCTATCTTCGATATACTAAGACGATGAAAAGTTCATTTTACTCCAAGAGCCTAGATAAGTCCGGGAGTCCGAACAGGTGCCCTCGAGGCCCATGTTATCATAACGTAGAATCCGATTCGGACTTGGAAAACTTGTGTTGACTCTGCAGTGAAATATATAATTTTCGTTTTTCAGAAAACTGAGCCTGTCAACGATTTATTTTCTCCATTGCTTTCAAAATGAACCTACAAGTTGTAGACTGGATACAAGAGCCAGCGAGTTCTTTACAGATCAATAGATAGCCTGATGGCGACAGCAGTCCCGTAACAATAAATAGTAAGAGTAATGATATTGATGATAGAGACAACAAAGTCAGTTCTACATGTGTATGTAAACCTTGTATAGCCATTGTGTTGCTGAAAACATCGATGATTGTCCCATATGCATCCCAAATTGTGATCAAATCTCGTCTTCTAGGTATATTGTCACTCTACAATAAAACCTTCTAACATTTTTATAATCATTTAGGTATCGCCGACATCTTCATGGGTTTATTTGAGCCATTACCAAACGTTTGCGATTTCTTACACATTCCATACAACTACAAGGTCAACCAACTACAGGGGCCACCGATACCGACACCGAAAATCACGTTCTACGATGACATGGTACGTAACAATTTGAGTGGATTTGCATCAGGAAAACTAATGTTTTGCAAAGTTGATCACGATATTTCCAGTCTGCTTTGTGGGAAACATTACCCTTCGCATGCCGAGATGTAAGGTATGTTTCATGCTAAATTCGATCGAGTAACAGATTAAGCGTTACCAAGAGGGCGTTACAATACAGCAATGGCCAAGATGTCAATATGTGTATGAACACAACGGCAATGAGTAAATTTTATTGTTGAAAATGACAATGAATATCTTGCATGACTAAAAGATGAAACTTAATCATTGGTCAAATTGCTTTCATTATTGAGCTATTTTAGTCCACTTTTTCCAAAATAATATAGCATGATTGTACCAGCGACGACATGAGAGACACGCAGCCAAGAAGACAAACAGACAGACAGTCAGACTGAGAGGGATACAGAGAGACGCAAAGACAGAGATGCATATTACCGAACGATCTTATGAGAAGTGAGATATGGCAAAGCTTGTCCTATCAAACTTAAGCGGTTGCTCCAGAAAAATGAAACCCAATATATTTATTCTTCTTACAGAACGCGCTTCCTAGGAACCTGTCCATGGATCCCTTAGAACGCCCTGATTGTGTTGCGGAACTTCTGCTTGAGTACAGTTCTACCAGCACACCCTTAGTTTGGCTTGTATCACTTGATCTTTCAGCCATGGGATATTTCTTTCAAACAGCAAAGATAAATATCGACAGTCAAGGTAAGCTAAATTAAATAATAAAACAGAATGCACTCGAATTTTTATAACATTCTATTTTATGTAATGTATCCCATGCATGTACCTCATTATTGTTCTTTGTAATAATGAATTTACTTTCAAAGTCTTCGCCATTATTATAAAGACACACAACAAATTCATACATTTTTAAATTCCAAAGGTTTTTTTTTTTTAAATTAAATGACGGACTTACAGTTTCGTCGAATTATATCGCATAATAAGTAGATCGCAACTGGACCATCACAGCATATCGCCTGTATAAGATATGTAGTCAAATAAGTTCTGGTATTTTTAGTATTAGGGCATGTACGCTTTCAAACATAATTTGTTTCCGGAGAGCTTAACGCGAGTAGGAAGCATCTAAGAGTATTACAACGTTTATGAACCCACAAAGGTTGTATTCATAGACTACAACAAAGTGCAGGCATAGATATGTTGACTGTCGTTCTAATCTGTGGTATTTGATAATTCATGCAAATTTTTCAAATGTTTACCTTAGAGGTAAAGGAGCCTGGTCGCAATAATACTTTCACGGGTGCTAAATTTTGGCTTGAAGATTTAAAGCCACAGCTGTTATGGTACCTGGTCTTTACTATCAATAAAATAATAAATAGAAACCTGCGTAACTAGGTTTACTGAGGAATGCAACTCTGCAATAGTAGTATTGGCAATTAAGATACTCACACTAGCTCTACATTATATTAAAAGTTTATTTAACTAACATGCTTCATGTCCGATTGCAGCAAGCTAGACTCTAACAAAACGCAAACGTTATTGAGCTGTCTTTGTCCTAGGCTATTTTTTCCAGAAAGGCAGTATATTTTCGAGTTGAATTTCCAGCTATTTAAGACCAGAGACATACGCTCGATAACAATTGCCAGCAGATGCGGCCGTTAATACCCTTCGAACATACTTTACTTTTTCTGGTCATAACGAACATAACATTGAATGTAACAGTTGTTGAAAATGCTGTATAATTTTTTTTTCATATCTTACTGCATGTGCATCTTGCCAAAGACGTTTAGAATCTCCTACTGTTAACTATCATTTGATCAACGTATCTCCTCTAAACAGTGGTTCAAGATTACTCTATTGTCATTGCATTTTTTCTTGCACCTGGTGAATTGTTTATTTAACTTGAATGATACTGACCACTGGACCAGTTGTAACGTCACATTAATCAAGAATGTTGCGTGATTTTCTAATTCTCTGCAACATTAAAACTATGCTACTACTCCAGAGACTGCATGTTTCGTGTTGTACTTACTGTATCGACGCTTTGGAATTTGTTCTTATATGATGAAATCGGAAACACGCTTCCTTAATTGTTAAATAACGATAACCTCTTGAACGAGGCTTCGGCAAGTGAAATAATATGGAAAGCACCTTCTTGAAACCAATATTCTTATATATCATAAGCTACTAATTGCACTGTATCAAGAAAGCTATTTTAAAAATTGGGATAAAGTTCAATAACTTAATGAAAGCTTGATGAATTCGAATTATCTATGTACTTATTTCCTTATGCAAAGCTCAGCAGAGAATAATGTCTTAGAAGAAAACAATGATTATATAGCGAAGATGTCAAGTGACTATAAAGTTATGAGGCTTTACAGTACAGAGAGGTCCGTGTATCCATACGTCCCGACTCTGAAAAGCTACCGTTATATTTGAGTTAGGGCTAGTTTTGGGACTAGCAGAGGTGGCGTCTATGTAAATCATGTACTTGTATTCTACAGGTTGCCCACCTGGTAAATATGGTTTGTTATGTGATAAAGACTGCATATGTCAGAACGGTGCTTCTTGTCATGGGTTCAATGGTGCATGTAATTGCTACAAAGGATGGACAGGACCTGCCTGCGATATTGGTAAACAAAGTTGATAACTAAAGGGCCTTGAATGCTTTACTGCCATACTTCACTGTATGCATTAGTCAAGGGGTAAATCAAACGTAACAACAACAAAAGGGTCAAAACTTCAACTATATTGATCAGTTATTCTACCACTTTTTTAGAGTTATCGATAAAGCAAATTGGTCCAGATCTTCGACCGACCGACTTCTTCGCGTGGTGGGCAAGTACCGTTTGCTGTTAATTCTAATCAATGTAGAAAATTAAAGAAGTCCATGTATGACCATAGACGAAATAAAAATACAACAAAGTGCTACAAGTAAAAGTTTTGTGCTTTTCATTCTCTCGGGACTTAATATAGAAACAAGTGTTTACCAAATTTAAGCTTCGAATATCTATTTTTTAAAAGGTTCATCTCGCAAAAGTCTCGTACCGAGGAAAGAGCATAGTTTTCCGAGAACAGCATGAAAAAATGTTCAATCGTGTAAATGCAGTTTGCAATTTAGTAGACATAATATATGGTACTTTCTCAATGGCGTAATGCCGACAATGCACATTTCATTCATTGCAGCTGTAAAAGAGATATGGATACTACATACAGATGGTGAGCCGATCTTCGGTCAAGTATTTCATCTTTCCTGTCACTACAATTTTGAAGTCAACTCTGCATACGGGAGAGTCTGGACGTTTTTCAATGGTTCGTTTAGTAGAACACTACAGGGTCCGATGGACCAGATCTCGTATGATGAACATAAAAGGTCAGTACTTCATATGGTACGGTGCTGTGTGACAGGAGAAAGCGACAACTTATAAAATAGTTCGATCCTTGCCATTTTATTAAATAGGATAATTTCATGTTTAGTATTCGATTATGAGGTTTCAAAGTGCAATTTGTTCTTAGATAAGTGAAGTTTGAATTCAATTGCTACCTTTCTCTATTGAATGATAGTCAAGACAGAGTCATATATTTAAATTTGACAGGTAGTGCATGCCCTAACTCGTTGGTGGATCAGCTGTTTTAAATTATCTAACATTGAGGACAATGATAAACCTGATCAATAATTCAATTTGAAATTTCCTCTGCATTAAAAGACTTCCTTTTTTTCATGGAAGAACAAGTAATGAAATCCCGCACAAAACATTGCTCAGAACAGGTTCCGAAACTTATTTTCTCTCAGCCTCATGTTACATTATCACATTGACACTCTGAGATAAAATTCGATGGAAAGCTGATTTTACATATCATGGGCACAACAAAAAATGTTAATTTTGTTTTAAAATTATGCTCTGTTTTTGACAATTTGCATTCGAACGACGTCATAAACAAGTCTTTCTGTAGGTTAAACTATAGTGATTTTTCAACGTCTTTTGTGACAATTCGGTGTCAGGAAGATTGATGCCTGAAATTGTTTTTAAATATCGAGCCCTTTCAAGTAATCTATTGAAAAAATAGGATTTCAAATCGTCTGTGACAAAAAGGACTGACAGATGCTTTAAAAACATTCAAAATATCCCATCCCTTTAAATATTATATCGTCAGCTAAGAAACTGTCATCCAAAATTCTTCTTCTTATATTTCAGCCAACTAACGATAACTAACTTTGATGGAGAGCGAGTTGGTACTTATATATGTTCAGTCAACGATCAAGATGGAGTAGAGTACACTGCTGAAACTACTGTTACTTATGCAGGTAACTATTGTATTATAGACGCTGATGACTTAACACGATCGCAAGGATAAACCGATACTATTTCAAAACGTACGCTTCGGCCTGTTGGCTTGATGTTCGCAGTTTGTTTTGTACTCTATTGTTTTCCAAAAAAACAACTATAATGTTTGTGTAATACGTAATATCGCTTTTTTCAGTTCTTGTGCGGAATTAACTTCAATCATAATCATTTTACACATACGAACTTTGTCGATACATTTAACATAATCAATTTTTATTGGTTTGTAGAATCCGATCTCGAAACTGCAATCAACGAACAAAATAAAAATACAGGAATATATCAAACCAGAGTTTATATGCCACTTCAAGTAATGAAAAAGGTAGTCTTTGTCAAATTTTCAATAGTTTATCCTTCATCCAGCTGAGTATTTGTATCTGTCTCCTGGTCATATTACATGTAATTGGGTATAGTAAACTGTACATTCCGACAGTATTTTATCAATTGACGATTATCATATACATTATCTTAATAGATTGTGTAGGAAACGTGTTTGGTGATTTCTGCAACGACACATGCAATTGCACGCATGCCGTGAGATGTGATAGATCATTAGGCTGCATTTGTCTAGATGGATGGACCGGCGAAAAGTGCGATTTGGGTGAGAATTATCATTTTATACGCTTTTGGAATTAGTTCTCTAAATTGTTGGTTCCATATTTAATTTATCTATTAAATGGTTTTATTTCCTTTTAGTCATATTGCCTATATTATCATTCTAGAATGCACTACCGACATTTTTGACAGCTCGATATTTTGAAACACGTGACCCAGTCTTTACATTTTATCCAACAGACGTCCAAGCACCAACTATCACTGACTGCCCAGCCAACCAAACAGTGTTGGCAGACGCTGACGACAACTCAGCTATAGTGAGTTGGAAGAACACCACTATAATTGATAACTCCGATAAGCCAGTTGTTTTGGGATCGAATCGAGAATCAGGGGAGAGATTTAGCACTGGCAAGCATGACATCATCATGTGGGCTTCGGATCAGGCCAATAACACTGCGTTTTGTAATTTTTCGGTATTTGTTGCAAAACAGAAAAGAAATGGTAAGCTCACTTATAGGTCTCTATAATTAGCACTTTATAAAATGGACATGAAACATATTCTGATACAACTATGATAATGTTCTCGGGTCGACTGAACTGCAATAATTCAATTAACCTTGCAAAGAGGCACCGATACATAATAGACTGATAATGCACGAAATGCGCATGCAAAATAAGGTGGTAAAATGTGTGATATAAAATTGCAGTATTTACTGATTATAAGGAAAATACAAAGAAATGCCATCTTTTCCAGTGTTTTGGAAAGGTTTAAAAAACCAATAGCTCTTTAAGGCTAACAGCGTCCGTCAACGTGAAAGTCTCATTAAAGTATGGACATGTTCTTAAAAATTAACGTCATTTTTTCCACGCTAAGGGAGCTGTCATTGTTTATGGCCTGGGGGCGGTCGGAGGAATTTCATCGGAAACTCTGAAATTGTGACTGACAGAAAAGTTAAATACCAATACATGTATTTGTAAAATTTGCAAAATACAGCAATAGTACAGACCTTTCAAATCCTCATGTATCCTGCTAGATTATCATTGATTATCTCATGACAGTTGAAAAAGGTGAAACAATCAAAACGAAATTCAAAGTCACAGCAAAATACAGATATAAAATCTCACGCTATAACCATCCAACCATAAAGTATATTCTTTAATTTGGAAAGGTATCATGACAGGGTTTTCACTAGGATATCTGACAGGGCAAAATTTGAAAGTACATGAGGACAACACGCGAGAGGCTTAGGGAGACAGTGTCAGAGGGGGCTGTCCCCTATCTTGCATGGACAATTTTTAGATATTGGTGTGTGCAATGGTGCAGTCAGGTGCGATCTGAGAGGTGTTTTTGTTTTATTATTAAGTATAACTGTTAGAACACCCCAAGGGGAAGAGCATGAAAGGGGGCTCTTCCTCTTGTATCGTAAATTTTGAAAAATTGATGTGTATAATGATGCAATCTGAAAGGTGTTTCAATGTATTTTTCACTCGGTAAAACTGTTTGAAAACGACACTGAGCACTGATATTTATGTTACATTTTTTTGCATGATCAGTGTTTGAGTCACAATATTCAACAACTAAACAATTACAATACATATTGTAAAAAACAATTCGATCCTGTGAAAAAGCTTTTAGTAATTGATGTGTGCAATGGTGCATTCTGGTGCAATCTAAGAGGCATTTTCAATTTGTCTTTAACTAGTGAAACTGTTAGAACACCCTAGGGGCACGAGGGGTTATCCCCTTCTCTCATCGAAAACTTTGAGAAATTTGTGTAATGGTGCAATCTGAGAGGTGTTTCAATTTATTTCGCACAAAAAATTGAGTAACCCCCTTTTCCTATTCACATTTGAGCAACCCCCCTGAAGTTTTCAATTTTTTGAGTGACCCCCTCACATTCCCCCGACTACCTAGGCCGTAAATAAGGACGGCTCCCTAATCCGTTTGTCGTAGCAATATATTGTACGGGGCATCGTATACAAATGGGTGTAACCCTAACAATCTGAAGAGTTACTTTTTTGTGTTTTAGAGTATTTGCAATTGTTTTGAACAGTAGTGCCACGTCATTGGGCAGACATGTATTGATGCCGATGATAGTCATACACTCCTACTGTAAGGCGGTGGCAAATAAGCATACGAACTCACACATTAGGAAATAACCCTGAACTATATAATGGAGAACAATTTCATGACTAATCATAAATTCTTTCCATTGGCACAAACGTTGACTTCATTTCGCAAACTAATCGTTTTCAGCTGGAATTATCAAAGCTACACCACTCTTTTTATGGATTATACTGGCGGGAATACTTTTCTGTGCTTTCATGCTGTTTGTGTATACATGTAATGCCCGAAGGCAACGACCCTACGCACCTGTTGACAGAAAAGACCGTGGGTTTGAGGATTATCTAAAGGCAAGATGTTCACCATAATATATGAATTATATATATTAAGGCATATTTTGCTTTTACACATAAAATATGACGATATCAAATATCGGCGCATCGGATTGCACGTGTCTATTTTACTCCCTTATACATTTAGTATTTCAATAAACTTTGAACACAAACATTGCATGGTATTGGTCATTAGATGGTGTGATTCAAGTGAAATCTCTGAAGTTATATTTTAGTTATTAGCTAACATCCTACTTAGGATATCTTGTGCGAAGATTCGTGTAAACTGCCTGATGCTTCCAAGACTCCTCATATTTGATAGGGCTTTTCATAGAGGAGTTATCGTACAGATGGAAATGAAAATGAAAATTGTACATCTGAATCTTCTTTTACATATATTAATCGGTACAAGAGCAAACAAAACTGAATAATAGGCTTCCAAAAAGCTCTAGGTTTGCTGATTTTCGTAAATATATATATTTTCTGTCACATTGTTTTGTTAAGGCCCTTCTCTTCTTTATCCAAAGTTCTTGTCTATCTTCGCCTACTAGGAACATCTGCCGAAAGAAGCGTTGGGTTTGAATGTTGAGAAGAAAGCTTTGAAAATATTTAAGGAAGACCCGATTGGTAAAGGAGAATTCGGACGAGTCTATAAGGCTCGATTGACTACCCGAGGAGGAGAAAAAGAGGTCGCTGCGAAAACTATCTGCGAAGGTGGGTCGAAATTCATTTGAACCTTTGTTGTACACTATGAGCAATGATATAACAGTGAGCGCCAGTGTGCTGATATTGGAACGCACTATACTTTCGTCACACGAAGCATCATCTTGTGAATCTGTCAACACCCTTGGCCAACGTTGGCTGGATAGTTGTCATCCGGCATCAAGTCATCAAGTCGATTTCCGAAATGTTGAATATTCATGTCGTTTAAGATAGTAACTCTGGATTGATATATAGTCGATTATGTCTTGTGATACATTGCTACTTCCCTCAGAGCTCTACAACTGCAGTGTACTCGAACACTAACTGTCAAAATTACAGCAATTGATTAGAGCATAGGTTGCTTTTAATAATGCTAGAGACTAAAATTTACAAATTTCACAAAGGGACCTTGCGACTGCCAGTGAATAAGTAATCTTCATATTCATCGTTAAGTGAATCAATACAACAATTTACCAGTCTCAGCTATGTACATAAATATATGGTCGGCTACCCGCAATTAACATGTGTCTCGGATTCAAGGGAAAGTGCGCGTTTCACAGAATTAGAATATCTGCATTGGGTGCTTAGAACACATGACGAAGAATTTCAGGCAGCTCAGACGAGAATGTATAGAACAGCATTGCTTGTGCAGCAGGTTGCTCAGACAAAGGGGAAGCTCCTGTGGCTCACCCTTGTTGCCGCATTCCCCAATGGTGATTAAGATGCAGCTGTTCAAAGATCGTATTCAGCTACTATAAAAAGTTTTTACACCTACTTTAATTCCGGTTTTTGGCACAGGCATGTTAAAGATCGTTTGCGACTACAACAAATTACACCTTCAATCGTAAAATACGAAAACAAAATGTACATTAACTCTCAACATAAGGTAAGACAGCGATAAGCTATCAAAGATAAGAAGTCTTGCAGTTAATGATACAAACATAATTACCCGTTTAACTATTTCCTGGGAGATGTTTAGGATTTGGATTACTTTTCTTTAATCTTAAATTTTCTGAATAACGTTTTGTTCACAATTATTCCCTTATTCGACGAATGGCCAAAGTACTTCAACTCAGGCGAAATCATTTAAGCCAAGAGGAGATGTTTTCATTTATGAAAACATCTTAATTTTTACTAATCACTGAGGTATTCCAATTATAATTTTCGTATAATTAAAATAGCCAGGACATGCATTTTCAACTCAAAGGAATATGCATCTGAGGAGGATTATAAAGAAGCGTTACTGCAATACTACACCTTCCTCAGTCTGATATTATCCCGGTCAATTTCTTTGATGCGACGATTTACAGAAACCCCTTAAAATCTTGAGGCAGTCGTGATTCGAGCTTTGACCTCTTCGACCACATTGTAATATGATCAGCCGGCAAGGGTTTACTTGGCCATGCTTACGAACTATGATTTTTTTATTTCAATTCAGTACGTTCAGACGCAATAAGCCGGGAAAATTTTGTCAACGAAGTTCGGTGTCTTCTTGCATTGGCCTGTCATCCTAATATCATCTCCATTCTCGGCATTGACATTAATGGAGGTAGGATTATTTAACCCTTAAATTATTAATACACGTGTTTACAAATAACATATATACTAAGAAATTCAAATCAGAAAAAGTGAACACTTACTTGAAAGGATACAGTATAACAAGTGTCTGAGTTCTTTACACAACAATTCTCCTGAGAAAATAATGTCGTGTTCAACAATTTGTCACAACATATATAGTTTTAACCACTGGACGTTACGTAAATAAGATGTGGAATTGTTTCCAAACTCTTTCGAAGCTCTAAAGGCATCAAAACCAAATTCATCTTACTTCTTGTTTATGCTTTCTGTTCTGTAGATTCGAAATACATACTGACTGAGTATGCATCGGGCGGTGATCTGAAAACCTATCTGAAATCAACGAGATTAATCTGCATAGAAACTGAAACACTATTGATAAACGTTGCCAAAGACATCGCGAATGGACTTTCATTTATGTCAATCAAAAGAATAATTCACAAAGACATTGCTGCTCGCAATGTGTTCCTGACTAAAAATTTCACGGCCAAGATTGGAGATTTTGGACTGGGACGAGACGTTTATGAAAGACTTGGCAGCGACTATCACTCTCTTTCATGGGTAGGTTTTAGTCATTTAAACGCATTCGTGTGTCTTTTTTTAAAAAAAGACAGTTTTCTTGTTCTTTGAGCAGACATGCACAGACGAGTCATATGCATTTTCGATTTACATTCCTTCGGGAAATGTTTCTCAAGGAGACGGAAGAATTCCTTTCCAACGTAGGTTGTCACACTCTTACTGTATGTCAATAAGAAATCCAACCATCCTCCATAATTAAACACATTTCCGATACAGTTGGAAAGCGCCTGTTCAACAAGGCATGCAGTGATATTTACAGTGAGGCACATAAGGCAAGTGGGTACGATGACAAGTTAAATTAAGTGTGTATGTGTGCGATGTATGATAGTGAGCATGCGTGCGTGAGTGCTTCACGAACTCTACAACGTGTGGAGCGGTCTCAGTCAGAAAAATGTAACAACTTAGCCGGCTATTGAACCACTCTTTTTGGGAGTGGAGATTTAGCCGAGCGGTTCTCTCTGTGGCCTCTCCGCTAGGCGACTGATGCCGTATGTTGTGGGTTCGAACCTGATTGAAAACTAGCCGTATTTTCTACCCTGGGTTGGTAACTCTGCTTGTGGACAGAATTGTCCCCGAGGTTATCGTTCGCCCACTTAAAGCGATGAAATTTGTTTCTTCGCTTTGATAAAGTGTGTATGTGTGCGATGTATGATAGTGAGCATGCGTGTGTGAGTGCTTCATGAACTCTACAACGTGTGGAGCGGTCTTAGTCAGAAAAATGTAACAACTTAGCTGGCTATTGAACCACTCTTTTTTGGGAGTGGAGATTTAGCCGAGCGGTTCTCTCTGTGGCCTCTCCGCTAGGCGACTGATGCCGTATGTTGTGGGTTCGAACCTGATTGAAAACTACCCGTATTACACACGTGTTGACAAGCCGGCAAAGAAAACAAGAAGCAGAGAGCGTAGGATTACATGGTTCAACCCACCCTACAGTAAGAGTGTGAAGACCAACGTCGGAAAGGGATTCTTCCGTCTTCTTTAGAAATATTTCCCAAAGGATTGTAAATTACATAAAGTTCTCAACAGAAATACAGTCAAATTAAGCTACAGCTGCATGCAGAACATGGACAGTATTATAAAATCAGACAACAAACGGGTCACACAGCGCAATGATAAAAACTCACTGACGTATATAAATGCCCCACCAAGACCAATTGCCCACTCCAGGGAGCTTGCCAGTCTAAATCTGTAATATATAAAGCTACTGTTACAAGCGATGTCAATGAGGTGAAACATTACATCGGTCTAACTGACAACACATTTAAAACACGCTATGTAAATCATGTCCAATCTTTCCGAAGTAAGGCATACGCCAACGGCACAGAATTATCAAAATATGCCTGTTACTTCAAATCCCAGGGCAAACCATTTGATATATCGTGGTCTATCCTTTCGAAAGCAAGTAGTTACTCAAATGTGTCAAAGAAATGCAACCTTTGTCTTACAGAGAAGCTATTCATAATCAATACAGATAAGTCCAGCCTTTTTAACAAGCGTTCCGAGTTGGTCTCCAAGTGCCGACACGAAAACAAATTTTACCTGTCAAATTTCAATCCAACCCACTACACCAAATGGTTTCACCCAACCTGATACTTATATGTAAGCACCTGAAGCAAATTTCATGCAATGAAATCTACCTATATGAATATAAATATAAATTTTACTATAACTCAAGCGGGATTCGAACCCCCACACACTCATGGCAACATCGCCTAGCTGCTAGGCCTCACACAAAACCAGTCGGCCACTGCTTCCAACCCAAAAGAGTTGGTCACAGTTACCAACTTAGATGTTTCAATTCTGTGCGCGACAGAACAACACGGTATGCGTGGAGCAGACGACACACAGACACAGTACACACACAGTACACACATATAAAGTAATCGGAAAAGCACGAAGCTTTTACTGAGCTATCAGACAGACTCGGGGACAAGTAAATATCCACCAGCAGAACTGTCCACTCAGGTTAAAGAAATATAAATTTTACTATAACTCAAGCGGGATTCGAACCCCCACACACTCACGGCAACATCGCCTAGCTGCTAGGCCTCACACAAAACCAGTCGGCCACTGCTTCCAACCCAAAAGAGTTGGTCACAGTTACCGACTTAGATGTTTCAATTGTGTGTGCAACCGAACAACACGGTATGCGTGGAGCAGACGACACACAGACACAGTACACACACACAGTACACACATATATAGTAATCGGAAAAGCACGAAGCTTTTACTGAGCTATCAGACAGACTCGGGGACAAGTAAATATCCACTAGCAGAACTGTCCACTCAGGTTAAAGAAATATAAATTTTACTATAACTCAAGCGGGATTCGAACCCCCACACACTAATGGCAACATCGCCTAGCTGCTAGGCCTCACACAAAACCAGTCGGCCACTGCTTCCAACCCAAAAGAGTTGGTCACAGTTACCGACTTAGATGTTTCAATTCTGTGCGCGACCGAACAACACGGTATTCTCTGCACCCCTTGGCCTTGAACCGAGTACTTTACCCATCTTAGAAGATACAAACGAGCTTTGGTATATATATATATATATATATATATATATATATATATATATATATATATATATATATATATATATATATATTTACATATATAATACAAATTACTTCAAGTACACAGCATTACTATCTGTTAATTAAGTTTTATGCATCCTGCAATCATCAGACAGATGAAATGAAAGGATCCTTAGCCCCACACTCTCTTGTGCATTTTTGGGACGTACATCTTCTTTCACAATCACCGAGAATAAGCAACATTACAGGAGTCCTTTTTTATTGGGCAAGAGTCGTACTTGGGTCACACGAATTACATTTAATGTTTATTCACGGCAACTTTCATGACAATCTTTTCACAGGCAAATCAACATTGTCGATTTCCTTCACGATGGATGCCTCCAGAGTTTCTCCGCGATGGAACTTTTACATTGGAAAGTGACTGGTAAGATTAACGCCTGAAAGATGAAGACATGAAAAGAGTCTTAGTCGATTCAATTTGCACAACCTTGATCAATAGCAATACATATGGTTGCAGTCTCAATGTGCTGTAAACTAATTTTCTAGTTCGAAGTTCTCCGAAAGTACTTCTACAAGTGTGTAATTTATGTCTTGCTATATTGTAATTTTAAATCTGGTTTTTCGTTTCACAGGTGGTCGTACGGAATACTCTTATGGGAAATTTGTTCACTGGGTAAGTGCTGAAAACATCATATTAAAATCAAAGAAAGCTCGCCATTGCAACAGATTTGCAATCATTTAATATATCATGTTGCATTCGTATCTTATAAAAAGGTGGTTCTCCAATGATGGATGTACCAGTAGAAGACTTACTTGAGTATCTACAACGAGGCAGAAGGCCTGTGAAACCAGAAGGATGTACACCAACAGCGTAAGTGATATTGTCTTCATATGCAATATTCCATTGTGTAGCCTAGTACACGCAAGTTACCAGGTTCATTAGAAAGATGGTCAAGTAATAGATTAAGGTTATCTTGTGATTTAACACTTATCACTGTCAAGGTTTATCATTTATATAATACAACTGGGTGTTCTTCTGCATTGTAAAGCAACGCTTCTACCAAGAGAAATACACCATACACAACATAAATGAATAGTAAATACTTACTGTAAATACCAGAGGCCAATCGACTTGTGCAATTACCAGCTCTCAACCTGATTTAAGAGTACTGATAGGGTACCAGATGTGCCGAGATATATCATAAGAATAATAACCATCGTAAATCGTTGTTTCATCCTTTGTAGCTACCGGATTATGCGGCGCTGTTGGCATGAAGACAGGTACGAGCGCCCAAGACCAGACCAACTCAGGGATATCTTCGACTATATGTTGTTAAGAACACCAGCAAACGGTTCTCAGGTACGTCCAATTAATTGCGCTTCTCTTTGTCGTCCACTTGAGTTTTCTTTCATTTTAGAGACTTAGTTCAATCACAAGTTTACATACATACAATGTAGTAGATTTTTTTCATTGCGGGCACAGACTGTTTTCTATGTACCTTTGTTAAGGGACTGTACACCTCGAAAGTGAAAGACTTGAGATCTTGCTCACACTTACCTCATGGAAACTTTTAACCATTCTAATTCAGAATCAAGGTAATTTCAACTTCCGCAAATAAAACTGAAAAATTTATTAATTTTACGAGCTTCAAAATGAACCCAATGCAAGCGATAGATCAGAAAAGTACTGTTAAATTCTGAGAGTCCGAATATTTGTTCCTGAGGCACATTCTACTTTCAATGCAATTTCTCCTTATATGTTTAACATGACAACTTAATGTTAACACTTGCAGAGATTCTTCACTGAAGCCTTTAAAGAGAGACACAATAATCCACCAAATGACCAAGCGTAGGAATACCTGGAATATTTAAGACTGGTTCTCAAGTCTTCTTAAAGTTCTTAAAATTCCAGATACTAATTGTTGCTTGCAACATTACTTTGTTATTTTTCATTGGCTTCTCTTTACCATTAGATTGGTTGAAATTGATACAGTTTTGGTGATAGCAATGTTACTTCTACGCTCTTAAAAAATTCAGTAAGATTGCATGTAGGCAAGTTTACCCAGATCTACTATTTAATACAGCTACAGATTACTAAGGTGTCAATATATAGACGGATTTCTGCATTGCTTTTATCTATGCTTGGTTGGTTGTTCTGCCAACCTTGTATCTTCAGTAGAGAGTGACAGAAGTGTTTGTCATCTTAATTAAGTTAATGAAATTTTGGCGACTAAACAGATAAAACATGGTGTCACCAAAGCGACGCGGTCTGGAAAACTAGACTACGTCTTCTTTGAAAGACATCGGCAATAAACAATCAGTTTAATTTATTTATGATACTTTAAAACAGGCAAGAGAATACTGTGATGTAGTGAAACTTTGAGTCCGAGAAGCAAACGGTAATGGTCGCAGGATGGCGGAAATACAGACACATTCGCCTATTGGGAACAACATTTACTTTTAAGAATTAAGACTTTATCCTATCAGGGTGAATAAAGTAACTTTTGAGTAAAGCATCTGAAATGAATCTCAACCTGCATCATATTACTCATCCGCAATTTAAAAAAAATATTAAATTCACAGATAGTTCATATTGCACTTGTGATATAACATTGTAAGAAACATAGATACATTTGCTAACGAACACAACAGTGTTTGCCCGTGTCAACTACCAATATTGATTTAACTGAAAAACTATGTGGCAAGAATCTATAGATAACAGAGCGAAGTTTCATCAGTCCTGTTTCGTACCGCTTTCTGTTTCAATGAGCATATTTTTTTCAAAACACAATGGTAGCGCAACAATACTTTGGCCAGTATGTGGCGCGTCATCGAGGGGTTGGAAATGTCAGCCGCCTAAAATGCAATACCAATACTGTCATAATCATCAAAAATTAATATTCAACACCTCTTAGTTTACATGACTGTCATATTTCCATTGATCTGCCTTGCTAGTACCGATTTATTTCCTAATATTTCCGAGAAATTAGCTTTTTCGAGCGCGATAAATTCCACTCTATTGAAACTTAAACAATAGTGGCGCCACAAAACACCAGCACGGGAGCAACAGCTCGTTCACACATTTAAAAAATCAATCCAGTTATCCTCGTGGTGGAAATCTTCATGCAACCTCCATCTTTTCATCGTTGTCAAACCACTAATCATATTGAGCCGTATATTTATGGATAGTAGCGTACAACGCATAGGCAGGTGATACTTTGTACTTTTCTAATGTCGATGCATATCATAGTATTCCATGTCATCTTATTGTGTTCTTTATGGCCACTGTATCCGACATAGCCACGATACTGTAACTGGGCGGTGACACTCTTACTCAAAAAATACCATAAATGAACTGAGTTACTCACAGGCAGGGACAGACTGTCAGGCAGACACACTCGCAGACAAAATAATCGACCCACTCTCTCATTGAGGGATACTCTGACGATAAAATGGCACACTAAAACGAAAATTAACATAAACATTACTCGGCCTACGGCCTCGTGAAGCCTCCAGGTTTCTGACCAACACTTCTAGTTTCCATTGTAAAACCACTCCAACTTGTGTTTATAATTACTTCTTACACAAACAGCTCCATTGCACCTTTTTCTACTAAACTTTAAAAGCTACTCGACGGACAGCTTTATTTTGCTTTTATGTTATTTTGTTAAAGCCATTAGACAAAATATGATAAACATAATCAGTAATATCATTAATCTTATCGATATCTGAGCCAGTCTGAATAGGCACGTCCCTAAGAACGTGAAATTAAAATTAAATTGCCCAATGGTTTCTGAGACAAATGAGTGTTGCACGAAACAAGCAGAATATTAGGCAAAGGCGAGTTTAAGGAAATATAATTACGCGTTTTTGTGATTATTTGTAATACCGCAGATAACTCAAACCTGTTCCATACTTTTCATGTAGAAACAAATTTTGAACAGACACGTACTTATGAACTTAAAATAAAAGTAAATATATCGACCATAAACAATGCCAAGAAAGGTTATGTGGGTTCCAAAGCAAGCGTACATTGCTTTCAACAAAAGCACGACTGGAACTAATTTGCGGTAATTGGATTGTCATATTTTTCAAATTTCTCAAAAATGTTAGGTGCCCTATAGCTGAATGTTGCAATATTACACATTACTCATAAAAACAAGTGTGTAACTTAAAAAAGAAAAGCAGATGAGCTTACATTTGCAGATCAACTAGACCATCCAATTATCCCAAATTAGTTCCAATCGTGTTGAAAGGTGCTTTGTCTGTGAAAAAAAAAGTATAATTCTACTTGAGGTCATACAAGCATGATTTTTACAAATGAGTGATAATTGATGAGTGATATTTTAAACCCTTGGTTGATAGCTCTGCTGGTGGACGGAATTGTCCCCGAGGCTGTTATTCTCCCAGTTTAAGCGATGTGTTCATTGCTTCGAAAAGGTTTGCGTGCAATGTGTGATAGCGAGTATGAAAGTGTGAGTGTTTCATGCATGAACCCTACAGCAGTGTGGGAAGGTCGCACTCAGGAATATTTTAACAACTCGGCTCAGTTATTGAACCAGTCTTGTTTGAGAGTGGGAATATGGCCGAATGGTGCTATCTGTTGCTTCTCCGCCAGATGACTGGCTGCCGTATGTTGTGAGTTCAAGACCGATTGAAAACAACGTATTGATAAACACGTTACATTGAAAGTACACATTCATTTTGTATTATATAACATAGATCATCTGGAAATCTTGGATGGCACGTTTTCATGTTATCTGTTCATTTTCTGGGTTTTAGAAGCCCCTCTCAAGTTAATTTCAAATGTTAGGAGTATAAGGTGTATAAACAGTGATTGTTAACAGACTAAAGAATTGTATAAAGTTTACTACTTTATGTTTAACCGTCGCTAGCGTTATAACATTTAATCATGTAATGAAAGCATTTGAGAGATTGGAGTAACACTCAACTAGCATTAACTATTATTGTGACTCGAAAATTGTCATTTTCGTTACCATTGTAATTTGTAAATGTTTGTGTTGTCAAATATGTCTGCTTTCATTTACAATTTACAGCATCAGAATATTATCGTCCTTTGAATGATAGTTTTGAGATGTTAGATCGCTGTAATAAGACTGGATTCAGAGTTGTTGAGAATCTATCTTTGCCCAAAATTAAACCGCAAATGAAAGTCACTTTATGATTTCGTGCGCTAGTGCAACGTCATGGAACAATTATTGAACGCTGTGAAGTTCGAAACATTCGTTTAGAGAATGTCTTTTAGACTAAAGAATTGTGTAAAGTTTGCTAACTACTTTCGCAGAGCGTTACAATATTTAAACATGAAATGTAAGTATTTGGGAGAGATGGGGTCACATTTGATTTGACATTTGTGTCATTAGGCCAGATAAAAACAATTTTCTTCATCGTATTTTTTGGACCAAGGTTAAGCGGCAGCGAGCGAAACATTAAAAAAAAATTAGGCCAAAGGTAACCGCGGTCTCTCGGACTTTTTTGGCCGGGATACAGACAAGGCAAAAATAATCTTTTCCCTTTTAGGCTAACCAGAAATATCTAAGACAAGATACACTGACACTGGTTATTGAATTCAACACTATATTTCAGACGTCGTAACAATGTGTTTACAGAGCTCAGTGCAGACACGTCGGAAGTCTCATTCAGAATCCCAAATGCCCGCAAAAACCCGACGAATTGTAGGGCGCCGCCAGTGACGGTACTAAAGTATTTGCAATGCAAAAGTATGAATTTGCCAAATAATAAAAAAGACAATTCAAATCGGGCAAAGTAGAAGCGGCAATTCCGGTGAACATTTTTTTTTTCTTTCTGTCCTTATTAAAAGTTTGTTCGAACCCGTTTGAAACCACCGTACTTTCTACCCAGGGTTAATAGCTCTGCTGGTGGACAGAATTGTCCCCGAGGCTGTTTTTCGCCCAGTTTAAACGATGTATTCATGGCTTCGCTTCGATAAAGTTTGTGTGCGATGTGTGATAGTGAGCGTACGAGCGTGAGAGCTTCACGAACTCTACAGCGTGTGGAGGGGTCGCAGTCAGAAAAATCGTAACAACTTAGCTGGGTTATTGAGCCTATCTTTTTGAGATTGGGGATTTGGCCGAGCGGTTTATCTGTGGCTTCTCCGCTAGGTGACTTGGTGCCGTACGTTCGAACCCGTTTGAAACCACCGTATACATACATGCATGCATACACACACACACCAGGTAGTCCACTTGGGCTACCATTTTCTGAAGTTGTTAGCCGGTAGTTCTTGCATATTTTAGTTCAGGGATATCTTTTTTCGTTTTCCAGACAAGGATAGGCTATTTTTCTTGATTCTGCCCATAAAGTGAATTTTCTAGTCATTTAATGTGAATATTGCACACCTTTGTCTGTTGGCCTCTGCGCTAGGTGATTCGGTGCCTGCGTTGTGGGTTCGAGCCCGGTTGAAACCATCGTATTCTCTATCCTAGGTTGATAGTTCTGCTGGTGGACAGAATTGTCCCCAAGGCTGTCTTCCGCCCAGTTTAAGCGTTGTATCCATTGCTACGCTTCGATAAAGTTTGTGTGAGATGTATGATAGCGTGTGTACTAGCGTGAGTGCTTCACGAACTCTATGGCGAGTGGAGAGGGGGCAGTCAGAATTGTAACATCCTTAGCTCGGTTATTGAACCAATCTTTTTTGAGCTTGGGGATTTAGCCGAGCGGTTTGTCTGTTGGCCTCTATGTTAGGTGATTGGGTGCCGTGCGTTGTGGGTTCGAGCCCGGTTGAAACCATTGTATTAATATCCAAGGAAACAGGTATAATGCTCGATAGTGATACTCAAAAGTTTGGTGACCTATTGACAACCTGTTTTAAATCCCATAGTTGTTTGCAAATTTTAATAGTCGTCATGACAACAATAAGACCTCCTCAGAACTGAGACATACAGTAGCAGGGTTGAAAATCGACCATGGGCTTTCTGTAGGGAGAAGGCATAATTTCTAATAGGGATTGTAATTGATACATTATGATCACAATGCAAAGAAAATGCGTTTTCATTGGTCACCCATGTCCTGTGGGGTCATTCAAGTACGTCAGTTCAGATATTGAAACTTTGTCGCAAAGTTCCACTGCACGACCGGTCGTCTTAGTAATTTGCATAATTCATGGTTTGGCCTCTCTGTGTCCAGCTGGGTTTGACTGCATTTTAATTGAATAGCTCGTCCGAAAGTGACGGACCGGCCATGGCATGCCAAATAGTGACTGAATTTTAGGTCTCAGGCTTTGGTGGTCCATGTGGGCTACCATTTCATCGATTGTGGTAGCCCACAAAAATATTTCCTTGCATCTAAAGCAGTGAATTTAGACTACAGCGTGCATGTATTTCGACAATTTGACGAAGCGTTGTATGATTTCGAGATCATCTTCGGAAAATGGTGATTTTTTTTATCTACGTTCATTATACAAATACAAATACGAACCGCGCAGATCACTTCCTAGCATGACTTCCTAGCATTTTTACTGGGTTTCTATAGCGATTAGCTCTTTCAAGAATATTAACGTGACTACGGCTGCAGATGGCAACGTGCTAAAATGACTTAGGTGCAACAACAAAATAATGTTCAGCAATATGATTAGGTAGTGCACGCCAACGGGGGCGGCAACATAAACACAAAAGAAGAAGTAATTCCAGTTAACGGATGTTAACGGAAGCATGTTAATGGCAACATGTTTCTATATTTGAAAAACTAACTTATTTCAAGCAGAGATAAGAGGTGCTAAACGGAACAGGATGTAAACGAACGGAAGTGACGCCATCATATACACATGTGCACATATTTTCCGGCGATTGTTGGCGGCTCATTATCGTCCTTGTTAAATGGATTATATGCTGCTACGTCATCGGTACACTGTTATCCTTACTGTTTTAAAAGACCACTCCGTGAATTACCAAGTACACGTTGTCAAATAAGTTTTTATGTTCTTGTAACTTATTTCATTGATCAAGCGTTTTCGGTAATTACATGTTTTTCTACGTTCCTTGGGTAAGGTGACCTTAAATATTCCGGTAAAGTAAAGTGACTATCGAAAGTATCATATGAACACAAGCGTCCAATAGACGTTTTCCTCATTATTGCGGAAGTCAGATTAGCATATCATTTGCATGGCGATTTGACCTTGTTCAGCTGCGGATGTCGCCCTGCCGACGTCCTCGCTAGCTATACAAGGCGATCGATGGGAACACATCACGATTGGACTTGCTTCGGAAGAAGACGGTCAAGCAACTGAAATGTGGCGTAAATTATGAGAGTAGCAAAATCAATTGGCATCAAACGACATAGAGAAGCACAATGCCTGTAAGCAAATCGAACACAGACGGTTTTCGAGCCTAACTGACATGCAGTTCTTTACCAAGTTTCAAAATCAAAGAAATAATGCAATTCTTGAATTAAAAAAAAGTACTTCTAAGAAATTACAAATTGAATTTTACCCTGAAAACGACAAAATAATGCAAAAAAAACGCCAAGTATCTGACGTAATATTTAACCGTCATGATATGAGTAAGTCTCGTAACATGCAAAAAGAGAGACTTTTCAAAGCTCATAATAAAAACAATATGGCAGTGGCTAATATGACATCAAGACGACTCTTCTATTAGGAAAGAGGGGTTAAGGATTAACAATACTACAAAGAAGTCTGGCTATACTTGCGGTTTTGAACTTCAATTCGACATAACTTTGTCATTTTCTTTGGCTTTCTTCCATCAATAAGGTTATGCTGCCAAATGTAATGCGCACCCTTAACACAAATTGTCTGCTCACCATACATAGCCCATGCTTTCTGGATCCGTGCACATCATATAGAGAGAAGTCAAGTTGACATCAGACATCGTGACCGGCACCACTTTGAAGCATGTGCATGCGTGGCAATTTTGTGTTTGTTGTTGTAATTCCATTCACTTTCGCAATTATTACGTGAATCTTAAGGGAAAGAAAGTTCTGATGCACAGGGTCATTTAGGTCACTGAGATATCACATGGAGGTAGTAGGGAATCACGAAAGTATCAGAGTGCACTGTGCAGTCATATCATGTATGCACGCAAGAACGGTCACGCACTAAACTCAAAAGAACTTATCGGTATCTTGCCATATATTTCAGAAGTTTCGTTAATTTTGGCAAAAACCTTCATGCCTAACACACATTTTTTCCTCACATTTTGCTGTTGGAGTGCAGGCAATGAAACCATGAGCTACACAAAATATAACAAGTCACTTGGCGGGTGCCGGGCTAGTGAAATCTAGGCTTAAAATTTTGGCTACGGGGCCTCATGACTAAGAACACGATTTGATTATCCTGAAAAAAATTGATGTTAAGACAATTTTATGAAGTTCAGCTAAAGCTTCTGCACGTTGCACTGGATTTTTTATTAAAGACTAACCATGACAAGGAAAGAAAATAGCTGTCAAGCATCATTGGGAACTGTCAATGAGTCATTGTGTCAACGGCAGTTGGCCAACTTCGGCAAGACCAACAGTTGTTGTTTGCAGTTGTTTGCAGTTTGATAGCGTCATTTATTACAATAGTTCAATCAAACTGAAACTTGTAACACATAAACGTAATATCTAAGCCTTTATCTCACTTGAAAGCATTTTGCCGTGCCAAAATACGCTAGGGGTGTTATGTGTCCATCGAACTGCAGCAGACACACTGCAAACTACACGATCGACTACTGCGATTTTGTCAGAAATTAGAAACATGTTTGCGAGCTATACTATGGAAACTTTACAAAATTAGTGTGATAACTTTCACACTCGCCCGAAAGGGGTTGATTTTATTAGGAAACGGCAAAAATTGCTCGGAAATACAGAAGCAGGGTTTCCACACACTAAGCCTGCGTAATGAGTAGATGAACGATGCAGTTATCACAGGAAGAAGTAAACTATATATATAACTGGAAATTCCCGTTTCTCTTGGCATCTGGTCACACGTTATACACGTATTTCAGTTGCACAGTGCGGATAGTTGCCTCATTTGAATTAGGCAGAACTGAACCGAAGTAAACGCCTTTACGAAGAGTACATTATGAAGACAGTCCGAGAAGAAGAATATTACCGGGAGAGACGCGTTTTGTGTTTTTTCTTTATTATAAAATTGTTCATTGGAGGTAAGAATATTTTAAGTGAGTCCTTCATTGATATTGGTTCTATGATAATTACTAAAGGTGTTCACTCAGCGTGTCATTGTACCAAGGACCAGCTTTGCTCAAAGAATGTATACGGTTAGACTTGGTTAAAGTCTGAAATCTGTGAATGTGTGAGTAGGGCGAACAAAACGATTTGTTTTCATATGAGACGTTTAAATGGGGCGAACGCCATGAATGGAGAGCAACGCGATACAGGGTGTTTCATCCGTTGAATCCGTTAGAAACCAACCCACTTCTACGCAGACTCAAAGGTAATGCATTCGATTGCTAGCAAAAGCGGACCAGGCTTGGGCTTTCAAATTTCAAATAGGTTTGAATGAAATAGAAGAGACACAAAATAAACTTTCGCGAATGATTTAATTTTTTTCTCGATTTCACCAAACTGTGTACATATTTGAGTTTTAATGTAAATGACATGCGATATGATCAGGACAACGATTAATAGTGGTCAAATATGCTTATCTTAATTCCTTCCAGGCAAATTAGACACACATAACAAAACTCTCTCTCTCTCTCTCTCTCTCTCTCTCTCTCTCTCCTCTATCTCTCTCTCTCTCTCTCTCTCTCTGTATATATACTATCTCGTTCTCTCTCTCTTTATATATATATATATATATATATATATATATATATATATATATATATATATATATATATATATATATATATATTATATTTTGTGTTTATTTTACACCGAAGCCTGTTCGAAGCCCTATGAATATGATGCTATTCATAACTTCACTGTCAGCGTACAGGAAGTAAGTACTTTCTGAATTATACTATGTGGGTTTTCGACCACAGAAGACTTTGAATTGACATGGAATTTGTATTCATTGGGCCGATGCTCATAAAGTGTAGTTTCCTTGAGAAATGGTTAGCTTGCCAAATATTCTATGAGGAAGTCAAACAGTTATTGTTTATTAGTTATTGAAGGAATAGAATAACCACAAATAATCATATACTGTTACAACATACTTCATATTGATCAGGCGAACGAAATGAGAAAATACCTATGGCACGTAATCAAGGCTAAAATTCGAGCGCCCATTTTAGATTCGTACATCGCATTTTCAACTTATGAACTTCCCACTTTCAGATTCGTATTCGCATTTTCAGCTTTCGAAATCACAGTTTTGGATTTGTATATCGCATTGTCAACTTTCGAACTCTCATTTTTTAGAGTAACTCCCATTTTGAGTAACTCCCATTTTGTATTCATGTACCGCACTTTTCAACTTTCGAACTCTCATTTTTGACTAACTTCCATTTTTTACTAACCCATAGAGGTTCCCTAGAACACTAGCCAGCGAACGCAGCCGAAAATGAGCTCGCGAATTGTCAAACGCAGTTTGCAAAATTCGAAGATGTCATTTTACAAGAGATTATTCATCACTTTGTTAGGGAGTCCCAAACACGTGGTGACCTCGAAGTTATTTTGACACGTACGACGTCGAATTTGTTGGTGACCACGTTAGTGGCAGTTTGTCCAGGATGCTATATGACCTTAACTAGCTTTACAGATGAGGACATGTGTAGATGTAAGAGTCTTGTTGAACTTTTGTTACAGTTAAATGCTATCATAGACAGTCTATGATGCTGAAGGAACATGTAGCGTGCTTGCGTGTCGTTCAGCTCGTGCAAGTGTTTCCGGTGCAGTGCCGTTTTCCTACCTTGCCGATCTTATCCACGCGCAAGTGCGAACGATCCAACTGGGTCCGGAACTGAAACCACTTTCTCTCTGACAGCTGTTTTGCATTCTCTCGTATATAAAAAAGTTTTACACGTCACTGTAGACGCCAGACCTCAATATGTACCGCTGGTCGATGTTCTTCAATTCAAGAGAGTCATGATGCAATGGACGAAAAATCGTAGAAGTTTACGCAGACATAAATGTTTGATTTATGCCTGATCTATATTTTATGATCTCCTCTTCCGTAAAATAGTTGGTTTGACATTGACAAAGCGATTATGTTGTCATATTTATTTGCCAAATAGACGACGCCTTGTGTTGTATTGTAATATTAGAATCCACATCATCACAACATATTCGTGTCATACAGATACCCTTCTCATCCAGATGAGAATTATGAAAAAATAAGAAAGCAATACTCTTATCTTGTATTTTACGACCCGTTAAAATGCATCTCGTATGCTACTACCTAAAAGATTTTTCAGTATTTTTTTCTGAAAAAATACCCATTTTTGAGCAATATACACCATCTCTCTAAACATGGACGTTTTAAACAGGATTTTACATATAAAAATATTTTTGACATATAGTGTGTCGGACATAGGGATGTGGAACATAGGGTTTGAACACTCAAAATAAATCAGTAACAGAATCGATAGTCATCAAGGCCCCTTGAATGGGCAGACTTTCGTCTGTTTCAAACATTTTGTCACTTCTGAAAAGTATGAAATATTTTCAATACAAAGTAGAAAGTCAACATTTTATACTACCGCTTATACATTAGTAACAATCTCTTTAATGTTGTGAAGCGGGTCGAAATCTGCAACAGAACCGGATCGACAGCTGCCAATCTAATGCCCGGGAAGCATAAGCTGCGATAAGATCTATCGGCAAGGCATAAATTTTCGTGCACCCTCTAGTGCATCTCACAGGAATAACCCGAAAAATCCGATAACGTCATGTGACGTACTATGACGCGTTCTGACGTAAAATGGCTAAGAAGGAAAAATGTGGCTAACTACAATGAAGCAACTTAGGGATGCCTATAAATATAGTGAAGACCGCTAAGATAAATGTCAATGGTGGGAGTTCGAAAATTCTGGGTACAAAAGTTGAAAATGCGATATACGAATCCAAAATGGGAGAGCGAAAATTGTCGGTACGAAAGTTAAACATGTGATATACGAATCGAAAATGGAAGTTCGAAAATTGTGGGCACGAAAGATGAAAATGAGCAACACGAATCCCAAATGCAGTATACGAATTCAAAATGGGAGATCGAAAGTTGAAAATGAGATATACGAATCCTAAGTGCGACATACCAATCCAAAATGGGAGTTCGAATTTTGGCCTAAATTACGCTCCATAAGATACCAATCATCTGCGTTTATCGGGACAGTTAATAATGCCCTATAATTGATAAATTTACTGCTATGCATGCTGATTTAGCGTGTTTTCTTAGCTTTATTGTGTAGTCGTCGCCACCAAATATCAGACAGGTTATGACGTATGTGGTGCCTATCTAAGGTTAATACAAAATATATAGCCAGTGCATATCACACAACTGACAAATCTTTCAACCTATACCGCCTTTACCAACTTGTGTTAAGGTGTAAGGCATACAAAATAGACAAATAATCAAAAATATGATGCATAGCGTAATTTTTTCTGTCTGTCTTATAGAGTTTAAAGCCTGGAGAGAAAGTGTTTAATTTCCAGGACATTTTGGGAAATGACGTATATTCATTCCATATTATGGCAGGAAACAAGGTAAAAATGACTTGAATATTTTCACAAGGGCGTAGGCTATTCCGATGCCGTCGATTAATATTTTAATGTTGTAAAAATAGAGTTGTGGAAATAGCAAATGTTGAACCGAAACTGTGAAAGGAAACATGGAACAGGAACAACTGCACGATTCCAAGGACAAAATCAGAATCAGCCAAACTTATAAGGGATGTCTTTTTTACGTATGGAAATGCGAAGGTCTTCTCTCAGTCGCATGAAGCATATACCTTTCAATGGATGAAAAAAATCATATTATGTATATGGTGTACGTTAGCAACCTTAAAATTTATGTTAATTTAAAACCTCAAGATATCAGCCCCTACATAAAGTTGCTCTCGACATCGCCGCAAGGAAATTAATTTCTATACGCATAAACAGTAAATTTCATCTATCGTCTAGTAGGCATAGTCATATTTATTAATTTCTTTTCGTAGGACGACAGGTTCAAGATGAGGCCAAATGGATTTCTGGTCACAGATGGCTTTTTTGACTATGATATTGAAGCTCATTACAAGCTGCATGTTTCATTCACGGTAAGAAAAAATCCCAATCAAAGTACTGCGTTTTATGCATCGACGTAAGGCCACAGATTTGCGGATTTATTTATTTTTGCATTTATTTGTTAATTTGCATACAGTGGTCGCATTACATATAAACGAAATGTATCGATACTTGAAAAAATTAATTTTTGTTACCTTCATGATGTACTTATTTTTCACAAATGCGTGTCATTACTAAGTTTGAAGCATGGTGAGTATCCATATTTAATCCGTTCGCTGTATCCAATTGTCTACAGTACGCCGTATTGTAGTGACCTTTGTGTTTATCAAAGGTGACATTATCACTGGATATTTTTAGATACGTTTGGATATGCGTCGTCTATGTGTTTAATTATACTTGATCATATCGGCCTATACCGGGATGTGAGGCTACGTGTACTCAAATATCACGGTCAGCAATACGGAAAAGATGAAAAAGGAATCACAAAGGTATTTCGTGAAATTGGTCTAAAGATGAGAATTAAGACAAACCAGAAAATAAACTTTTTGGATGTGACATTTTAATCTAAATGACGGCAAGTTCTATCCGTATCGTAAACCAAACGACCAAGCAATGTATGTCCATAAGGAGTCTTATCACCCACCAACTATATCTGACACAATAGGCAAACGTATCTCAACAATATCCAGTGATAAGGGTATCTGTGATAATGTCACTACATACCGTGCTGAAGACCAGTGGATACAGCGAACAGATTAAATATGTCAACGCAAGACCAACCAATCAGCGAGGATAAACAATAATAGCAAACATAACATGACGTGGTTCAGCGCCCTTTAAGCAAGAACGTGGAAACTTATATCGACAATCAATTTCTTTAACTTGTTGACAAACATAAGAGGGTAATCACCGGAGACCAAAGTAAAGATCGACCAGATGTTTGTAACTTCCGGAACAAGTTTGCATGCTCCTTGAAGGGAGGCTGTCAAGTGTCAAGTCAAAGGTGTCGTTTACAAGGCCAAGGTATCAACGGGGACAGCTTGGAGAAGGCTTACATCGGCCTCACTGACAATACGTTCAAGACGCGCTTCGCTAATCACATGCAATCGTTCCGTGACAAGAAATACCATAACTGCGCAGAGTTGTCAAAGTTTGTTTGGTCTTTACAAGACAAGAACCAAGTCTTTGACGTCTCATGGTCAAATATTGACTGAGCATCGTGTTTCTCTAACACAAGCAAGCGATTTCATCTGTGTATGACAGAAAAGCTACACATTATCAATGCTGACAAATCAACGCTGTTAAAAAAAGGCGAAGAGCTGGTTTCAATATATATATATATATATATATATATATATATATATATATATATATATATATATATATATATATATATGCAGGACTATAAATAGCAAATGGGTTGAACTAAGAATTATCACTTGTCATTTAATTTTGACAATATGTGCAACAGGACAGCA
The DNA here is from genome assembly GCF_041260155.1 of Ptychodera flava. Lineage (NCBI taxonomy): Eukaryota > Metazoa > Hemichordata > Enteropneusta > Ptychoderidae > Ptychodera > Ptychodera flava. The sequence continues at coordinate 11,141,884 of NC_091940.1, forward strand.
TGGGAGTTAACGAGGCAACTTTGACAGTGTCTCTGCTAGAAGAAAGCAATTGGCCACCGTTTTACAACGCAACGTGTGAGACTCCAGTTTACAGAGGCCTTCCCAAATCTCCTGTAAGTGATTGCTTATTGTGCTTTGCCGTGAACAACAGGACTTAAGAACTTAGGAATTATGTCTAATGATGAAACTCGTTTAAAAAGTATTATAAGACCTATTTACTTAATCATTCGTACAAAACAGTGTCCCAAATCTTCCTTTGTCACATCGAAATAAATACCGGTCAAGCAATAATTTAAGTGCCGAAGACCCAAGATCTTTGCCTGGGCCCCGTCTCATACTTATAACTGTGATAATGATTATCCATTTAGCGGTACAGTTTGAATTAAAATTGGGGACATGTCAGAAGTCTTAAAATAATGAACAATTAGCCAATAATTTTAGGAATATTATAATGAATACGCTGTTCCAATTAATTCTTTGAAGGATTAAATGGAGCCAAAAATCAAATAGCTTTCACCATTATTTCTTGTGCAGAAGGGTTATTCCTTGTTCGATTTATTTATTAACGAATGGATATCCAGCACTAAATATACAGATCTGATCGTGGAAGCAAATTCTGACAACGGCAACTGTAAGTAAATCTCCATTTATCATCAATAATGATATATTGGATACGCAATCTTACATCGCTAAGAAATACGTAATTTCTCGATCGGATTTGAACTCCCAATGCACGGCATCTAGTTACATAACGAAGACATCCCAGCCAAAACCGCCCGGCTAAATTTCCACCATTACTAACATAGCTAACTTTGTACAATTTTTCAGACAACAATCCCCTCCCTAAATGGTCACACTCGCTGTAGACTTCATGAAGCATCGGCACCTGCATACTAGCTATCATACATACTATAAGACAATCAAATGAATGATCACAGCGCTAAACGCCATTGTGTGATCAACGGTTATTGTATTTGCCTCTTTAAAGACTGCAATAATAGTCGCGTCGTGGATATTTACCATTACTTCAGCAATGCAGTAATCAGTTGATTACACTTATCTTTTACTTCCTCAATTGACATAAATACTCATCAAGGAATCATGGCTTTATAAGATTATCCTTTTTGTGTCGTATGCCACTTTATGGTGTGCAATAAAGAATATCAATTAGGAATTTACTTGAATAAAGTACTAATATAATTTTAAAATTAACGGAAAAATGAGAGGGCTCTGTCTTTGTATTACCTGGGACGAATATACCTAACCTGTTAGGTATACTAGTCCCAGGTATTACCTAAAGCAAGCAACAACATGTTGGGTGAAGAATAATAAATGGAAGAACATGAAGTATCGGCACTTTAGAATTACAATTCCCGAACTCCTGTAGGAGGAAAGTGGTATACAATTATAGTATTTCGGAGCACCTTCACAATGTTCGAAGCTGTGAAATTCACGTTACTCTCGAAATAGAATGTCAAATTATGTAGTGTTGAAGGATCATTACTTCTATCATGTATGAGGACATCGAAAAAGAAGACCTAAAAAGCCGAATATAATTATTATTGTCGGCAATGAAAAGTGCTGTATCGGTTTCCAATCAAAGTTAAAATCTCATTTTACTAAAATACACTACTCAATTAATAGCACATGTCGGTGTCAGCCTTTCAGAGCCACTGTCGTGCTGTAGACAAATCTAAAATGTTTCCCATTCGATGATGTAATATCTAATGGCAAACATCGGAAACCCGTATCCTAATCAAAGACAATATGTGTAATCTTACTCAACAAATAATCATGTTCACATATTTTATTTACATAAGGTGGCATCGACTTCTTCGTAGAAATATATTTCCCATTCTCAGCCATTTGCAGTATACCATACACACTCAGCCAACTAGAGGGGCCACCAATTCCAGAACCTAAAATCAAGTTCTACAGTGTCAAGGTACGTAACAGCTGAATGGATTTTGCCGTGTACTTCTAATATTTACGTTTTTCTATGGAAAACATTACTTATTGAACGTAAAGAAGGGACTTTTTCTGTATGCAAAGTCCTACAAATAATAAATATATTGATATATACAAAAGTGAGAGGTTAATTGGAGTAAAATAGCCAGTCTTACATCATACATAACAATGAGGGGCTCAATATAGTAATGACCGAAAATGTTTTCACATTATTTAATGAATATGCAAAAAGTAAACTTACATTTCTAGATCATGAGAGAGAGAGGGGAGAGAGAGAGGCTGAAATAAGATATCAGGCTTTCTTCTCGTCACCATTTGTGTTGAGTTGAGATAAAATGAAACTGAATGATCACTTTTCCATGTATGATTTCCTCCAGCATTTCTTCTCTAAGCAATTTGCCAAGTGGACGTTGGTACGCGGTGATTGTCTTGGGGAAATTTCAATCAAGCAGATTTCTACCAGCGCACCTATAAATATCCGTATATCTACTGACTATTTAGTCGAAGGATTGAACATTAATACAGTGGACTTAAACGTGGTTAGTCATGGTGAGTTTGATACTTTTACAATATCGTGAACCTTTGTTTTCATAGTAGGGCCATTTCATGCCAATTATTCTTGATTATAGTGTATTATAATACTAATGTGACAATATAATAGTGCATTACGATTCTTTACAATATCGCTAAACTCACGAAGTCTTCCTCTAATTCTAGATGCAACAATGGCTCACACTTTTATTGTATTCTACTAGTTTCTGGTTATAATTGTAAAGATTGAAATCGGTACGCCATAGTGTATCACTGCATATAAGAAAAGTGGATCCCGGTATTAGTGGGTTAACGACGAATGGATGTTTGCAGTTCAATCAATAGTTCCTCTGGAGCTCTTTCCAAACCGGAAATGTTAAACTAGACGTATAGCTGATGGAATGCGTTTTGATTCCACCGAAACCACAGTTCACTGTCAGTTACAAACTGGAATATATATTTTCTGATCTTACTGATACATTTCTTTCATCGAAGGTATTTTATCTCAAGAATTCATCGAATTAGAAGCTTTAAGATAATTACTCTGTAACTTTCAACAAGTCTTCATATGTTCTTAATCTAATCTTCACTGTACGATTCAAACAAACTTGCTGATACAATATCTTCCATTTGCAATCTACTTATATTATATGTAAAAACCTACGTAATCACTCTTTTCAGCAAAAGTGATGCATTGCCCTAAGAACTAGAGTTATCTCGATAAGCTTTGTAATGAATGAAGTTTATACTAACGATTGTGTTCGATTATTTTTGTTCATAATTAACGTTACCTATTTATTTAATTGACTTTTCACCTATGCTTCCGCATAAAAGGATTAGACAACGTAAAACAGTTTGCAGATCAAAATTTGATTTCAAATAAACCGAGCAAGATGAACAAAAATGTCATACAATGAAAACCCACGAAAGGATGGGTCTAAAAACATGTTTCCAATAATGTTATTTTTGTCTTACCCATTCCGGACACCTGGTACCACCACTAATTATCAGTGGTTCAGGATGGTCCTACTTAAAATTGTAAATCACAAATGTCCCATGGACCTGGTAATGTATTACCTTGAATGGAAATGATTATTGGACCAGTTTTATGTCATATTATTATCAAAACCGTTGTAAAGCGAGCAGGGGTCGAAAGACGTCTCAGTATTGTGGCAAGGTACTGTCGTAAAACTTCATCTACATTAAATAAAAATTGTATACCTTCTGCCAAAGTTTATAAGGGTCAAGTAAATATACGCGTGATTGAGCTGTCTTTATTATTGGTCAAAATTTTTCGATCACACCAGTATTTGAAAGTTGAATTTCCAACAGTGTACAAGATAAATATTCATATATTAACTGTCGTGATAAAATGTGTCTGCAATATTAGATAAATCATTATTTTACGTATCATAACGACCACACATATAGTCAAGACGATGTAAAAGAAAGAATGTCATCAATTTTGACAATGCAGTTTGATTTCACCTTATGAAATCTTACCGCTTATATGTGTTACTAAAGACGTCGAAAATCCCCTTCTGTAAACTCGTTCTCATGCTCTGTGTGACAGTGTCATTTAATTAATCTTTTAGATGATTTCATGACATAACATTTGAGTATGTACAACTTACTCGTGAGACCGCATGATATAGGTTTGATGCTCGTATTAGGTTGTATTTAAATGATGTAATGATACACTCTGACATGTGGTCCTATTGGCAAAAGTGGAGGCGAGTCACAGAGTAGTTCCCCTGTCACCAGATGTTCGTAAAGCAATGACCGCACATCTTTACACTGCTCTAATTTGTGACATGGTGGAGAAAATTTACGAAGCACACTCGTACATTGATATTATTAAAGTCATCGACAACAACTTTCACTGCATTGAGATAGAAATTTAAGACTTCAGATAATATTAGCAGCTTATTAAAATATACATTTAAATGAAATTAGAAATATGCAGCTGAGAAAATCATGCCTGAGAATTAATGATAGCAGACACTTGACTGTCGAACACTCCAAGTCCAATGAACAGATATTAGAAATGCCATCTCCGTATTTTCGCCAGATTGAATAATTTTATAGGTGTTGATTGTTGGCAACATATTTAAGCAATAAAGGACACCCAGCGACTGATACAACGAGATTTTGACCAGTTCACGATATATATGCACGAGCGATAGCGAGTGGATGTATGAAATGAACTGGTCAAAATCGAGTGGTATATCGTCGCTGGGTGTGATTTATTGCTATAATATCACAATGTATATTGAAATTCTGGCATGGAAGGTCAAAAAGAATTTTGCTCTTGCTGAAAGCTCGCGCATGTGCCAACCGTGGTGTATAGCAAATATAACACGGTTCTTTTCACGTCTCGACAAATCAGATCACTGCATTGCGTCATCAATACTGGTATGATATAATACAGTGTCTTCATTCTAGGTTTGAACCCACAACATACGGCATCCAGTCACCTGGTGGAGAAGCAACGGACAGAACCGTTCGGTCAAATCCTCGCCTTCAAAAAAGAGTGGTTCAATATGCAATACTAATTAAAAGTTATTGATGATAAGTCGGCTCCAATAGTTCGACAACCAATATCTATAAAGTTATCATGTCTCGACTCGATTTAAAGCGACTGGGAAGATTTGTTTTGGTCTGCCCGTCAGGTGTGAGTTTTCCTATTGGCAATCAGGGGATTTTGACTTTCGCAGTGATCATTCTCTTTCTCTCCATCCAATCGTTAAGCGTTGGATACTGTCTGTTTTAAATTGTTATGTCAAAATATGTTCTCTCAAATCACGACATTCTTTATCCTGGTCACAGAGTTGCTAACCTTAAGCCAATTAAGGAAATTTGTAGGAAATTACAAGGGTATGGCCCAAATAATGTTTAAGTTCATAAAATACAATGGATGTTTCGCAAGCGTGTTTAATTAAATGACAGACGAATGTTCAATTCAATGTTCAATTTGAGGATAAAACATGCAAAACTACCATTCTCATTCTGAGTTGGGAGGTACGATGCCATCAGCCTGCCTTGCTAATTGCTGACTTCCAGGAACAGTTTTACATAACTATCTTCAAAGAACGGGCACTGAGAACAGGAAACTGTCGTGCAATATCAGAACCAGTGAGTCGCGACTCTAAACAATGCCGTTTTATCCATTTTGATATGCGCGTTACAATTGCTAGTCCAAATAATGCAATGGTTCGATACACGATTTTCAAAAACTTTTGCAAAAGAAATATTACTTTAAATTTGGTCATTTAATCAATTTAATTTATGTAAAAGTCATGTAAATTATGTAAGAATAATATAACAGAGTCCTCCACCTTCAGCATCTCAACATTATATCACTCTGTCAAATCGCCTGTGCAAGGAAAATGATCACTAGGAATACACGCAGTAAACTAATCTCACAAATGATGAACCCTGTTATTTATCAGTTGTATTGTACTCTGCTATTTGGGTTTGCATAAGGTGCGGTATGCAGACTAGTGTCAGCCTTAGGCTAAGCCCCACGCTTGTTTAATTTTTTTTTTAATTTAGAGTGGTAACCTGTTGCTTGAAGTACAAAACAAAGCGCATAGGTCTGACATAATACTATAAATTACCACAAGGTCAAGGGTTATGATTTTTTCTTCGTCAAGGAAAAGCTATTATTGGCCCCTAATGTGGCTCTGCAGCCTGATACATACACTGCACAGAGACATGGTGATTCAAGTATGTGCATCGCACAATGAACATACTGTACATTCATGTTTCTGTTGTAGCAATGTCCATTCTGATCAACGACAGGATATTGAAAATCTGATAACAAATGTTTGGTGGCTATAAGGGGACCAGGTTTTAGAGTGTAAAGATGTTCATGTACTGAGACATCTGAGCTTTGAAAAGTCATTTTGTTTTATATTAGCTTAGGCCTAGGAATTCAGGCTAAGGGAGGCGAAGTCTGTGCAAATGATGTCCACACGTGCACCAAATCTAGCGCTGAGCTTAAATGTGATTTTGCAAGATATCATACGAAATCATAACTTTGTTTTAAACATTAAAGTCTGTTCCTCCTGCCAACTGCAACTTAATACGGAGTTTGGTGACAGTCGAGTCAATTGAGTCAAAGTTGACATACTGCCATCGACGTCTGTTGACTGTGGTAGAGTTGAGCTATATTCAGGAAGTATTTCTTTCACTTTGAAACGCCCTAGCATTTTGACGACAATAAAAAAGGATGAGGGCTAGACGAGTATCAGAAGCACAGGGAAGAACTTTGTGATCATGATGCTGCCAATAGCCAGACATTAAGTAAGAAATACTATAAAATCAGTTGATGTTCTCAACATGATTCTGAAATATACATCATTAAAAGCCCTTCATTTCTTCATTTCTCCATCTTCGAACATTGTGTTCGGTAGGCTGCCCAGAAGGTAAATATGGTTTTTTATGTGACAAAGACTGCACATGCCAGAACGGTGCTACTTGCCATGGGTTCAATGGTGCGTGTAAATGCTCCAAAGGATGGGCTGGACCTGCTTGCGATATCGGTAAACAAACTTGGCTACTAAGAGCATGATAACTCTTTACCTTTTTATTTCACCGTATGAATTAGATCAAGGAGCAACTTTAACATGACAACAAACAAAGAATCAAAACTGCCATGACATAGTTTGGTTATTTTACTATATTTTAATAAGTAGTAGTTTAGTCGTGATCACATGCATTTCTGCCGGATGGGTATGTATAGTGGGATGTGAATTCTAATCCAATGGAAAAAAATCATAGACTTCCTTGTTCAAGTACGGACAAAACGAAACTACGCCAATATGCTGCAAGTGGAAATATGGTTTTGCCATTCTCTGGAAACTTAAGATGGCAACCAATGTTGTCACATTCAAAACTTTTCTTTTTTAAACAAAATGCTTATCAAGCATAAGTTTTGTGATGATGTTTACTAGTCAAAATGCAACGAGTATCGTCAAATTTAACATATTTTCAACAAAAATTTCCTGATAATACAATGCACATTTCCTTTATGTGCCTCCAGAACGTATATGGATAATACCTAGAGCTGCTGAGTTATCCTACGGCCAAACGTTCAATCTTTCATGTCATTACAACTTTGAGGTCAAGTCTGCATATGGAATTGTCTGGACATTTTTCAATGGCATCTCAAGTAGAACTCTACAAGGTCCATTAGAGCAAATCTCGTATAAACTGCACAGCAGGTAAGTCTTTTATACGAGGTAGTGCTGTCTGACTGGAGAGAGTCATTTCGCTATTTGAAATAGTTCTCTCCCTTAATACTGAATAGAGTAATATGATCATAAATTTTACTATTCGAAGCTCACGTGGCAATTACACAATGAGGATGCACTCATGTGACGAGTACTGGTTCTTCTGACCCCATTTCTGCAGAATATGGGCCCCTACGAGATAGCCGGTTGTTTTTCGGGTTGGAATAGGCCATCACTATCGTTGTTAGCCACAAGAGGCTAAAGGGCAAGAGGTAACTTGATGACCATTATGTCTAAAGGGAATAAAATTGTGGCGTTGGGTGTCTCTGTGCTGTCACATTTCAACATGAATTCTCCAATTATTCGAATTAGTCCCATCCAGTACATCCTTACCTATGCCTCTTGCAGCTTCACAAAGTAGGTTATTTCTCCCCTTTCTACTGTTGGCTTTTGATGTTGATTCTGCTTCCAAAGACGCTATTAATCCACGTTTTGAATGTGAATTGATCAAATCTAGCCATACAGACAGTCCTGGTGGATTCTTTATCACGGCGTCCGACCACTGGTAGTACTACAATTGTGAGAGGGGTTTGCACAATCATATTTATTCTCATTTTGCTGCCAGTCTTTCCATTTCATGAACACATTTCTCTGGCCTTTACATTTCAACATCATCGAAATAACCAAATTCATATCTTGAGAGGCATTCTTTGATTCCTTGTTGTGACCGTTAGCTTAATCAGTGTTCAATCCAATGGTGCTCGGCAGCAAGTTAAGTTAAGCATTAACAGCCATATCCATTTTCACCTCCATTTCGCAAAAATTATAATCTTTAATAAAGTGCGTGAACTTCTGGTATACAATCATGTCTTCAAGAAGTGAAAGAGACTGCGTTTGTCCAAAGGCCGTTCCACTACAGAAACGTCAACGGTACTTTTGACTCTAGCCTGCGCACTGACGAATCAGTAAACATAAACAAAACTATCCGTCAAGTGAGCAAGAACACTTGTAGTAGAATAAATACAATGCTACAGTACCAATCTGATAAACTTTCACTGTCAATCTGCATTACTGATTGGATGTATTCAACATTCATATTTGCTTATCTCTCGGATTTATTTTTGTCAGAGAGATAAATATCAGCATCCCTTGTATACCATTTTTCTGTCTCCAAACACAGTTGTCCAAGTATAAGTGAGTCCTTTTGGGTTCTCCTAGGAAATGAATATCGTATTTGTTACACTGCATGAAAACCCAATAATTCAGATAAATTCACATTAATGAGTTGCCTGTATTATAGTATAATACACGTGAATTCACTTGAATCCACATGAATACAGGCTTGCTGAATACAAAAATGGATACTTGACTGTATTCATCTGTATATGCACTCTTCAGCTAAAATACAGGCAATAATCCATGTTAATACAGTAAGTATTATAGGGTTTTTATGCAGTGTTACTGCTCCTAACTATGTATATATGTATATATATATATATATATATATATATATATATATATATATATATATATATATATATATATATATATATATGACCTGAAGCTATTTTCTCTTATTTTCGCACACTGCTTTCAACATGCATATTTTTCCTACATGTATATCAATGAAATTTACTTGCTTGACTCTATCCTACAACATCACTGTACTGAACTCGAGTAGAATGCATACGTTAACTGACCCCTTTATTGTCAAACAACATTCCTGGTAAATAAAAACTCAAGTTAAATTCACCTTTTTAATTTTCAACACTTACGGACGCAGCTGGCAAGTTCATAACAGAAATCATTAGTTGATTTTTCATATACTATTTTCTCGATACATTATTCATAATGTTTTCATTTTACATATATATCTACCTATCTGTCTTTATATATATATATATATATATATATATATATATATATATATATATATATATATATATATATATATATATATATTCAAGTCATCAACCAGGAAAAATGTTTCTTCAGTAAATGTAGCTTATCAAAATCAATTTGCAAGTACCCTTCCTTTAATAAGGTACCTCTTTCAACATGGTGAACCTCCATTTTTACCGTGAAATTTCTTCATCCTAAATACCGAGGATTCCAAACTGTCCACTGTTATAATGATTGCCGAACAGAATTAATTACAACCTTTATTATACTTAATATTGTAATTTAGGATTGTGTCACATTTGACTCTTTGAATGGTGTTGTTCAGAAGTGTTGAAAATGTTTTATGTAAGGTGTCTTAAGCTAATCCACCACATGTGACACGCCCCTCTCATATAGCTAGTGCGTGCATCAGCAAGGTCTACGCGCATTATGGATTACTCTAATGAAATTAGTTTGATTTCCTATGTGATGCGACTGCTCGGTGCACTTAAGCAGCTCAGTAATCAGTTACCAGTAGATGAGTAAACTCGTGGTCATCACCCTCAACTTTATTATCAGCGTCCCTTGAACGATTCCCTGAAGGTCAACCAAAAGAGATAAAGACTTCAACTAGTTTAGGGGCTATAGAATCTGGGGCAGAGGAACGACATGATGAACAACTTAGTCTTAAGTTATATGTGACAAAGTATAGCTTTCAGGAAAATGGATGCCTCAACAAAATGTGGTCAGCTTAGCATTTGCCGTCAAGTCCTGTGTGAGAAAAAAAATTGCATAAAAAGTTTTCTAACTTTCCATCCTTTTGAATAATATATATGGTCAGTTATTGATTTTTATCAAAAATCAGTACTCTCATCTTTCAGTGAACTGATAATAACTCACTTCGATGGAGATCGACTTGGTACTTACCAATGTTCAGTTACCGATCAAGATGGAGTACAGTACACTGCTGAAACTACTGTTACTTATGCAGGTGACAACTTGAAATCTACTACTTGAAATCTGTTATCATCAGGCGTATTTTCCCTGCGGTGTGGTTGCGGTAATGTGATATATATTTTGCCGCTGTTAACTAAGTTAATAGCAGCCCCTTATATTATGTGCTGTTCCTCGGAGGTCGATTTTTTACAGGTTCATCGAACCTCCAAAACTGTACGGCCATAACGACTAGCGATGACGGTTAGATTATTGATAAATTATTATTGATAAAAATATAATAATGACATGAAGGGAGCCTTCACTGGTAAGATTTCGTTCCGTCGTATCGATCGGATTATAATCGTACATGATCTCATAATGATAGTACCCACAACATATAAATTGAGGGATATCTCTCACAGATCCAGAACTTTCTACCATATTATACCATATTATCGCAACGTACTCTTTTATTGTATTTGATTACATTGCCCAAAAAGATGGCTAAAGATACTTTTAATTACGAAGGATATAAATGCCTTACATGATATATATATATATATATATATATATATATATATATATATATATATATATATATATATGTACATATAATATACACACACATATATATGTGTGTTAATTGTATGATATAAATATATATATATATATATATATATATATATATATATTATATATCTTACAATTACAGCCTCTTCCAAGCCAGTTGAAGGCGATGCTAACTTTACCTTCACTGTCAGCATACCGGAAGTAAGTAACCACGAAATTATCGTTTTCTTTCAACCACAGAAAAAGTTGGAAGTATACGAGTTTAGAATTCAATTTTTCTTAACTAAAGTTCATATATGGTTAGATATGATGTCGGCGTGTTTGATTAATTATTACTATATACTGAGTTGTTAACAACTATTGCTTCACAAAGTCAGTCAAAGTATCCCTGTGCACATTCAGATTTATAGTTAACATTCATAATTTTTATGTTTTTAAAACTTAGTTGTAGGCTTGCTGTATGTTGTATAGTTTTGAAAAAGATCAAACTTTATTTTATCTTTGTGAAGATATGAATTTTGGTATTTTTTGCCATCAAAACCTGGTAAACATTCAATATCAACTTATTGCAACGATAGTTAGCGAGGTGCAAAGAGTTTCTAGGTTTGCTTTTTGATATAATTATTTTAAAAAACGTACTGTGATTACATATAGATACTATTTATTGTCAAGTTTAAGGCTAAATATGATCTATTTCTTAATACGGAACTAGCAATAACAGTGTATGCGTGCTATAAAAAGATACTTCGACAACGCGCTGTCAAAGCACACGCCCTTGTAATTTTAACCAGCTTGTTATCTTAACTAAAACTCGTGAGTATCTTTCTCTGTGAAACGTATACATAATAGACAAATAATTACCTGAATAATTGATATCACAAATTGTAAACTGTCTTGCAGAGCTCAAGGCTTGGCGAGGAAGTGTTTAATTTGCGAGACAATTTGGGAAACAACGCATATTCGTTCCAGATTCTGTCGGGAAACAAGGTAAATATGTGAAATTGATAAGGTTTCTCACAAATGCTTTACACGTTTGGAATGCCATTAACTTTCATCCACATGTTCTTAAATGTAAATAGAAAACGAATCATAGCATGTTTGCGCGTAGGCGGACAAACATAATGGAAAACGAGCCATGTACAAGCTCGGTTGTGCTTTATGACGAAATGGGGCATTTTGGAATGTTGTAGTTTATTCGAAAAACAGAAATGTAATGATGAAAAGGAAACATGGAGGAAAGGAAAGAGCTACAAGATTCTCACGACCAACACATTTATTACTTTTTTGCAGGCCTAGAAACTTTGCTGAACTTTTAGGGAACGCCTTTTCACTTTGGAACATTTTAAAGGTCTCTATAAAATATCCCTACAGATATTGAGTAATAAGCGCATTTATTTCGAACAGATAAACCAATAAAGTAATCATAATACATAATCTAGGCTGTAGATAATATTTTTAATTATGTAAGATTCGTTAAAAAGTTACTAAGCAAGGAACATTAACAAGTAGTGTATTACAGTTCACAAATGTCTTCGTTTGGATATTGCCGTTCTTGAGGTCGTTGGGATATATAGGAAGAGTACAGACTCTCACGCCATGTAGAAACCAATTCACTACTACGCAGACTCATAGGTAACGCGTTCAGTAGCTAGGAAAACCTGGCCTTGGATGCCAAATTCCTAATAGATTTGTATGAAATAGGAGAGACACAGAGAAACTATTACAAGTGATTTTATTTTTAAATTCATCGACTTGAAACAAGTTTAAAAAGTTACATGTCGTCAGGGATAGCTCTCTCTTGTGCTCCCGATATTATCGAAATATTGTTTTCTATACAACATATAACTCGGGTAGTTTCGATTGCACGATAAATATGAATTTAGGATAAAATAATGCATCGAATCACAAACATCAATACAGCTCTTGGTGTTCGATTGACATGTACAAATATTATATTTAAAAGTAAATGCGACATGATCAGATGAAATTCTTGTGTTCCATCATTAGTAAATTATTTTATTATCACTCAAACATATGTCTCGTCAAAACTTCACAGCATCCTCGTTAAGGATAATTGGCCCCTCTGTGCGCTTGCCGCCAATCTGGTTTGTATCCGGTTTGTATATAAATCGACTCATTATTAAGATATTGATGATGAAATATCAAATAGGGCCCAGCCATTGGTGTGGCACAGAGGTTATAACTAAATGTATTCACGTTCGAAAATGCACAGTCCATGCTTACGGTGTTCATAATAGTATAAATTTATAATAAGAAAGACCAATAAGAAATAGTTGTCATTTGCTATGTATATGAGTAGTACAACAGTGACTACACATTGCGAAAACAATATATTCAATAACCTAGTTTACTGGGTCACTCACTGATTCGCACAATTTACTGATACACATTTTGTCAGACCCAGGCAGGTATAGTTTTCCTATGTAATTTGTCAAAAAGTTAGACATGAATGGCAATTTTTGCACACAACATTTTGCCTATACCATGACAACAACCCACTGTGTTCTATGAGGGACGTACTATGACGTCGTTATCGTTGCTACAGCAACTGTGCTTCCCAACGTCCAGTATTGCAAGCCCAGGGTTCAAATTAACCTTTTCTCATAGAATTGGTAGTCCACTTGGGCTACCACTTTCTGAAATTTAAAGCCCAATTACAATGGCTAGAGGCCATGCGTTTTTGTTGGTTCTTTTTAGCTCACGTGTGTAAACACGTGGGCTAATGTCATAGCGATGTCTGTCTGTCTGTCCGTGTGTGTGTGTATGTTAGTGTGTGTGTGTGTGTCTGTCTGTCTGTTTACACGATAACTCAAAAACGCCTGAACGGATTCAAGTCAGATTTGGTACACAGGTACCATATGCTACTTGCCAGAACTGATTAGATTTTGGTTAGTGTGGCTTGCATGTTAATGAAGTTATGCAATATCGTTTTTTTCCGTACAATGGTTTCTCTAAGGAGATGGTAATGACAGTGTAGATATATATCAAAAAATACTGAACAAAATTTCATGAAACTTTTCACAGATGACAATCTCAGAACATTATCATGATACTGTGAGTGTCATGTCAATTATCTTCTCATTTGCATATTTAATGAACTTGTGTTATTAGTGAGATAACTCTGAAAGTCCTGCACCAAACTTGATGATACTTGCAACAAATACTAATCTGATATATATCTTTTTATACTTAGAAGCATAAGGCAGTGTCAAGTTTATAAATAGCTAATTTGCATATTTTATGAAGTTTTGTAATTAGTCATATAACTCCGATATAACTTCACCAAATGTAATGAAATCTGCTTCAGATACTGATCCGACTGATATCTAACTTTTATGTAAAGCATTTAGTAGTGTAATGTTAATTAAGGGTGTATTTGCATATTTAATGAACTTTGTAATTAGGTATATAACTCTAAAATTACGCACTGAAGTCAGTGAAGTTGGGTACACATATTGTTCTGATAAATATATAATTGTACTGAGAAGCATTTGGCAGTGTCATGTTAAATAATAGGTCATTTGCATATTTTATGAAGTTTTGTAATTAGTCATATAACTCCAAAATAACTGCACCAAATGTGATGAAATCTGCTGCAGATACTGATCCGACACATATCAAATTGTGGTGTAAAGCATTTAGTTGTGTGGAGTTAATTAAGTGTTCATTTGCATATTTAATGAACTTTGTAATTAGTGACATTACTCCAAAATTACAGCATAAATTTGATGAAACTGCTACAGATGTTGATCTGATAAATATCCAATTGTACTTAGAAGCATTGAGCAGTTTCAAGTTAATAATAAACTCATTTGCATATTTCATGAAGTTTTATAATTAGTGATTTAACTCCGAAATAACTGCATCAAATGTGATGAAAACTGCTGCAAATACTTGTCAGACAGATATTAAACAATGTCAAGTTAATTTAGGTCTCATTTGCATATTTAATGAACTTAGTGATTAGTGACACTACTCTGAAATTACAGCATTAAATTTAATGAAACGCGCTACAAATGTTGATCTGATGGATATCTAATTGTCCCATGAAGCATTGAGCAGTGTCAAGTTAATTAACAGCTCATTTGCATATTAAATAAAGTTTTGTAATTAGTGATTAAACTCTGAGAGTACTGTGAGAAGTTGATAAAACCTGCTACATATAGTGATATAACAGATATCTGATTGTTCTGTGAAGCGTACTACTATTAATGAACCTGTTGTAAAACACGTGAGCATATTCAGTTCACATCTGGTTTGTTTTGTTTTGATTTGGATTTTTGCGGGTTATTCTTTATGGATATTTTTCATTGACCAGACGAAAAAGCCCTCTGATGATTCTACCCGTTAAGTGAATTTCCTAGTCATTTGACATGAATACTTACCCACCTTTCCAAAAGCAAAAGAAACCGTTATACTGGGGGCTGGGAGGATGGGGGTGGTATGCATTTTTTATACTCGTCATGACAGCGACCACAACTTTCGATCATCATGAAGGCATACTGTCGCTATGCCACAGTAGACCAATATTGGCTTTCTGAACGCAGGTAACATATAATTTCTACGTTATTGTGATTGATACGATATAATCAAAAGTCAATGAAAATATATTTTCATTTGCCATCATTATAGGTGCCTGTCATCCAAGTACATTAGTTCAGACATGAAACTTTGTACTCACCTTTGTAATTTGCATAACAAAAAGAGGAAGTTTTCAATCAGGTTCGAACTCACGACATACGGCAGCCAGTCAATTAGCGGAGAAGCCATAGACAGAACCGTTCGCTCGGCCAAATTTCCACTCCCAAAAAACGAGTGGTTAAATAACTGTAGAGTTCGCATTTTCGCTCTTACCCTCACTATCACCCATCGCACAAAGACGTTATCGAAGCAATGAATACATTGCATAAAGTGGGCGAAAGACATCCTTGGGGTCAACTCTGTCCACCAGCAGAGCTATTAAACCAAGGTAGAAAATGCGGTAAGTTTTCAATCAGTTTCAAACTCGCAACAATCAACATATGGCAGCCATAGTCATAGCCTGGCCTTTTAGAGTCCAGCAGAGTTGACTGTGCATCTGAAGTTCATCCAAGTGATCAAGATGTATCACACGCTTTTGACTGGCTTTCACATCTCAGGCTTTGTTGTCCGTGTGGGCATAGACAGTAGAGGGGGGGCTGTCTATGGTGTGGGCTACCACTTCATGGATTTTTGCGACCCATGGGAAATGTGGTATGTGGAAATGTTTTTAGTGGGACTACTGCCAGTTTCGAGTTTAGCTGCAAGCTGAGAATCTTTCTGTGTAACGACTGGAAATTTGTATCTAGTTATTGACACGGAGGGCGCTTTTCTAAATGTGATTCAATGCCAGCATTGTTGCCGCGAGTCCTCGTACATTTACACGACAGATAATTCTGATTTTTGTCAATTTCTAAGGCGTGAAAGTAACGATATTTTGTATCAATATAAGGTGAAAAATATTATTTACGGGCTGATGGCAGCGATATATTGTATGAATTAGGAGTTAATAAATAGTACTTTGCAGGTTTTGTATTTGTTTCCATACGAGCACGCCAAAAACAGGGCGGCGTGTAATAACCGATAACTTTTAACTAACCGATAGTGTATCAAACCGATAACGTAGTAAATCAACTGATAACGTAATAGCAAACAGATAATGTAATAATTTTTCCTAACGGATAATGCATCATCAAATTTACCGAAAACGTATCAATTAACCAATGACAGATTAAATCAAATGATAACATAGAAAAGTCAACCAATGCTGCATCCAAACAACCAATAACGTATCAATTAATTGATAATATCTGACTAAGCGATTCATGGGGAACGATAGATCGATCGATTTATAGATAGATAGATATTAGATAGGTTGATAGAAAGATAGATGGATAAAAAGGTCGATCAATGTATCGATAGATAAATCGATCACTCAATCGATAGCTCGATCGATCTATCTATCGACGTTTGATAGATGGTCGGTCGATCGATCGATAGATAGATAGATAAATTGATGGATAGATCGATCGATAGAACGATCTATCAATTCGATAGAAAAAATAGCTCAGTTAATCGATAGATCGCTCGATCGATTCGATAAATTTGTCAATAGATATGTAAATAGATCTATAGAGCGATTTGTTATCACACAATTTTCTTTTCTCCTATTTATTTTTTTCCGTTTTAAGCGTTGTTATGTCATCGGTTGATTTGATACGTTATTGTTCTCTTGGCTACATTATGGCTTGATTTGATACACTATCTCTCTATTTATCTATCCATCGATCGATCTATCTATCCTGGATCGAAATATATACACACATAGATATATCAATCGTTCTGTTAGTCGAGCAGCCGAGCAATTCATTCAATCATTTAATCGATAGAAATACCAGTCGTTTGATAGATCAGTGTACCGATCTATCAATGGATCGATCTATCGATGAATCTATTCCCATGAATAACTTGATCCAATACATTATCAGTTGATTTGATACGTTATCGGTAAATTTGTTGATACGTTATCGGTAAGGAGAAACACTACGTTTTCGGTAAATTTTACCACGTTATCGATTAGAAAAAATTACTACGTGATCATTTAGTTACTACGTTATCGGTTGTAACACGGCTCCATGAATTATGAATATGTTGGTACACTTCCGGTTATTCGCATAGTATATTGAACAGGTGCATGCTTAGTAAGTTAGCTGCTAACGCGACAAATAATTTTACTGGTATCCATGACCACCTGGTGCATTAATCTTTGTGTGAGATAATGTACCTTGTAACAAGTGTATATCTGGAAAGCATTCCTATATTACTGTAAATCGAAATACCCTCATATGCCTTTTGTTCATTTTATTGGTGCCATGTTCTACGAAATATTTCCCAGTCTTTATAACTCTATTTGATTGTTTTCGCTTTCTAGTTTAATAAGGCTCTGCTACACGTAACAATTGAGTCAAATTCTGACTTACATAATTCAAAAATGGATGAAAAGTCAGTTTCTTTCAAAAATTTCATATAAGGAGTTTTCCTTAGGTGACCGCCATATGCAGGTATCGAAAATAGAAAACTGGTCGGCTGGTTTTGATCACAGCTATGACAAACAGCTCACAAAGTGTTGGTTCTGGAGCTATCAGTTCGCTTAAATCACCCGACACTGTGATTCCGACGCAAATATCGTCAGACATTGTGAAGATGAACTGCCTTGCTCATTGTCAGTATCGTTTATAATTTCTTTTCGTAGGACAACAGGTTCAAGATGAGGCTTGGTGGCATTCTGGTTACACATGGCTTTTTAGACTATGATATCGATGCTCATTACAAGCTTGGGATTTTATTCATGGTAAGTTACTGGAACTAGATAATTTTTCAGCAAAAATATTACATATACTTCATACACATGTGAAAGGGTACCCATATCCATATAAATATGTATATCTTTAATTTGTGTTGAATCGTCCATTTGAAAATTATATACAATGATTTACAATCATCTCCCAGGAAAAGTGTATCAGCCCTTTGAATTGAATTCTTTGGCCCGGGGCTTAGCCTTACTATGATATTATGACAAAATATAATAAAAGCTATGGCTGCTTTTGAGAAGTGGCTTAGGAAAGCATATGGCCATTATTAAGGTGGCCGATGATTCTAGAATGCTTGACCAAGGGTCACACGTGCTCCTGACACCTACTACTCCTATGCTATTGTAGCTCATTGACGATGTCGTTCATTTCAAAGAGAGATCTTGTTCTATTGCAATGTCGCTGCATGAACAAACTCTTTTTAGTTAGCTTTATCGAACCATTGTAAGTACAATATATATGAAATCAATATTTACCAGAAGCTGTTAATAGCATTGAGACATTGCAATGTAAAATCAGCGAGATGTCACAAAGACAAGGCTCTAGGGATGTTTTTCTTATGCCACAGCGAATCAAATGCGTATGTTTCCGGTTTTATTGTTTTATTCGCCATCAAAGGTCCGGATGTAGAGCTAAGAATCCTTTCATTTCTGTCTGAAGATTGCAGGGTGCATTAAACCTAAGTAACGGATATTATTACTTTTTACTTGAAGTAATTTGTGTTATTATTTATAACGCTCTGCATGTTCCAATTGTAACATTTCTGTAATTACACATAAAACTGTAAACATACGATACACCATTATAAAAAAAAGTATTTCAGAACAATGTAGTAAATTACAATCAAATTTGCCAAAGAGGAGAAAGGCCAATCTGAAAATAAAGATTTGGAAGTGGTCTGGAAAGGAACAAAGTAGTCCTATAATAATCATCTTGTCCCTTGTCGGTTATTAGATTCAATTGCGACTTGCCCTTGGATAAGACTACTTGCTCCTAATGCACGCTCCAGAGTTCAATAAGCACTAAGCACATACGTACTCGTTACCGTACGTTTCACATAAACTTAATCAAAGCTTTGAACACATCGTTAACCTGTGCTTCACATGCCAAGTATGGCATTTCTTCGCATAGACATTGACGGTCGCTTTGAAAGGTCTTGTCTTTTGCTTTCCAATGTAGATTTGATGCTCACTTGTATATTTAATTGTCTCTGTTATGATATGAATTTTGTCACTACTTCTTCTTGAGGTACAGGCAGGGGACAGATAGTAGAACTCTTAAACTTTTACAATATTGTCTTTTGTAACCACCTGCTGTTCACACTTGGGAGCTTGTGGAGTAAATAAAGTCTGACTAGTTTAGTTTTGTGAGAATGGGGAATTTTATTTCCCCCATGGAGATAAGACAGGGATGGTGGCCATTTTGAATTTCACGTTATAAATATTTTGTAATTTGTTATTCATACACAAGCCTTAGCACGCTGACCCCTGATTTTTATTACTTCGATTGGAATTCTTGAAAGTTTGAGCCAAAGTTAAAGGCATTTTTTTAGGCGCAAACTGCCTTAAATCATATCATTTATTCATAAAATATGTGCCATGCATGAAATCAGCATCACTGTAATAGCAACTTATAGGTTTGCTATTGGCGCAAAGCATCATGGGATAGCAATATTGCAGCGACTTTTTGTATCAAGGAAAACTCTATACAGTAGACTTGCCGCTTACCACCAAGGAAGTCACTTGCTGCCATTTTTGGGTGAAACTACATTGCTTATTATATTGAGATCGTAACGGTGTATTGGGATATTTGGTGATATATACGTAATATTAATATTTGAGAGCATCAGTATGTTAAGTTTGTATGATAACTCCCTACGTTTGGTGATTATCGCTAAGCGAATATACAATTATCTCACGGAAGTCGTATACCTGCCGCAAATCCGTCCCTTGTCATATTGACCGTAAAATGTATGTTTCTATTATATATTATTGCCTGTATACATGGGTTTATGTGCTTGAGTGCGAATGACAGTTTGTCCGACGCCAGGAGCAAATTGGTACGATTGTACGTAAACCCATCTATGCAGGCAATATTATTTTTATTATATACCTTTTTAACAGTTATCGCCATATGACATTCAGTTACATGTAGCGCATTCTCAAACAATTATACAGTTATCAACGAGCATCAAACAGATTTTTACGAAAGTCAAAATAGCGGTGCGCACGTGCATATTTTACATTGACCGTTAAGCGTCTTCCTTGACTTCAAGGTCTTCACTGGATTGGGTGCCTAGATGGAAACCGTTCAATAGTGTACACACCCGCTAACTCTCCTAATGTTCCTATTCAAATCGATGTACTGATTTGCACTCACATTGAGCCATGCAATAATTATGCATCGATAAATGTCATCTATGTATGTGTTTAATCTATACAATGTATTTATGTCGGTGGAATCGCAGTAGAATCACTGATTGCGTGTGTTTGTACTTCAGGGTTGACTGGAGTGACAAAGTAACTGAGTTGTGACTCTGAGTTTTCGCGCTCTATGCGGTTATCAGACAACTGATGACCGTATAGAGTGCGAAACTCATAGTACAACCTAACCTCTATATATATATATTTATCACATGAACTGGCCCGTATCTCCACCTTTGTGACGTACACCAGCACAGATAAGAAATCCATATTACCGCTGTTGTACGTCATCAACCGGAACTTTTTTCCTGCAATGGTACCGTTCGTACGTGCACATCGCGACACAGACCGATTTGTCGTAATCGATGCTGTGCTCTCATGGCGTTTGACAAAAAGGTGACCCGATAAATCCAGATATGGAATAATAGAAGGCAATATGTCCAACGACATTTTGAGTCGCTAAAGCTTTAGCTATTCCCAAGAATCGAATGAGGATACCGTCGATCGTTTTAATGGCTCAGTAACGTCACGGCTCCAGTCGTAAGGCTCAAAGTGGACGTCGTCGTACCTGGCGATCGCCAAGCGACGTCGTACCTGGCGATCGAGGTTGGCGATAACTTGATATACACCTCAACAAAAGTTCAACTTAATAAATGAGTACCGTATAATCTTTGGGAAAGCGACATAGAAGGCACAAGCATAAAGTCATTTTACGAACAACGATAGATTTTCTTCATCACACTTATTCCGTCGTTTCTCGATCGGAATCAAACCTGCAGCGTAAGGCTAATAGTGGAAACATAAGCTGTCGACCTTCGGTGCAGCGCGGTAGATTCCGATGTATTTCGATAGTTGACTCGGACAACACTCACAACAGAACAGAGTTCCAGTCAAGTAACAAAATTGGGATGTACCTACGGGTGCTATATGTGTCACAGCAAACATCAAAGTCCATAAGACGAAAAATTGACGACCGAGATGGCCACCGGCGAAGACCGGTGACGGCAGTGCCCACTACAACTTACAAGCGTACACTCTGTGTGTCATCGATCTGAAACTTTCGGGCTTGCCAAGGTCGTAAACTTGTGATATTTTAAAATCCACAGCATCTCTAAGAATGATAACTACTGTTTCGATCGTGTCGTTGCATTAGTTTCATAAATATAATTGTAAATATTCTAAATAACTCAAAATACTATGGTTATCCGTCGCTAGCGCGGTGAAAGTCATGTCCGCCGATGGTAGACTTGCCTTGGCATCGGTCAAGCGCGAGACAATGATTGACATGCGCACGTGACCGAATCCGTATGTCTGATTGGGAGATACCACTTCATGTATCAAAAGTTCAGCTTAATCGGATTTATGAATGAAAGTATGCCTGTAAACATTCGCACATCTCCTGGGTGACGGGCCGCTTTACTCAATAAATGAAAGTAATCCGCGTAAGGAAAAACACAAAATCGCGATAAAAACATGCAATTGTTACAATAATTTTGATCCATCCACATCAAAGAAAAATAAGAAGACTGTTCATGTGATAAATATATAATCCCATGGAATTTTTCTCTGTTTGACGTCATCGTATACTCGTGTTTTTCGCGGAGCCGCACAACTTCTCGCCTTCGGCTCGAAGTTGTACGGCTCCGCGAAAAACACTCGTATACGATGACGTCAAACAGAGAAAAATATCATGGGATTATATATAAATATATATATATATATATATATATATATATATATATATATATATATATATATATATATATATACAAAATGTATACAATGTGCCCTCCCGGTTATCACCATAATGGCTTTATGGCAACCTCTGAACTTGGGCACAGAGAGTATGGCTATATATATATATATATATATATATATATATATATATATATATATATATATATATATATATATATATATATATATATATATATGTATATATATATATATATACCCCAAGGTAGTAAGTATTTCGCATCTATGCAAAAAGTTATTCATTATTCAGCCTACGCAGTACAAAAGTAGGTTGTTTTCGTGTTCTGCGAATATCGTTTGACCTATATTTCCATCATCCTTTAGAACACAAATGCCAAATGCCAATATTGGTAGTATTAATATTGTCATTCTGTTCGCCAATAGGAAAATTTTCGGGAAAGCGAGGCGACGTTGACGGTGACTGTTCTTAACGAGAACGGTTGGCCACCTTTCTACAACTCAACGTGTGAAACACCAGTTTATACGAGGGGTCCCATAAATCCTGTAAGTGATTATTATATTTGTACACCGTAATCAACGGAAGAACACATTTATTACTTTCGTACAACGAAAAATGTATTCCAATGACAGATAGATTAATCTTAATTAAATTCGTATATAAAGTATTCGAACGTTTCTCAGGCCATATTGAAATAAATACTGGCCAAGAAAGTAATTAAAGACCGTTAGTGCAAGACCTTCGTCTCTTTATCATAACTGTGACAATAATTGCCCATTTTGTGATAAAATTTTATCTGATTACGGATTATCTTGTCCAAAGTATTTAAATACTAAACATTTTATTGATGGAATCTTGTTGTACTCTGGACAATTGTGACTCATCAACCTGTCGTTTATATTATTAATTCAGAGGAGTAAATGTGGGTAATAAACGATACAAATTGGGGTTTTTACTGTAATGTCTGTTGCAGTTCGGTCATATCCTCTTCGATATATCTTTGGGCGTGATGAGATTGGCTGATCTCGACTATCCATGGCAAGGTTTCATCCTTCGGGCTGACTCTGACAATGGCCGATGTAAGTAACTCTTAACTGAACGTTGAACTCCTCAATAGCTGTACGTTTAGTACCCAATCCATCATCAACAATATACTACAGTGGCTGGACCTTTGCTTGCTTGTAAAGTTCATGTATCACGAAGAAAGAAACCAGATGTGGACTGAATGTGCCCGAGTGGTTTACATCAGGTTCATTAAATACTAGTACGCTTCATAGAACATTCAGACATCTGTCATATCATTATATGGCATTATTAACTACAACGTTCAATTTGATAAGCATGTGCTAGAAACCATTTCTCATATCAAAAACTACGATGTTATTATTGACGCCAAGCTTTATTTTGTCTATCACATTGATATCATTTTTCTATAAAGCCCATTTGCATAGTTGGTCTTATCAATAGTCTTCCATGTCAATCATAATGTTGCTGCCCTTCTATCCTTTGTCTTATTTTGTCGTGTCCTATTTTGGAATACAGTAATTTCATCTTTAATAAATGTCTGATGATCATCAGTTCAATCTTTTTAAAGGCCTTTAAATACCATCTTAGTATTTTCACCATATCCAGGGATCTTTTAACTTTGATGTCAAAATTAATCTCTCTATGATTTTTACACTATACAGGAAATGGATTTTGATTTCATAATTGTACTAACAACGATAGTCTTTGAACATACATATGATCCCTTTTGTCTGATAGTAGCATTGGTAGAGATAACCATAGTGCTGACTGATCACTCTCTTGCCGGTCAAATAAATTACTCCTCTTGAGGAAGTATGCACATCGAAAGTGAAAGCTTTAAACTTTCGTTCAAACTTTCAACAAAGAATACCAACCATTTTCTTTCAAAATCAAGAATAAAAGTCGGGGGTCGCCGGTGTAAAATTTATTACCGAAGATACTAAAGATCATTGCCGATATTTGAATCCGCCATCGCTGTGTAATGAGAAAAATGAAATTTTCTATCTTCGATATACTAAGACGATGAAAAGTTCATTTCACACCAAGAGCTTAAATGAGCCCGGGAGTCCGAATAGGTGCCCTAGTGGCCCATTCTAACTTAACGTAGAATCCAAAATTCGGAATGGAAAACTTGTGTTGACTCTGCGGTGAAATATATGATTTTCGTTTTTCAGAAAACTGAGCCGGCCAAAGATTTATTTTCTCCATGACTTTCAAAATGAACCCACAAGTTGTAGACTGGGTACAAGAGCCTGAGAGTTCTTTACAGATCGATAGATGGAGTAGAGTAATATCATTTAATCAGCCTGATGGCGACAGCAGTCCCGTAACAGCAAATAGTCAGAGTAATTAAATTGATGACAGAGACAACAAAGTCAGTACTACATGTGTATGTAAACCTTGTATAGCCATTGTGCTGCTGAAAACATCAATGATTGTCTCATATGCATCCGAAATTGTGATCAAATCTCGTCTTCTAGGTATATTGTCACTCTACAATAAAACCTTTTAACATTTTATAATCATTTAGGTATCGCCGACATCTTCATGGGTTTATTTGAGCCAATACCAAACGTTTGCGATTTCGTACACATGCCGTTCAACTACAAAATCAACCAACTACAGGGGCCACCAATACCAATACCGAAATCACGTTCTACGATGACATGGTACGTAACATTTTGAGTGGATTTGCCTTATTATCACATGAACTGGCCCGAATTCCCACCTGTGTGACGTAGAACAGGACGGATAAGAAATCCGAATTACCCCTGTTGTACGTCATCAACCGGAACTTTTTTCGGCATGAGTATACCATTCGTCTCGCCGCGGCCGGCTCCGAGGGCCGGCTCAGAGCTTGCGAAGTATTTACCTGACCAGCTTAGCGTGATTTCCGTAAACAATATTTAGAAAAAATAAAGTGATACTTGTTTGTTATAAGCTGTATTCAGAATGGCCTGAAAGTTTGACATGCTTGGTTAAATACTAAGGTGTTGAACTGTACTAAAAATACTATATCCTATAAACCTGACGGGCTGCAGACGGTAACTGCTGACGACTAACGATGGGGCCGGAAAATAGCGGGAACATTAGGACAAACTTTTTGTCGTCTGCGCCTTTCTCAGTATTTTGCCAGTCGGTAAGGTGCGTCTAACGTTCGCTGCTACGAAAACTCAGCAGAAAACACGGCAAAATGACCCAAGAACGTCCAGAAGATCTCGACGAAGAAATTCGCGAGCTATTCCGTCTAGCGGAGGAATTGGGCGCTACTGGAACCGATGATTTTTTTGGTGTGGAGGAAAATACGCGGCCCGTTTCCTCTAACGTTCAGCCATCGCGATCGCGCTACGTCGAGTTCTCGGAGACCGACAAGCAAGAGCTGATCACCGAACAGAGGAAGAAAAATACGGTGCAGTCCACAAATTGTGCCGTAAACCAGTTCAACAAGTGGATGCGTACTATGCGACCTTCAGAAACAAGACCGATATCCGATATTCCACCAGATGTCCTTGACTGCTATCTCGGCAGCTTTTACGCTGGCGTCCGTCAAAAAGATGGTTCTGAGTACGAACCAGACTCGCTTACGACCTACCAGCGTGGGATAGATCGCTTCCTCGGTGAGAATGGTTACAAATTCTCGATCAGCCGCGATAAAGAATTTAGCAGTTCGCAGGCAACTTTGAGAGCAAAACGTGCCCAATTGAAGACCCAGGGCAAAGGCAATAAACCAAATGCAGCCGAAGAATTAACGGAACGCGAGGAGGAGCTCCTTTTTGAAAAAGGTGTGATCGGCACACACAACCCCGAAGCGCTACTATTTCTCGTTTGGCTAAACAACCAGAAACACTTCGGGTTCAGAGGCTGTCAAGAGAGCAGACAGATGCTGTGGGGAGACATCGCCTTGAAGCATACCGCTGACAACACCGAATTCTTAGAATTCAACGAGAGGGAAAATAAGACAAGATCTTCCGGGAAGTGAACGAACAACCTAGGGCCTATCCACCGAAGGCTTTCGCTATTCCTGACGACCCCTCTCGCTGTCCCGTGTACGCGTATAAACAGTATGCGCTCCGTCGACCGCCAAGTCATCAAGCGAACGACGCGCCCTTCTATCTGGCGATAAATTACAAACCAGAAACATCTATTTGGTTCAAACGTCAACCGATGGGAGCGAACAAGTTAGATACCATCTTGAGTACGATCTGTAAAAAAGCCGGTATCGATGGTAAAAAAACCAACCACAGCGTGAGACGAACAACCATCAGACGTCTGCATGACAGCGGAGTTCCCCCAACAAAACTCATGCAGCTCTCCGGTCACCGAAACGTGCAAAGCGTGAACCATTACGCGGTGAATTCGCTCGACGATCAGCAGCGGATGTCAGAGATTCTCTCGCGATCATCACGTTTAAACCAACCTGCACTGCGTCAGAAATAACACCAAATGACAGACCGGAAGACGCCAACAACCCAGAACCGCGACCGGTTATTTCTGGGGCAACGTTAACATCGAACGTCAGCAGCAACGTCGTCTCCTCCGCGACCGCGTTTCAACATCCTGCGGCAACAGCGGCAGTCGGTGGAATATTTGGTACTGCAACTTATAATAATTGCACGATCAACGTTGCAGTAAATATCGGAGGAGCAACATCACCTCAGTCTCCGAAACGCAAACGTCGTCGTGTAGCAGTGATATACGACAGCAGTGAGGACAGCCAAAGTCAGTAAGCCGGTCGGCCATCTAACCCAAACCATAAACGGCCCTTTTGAGGGCCACCACATTTTCCAAAAAGAGAACTACCGTTACTTTGTCATGATGTTCAATAATCAAAATTACCTTTTGGAAACGTAAAGTTTTTATTGTTCTAACAACAATTTCTAGCGATATTAAAGGTGCCGAATAAAAAAAGTATTCACGCGATAATCGTACAGACCAAAACAAACAGAGACGGTCGAAGCTGTCATCAAATTGCAAATCGACCGGCCCACCCCGGCAGTAAAGTGATTGACAGACGTTTCCTTTGCTCTGTATCGAAATTTAAGCCCACGTGACTAACACCGGCTCCCTGATTGGTAGCCTTCAAACCTGACTCACATTTATGAATGAAATAATCTGCATATCACCAGGAGTAACCGACCGTTCACAGCTACCTATGCGCAAACTGGAAAGAAAGTAATCCGGCCCACAAAAATTCAAATCGATGGAATATCTCTGCTATCCTACGAAATAATTTTGTCACATTTTATCTAACATAGAGTTCGGAGACTATTCATGTGATAAATATATAATCCCATGAAATTTTTCTTTGTTTGACGTCATCGTACAGTCGTATTTTTCGCGGAGCCGCACAACTTCTCGCCTTCGGCTCGAAGTTGTACGGCTCCGCGAAAAACACTCGTGTACGATGACGTCAAACAAAGAAAAATTTCATGGGATTATATATAAGGAAAACTAATGTTTTGCAAAGTTGATCACGATATTTCCAGTCTGCTTTGTGGGAAACATTACCCTTCGCATGCCGAGAAGTAAGGTATGTTTCATGCTAAATTCGATCGAGTAACAGATTAAGCGTTACCAAGAGGGCGTTACAATACAGCAATGGCCAAGATGTCAATATGTGTATGAACACAACGGCGATGAGTAAATTTTATTGTTGAAAATGACAATGAATATCTTGCATGACTAAAAGATGAAACTCAATCATTGGTCAAATTGCTTTCATTATTGACCTATTTTAGTCCACTTTTTCCAAAATAATATAGCATCATTGTACCAGCGACGACATGAGAGACACGCAGCCAAGAAGACAAACAGACAGACAGTCAGACTGAGAGGGATACAGAGAGACGCAAAGACAGAGATGCACATTACCGAACGATCTTATGAGAAGTGAGAGTATGGCAAAGCTGTCCTATCAAACTAAGCGGTTGCTCCAGAAAAATGAAACCCTATATATTTATTCTTCTTACAGAACGCGCTTCCTAGGAACCTGTCCATGGATCCCTTAGAACGCCCTGATTGTATTGCGGAACTTCTACTTGAGTACAGTTCTACCAGCACACCCTTAGTTTGGCTTGTATCACTTGATCTTTCAGCCATGGGATATTCTTTCAAACAGCAAAGATAAATATCGACAGTCAAGGTAAGCTAAATTAAATAATAAAACATAATTCACTCTAATTTTTATAACATTCTATTTCATGTAATGTATCCCATGCAAGTACCTCATTATTGTTCTTTGTAATAATGAATTTACTTTCAAAGTCTTCGCCATTATTATAAAGACACACAACAAATTCATACATTTTTAAATTCCAAAGGTTGTTTTTTTAATATTAAATGACGGACTTACAGTTTCGTCGAATTATATCGCATAATAAGTAGATCGCAACTGGCATCACAGCATATCGCCTGTATAAGATATGTAGTCAATAAGTTCTGGTATTTTTAGTATAAGGGCATGTAGCTTTCAAACATAATTTGTTTCCGAAGAGCTTAACGCGAGTAGGAAGTATCTAAGAGTATTACAACGGTTATGAACCAACAATGGTTGTATTCAGAGACTACAATAAAGTGCAGGCATAGATATGTTTACTGTCGTTCTAATCTCTGGTATTTGATGATTCATGCAAATTTGTCAAATGTTTACCTTAGAGGCAATTGCCTGGTCGCAATAATACTTTTACGGGTGCTAAATTTTGGCTTGAAGATTTAAAGCCACAACTGTTATGGTACCTGGTATTTGCTATCAATAAAATAATGAATATAAACCTGCGTAACTAGGTTTACTTGAGGAATGCAACTCTGCAGTAGTAGTATTGGCAAACAAGATACTCACACAAGCTCTAGTTTATGTTAAAAGTTTATTTAACTAACATGCTTCATGTCCAATTGCTGCAAGCTAGATTCTAACAAAATGCAAACGTCATTGAGCTGTCTTTGTCATAGGCTATTTTTTCCAGAAAGGCAGTATATTTTCAAGTTGAATTTCCAGCTATTTAAGAACAGAGACATACGCTCGATAACAATTGCCAGCAGATTCGGCCGTTAATATCCTTCGAACATACTTTACTTTTTCTGGTCACAACGAACATATCATTGAATGCAACAGTCGTTGAAAATGCTGTATAATTTTTTTTTTTCATATCTTACTGCATGTGCATCTTGCCAAAGACGTTAGAATCTCCTACTGTTAACTATCATTTGATCAACGTATCTCCTCTAAACAGTGGTTCAAGATTACTCTATTGTCATTGCATTTTTTCTTGCACCTGGTGAATTGTTTATTTAACTTGAATGATACTGACCACTGGACCAGTTGTAACGTCACATTAATCAAGAATGTTGCGTGATTTTCTAATTCTCTGCAACATTAAAACTATGCTACTACTCCAGAGACTGCATGTTTCGTGATGTACTTAACTGTATCGACGCTTGGAATTGTTCTTATATGATGATATCGGAAACCTTGAGATGAATTCGAATTATCTATGTACTTATTTCCTTATGCAAAGCTCAGCAGAGAATAATGTCTTAGAAGAAAACAATGATTATATAGCGAAGATGTCAAGTGACTATAAAGTTATGAGGCTTTACAGTACAGAGAGGTCCGTGTATCCATACGTCCCGACTCTGAAAAGCTACCGTTATATTTGAGTTAGGGCTAGTATTTGGGACTAGCAGAGGTGGCGTCTATGTAAATCATGTACTTGTATTCTACAGGTTGCCCACCTGGTAAATATGGTTTGTTATGTGATAAAGACTGCATATGTCAGAACGGTGCTTCTTGTCATGGGTTCAATGGTGCATGTAATTGCTACAAAGGATGGACAGGACCTGCCTGCGATATTGGTAAACAAAGTTGATAACTAAAGGGCCGTGAATGCCTTACCGTTATACTTCACCGTATGCATTAGTTCAAGGGATAAATCAAACGTAACAACAACAAAAGGGTCAAAACTGCAACGATATTGATCAGTTATTCTACCGCTTTTTTAGAGTTAGCGATAAAGCAAAGTGGTCCAGATCTTCGACCGACCGACTTGTTCGCTTGGTGGGCAAGTACCGTTTGCTGTTAATTCGAATCAATGGAGAAAATTAAAGAAGTCAATGTGTGACCATAGACGAAATAAAAAGACAACAAAGTGCTACAAGTAAAATTTTGTGATTTTCATACTCTAGGGATTTAATATAGAAACAAGTGTTTACCGCATTTAAAGCTTCGAATATTTTTTATTTAAAAGATTAATCTCGCAAAAGTCTCGTATCGAGGAAAGAGCATAGTTTTTGAGAACAGCATGAAAAAATGTTCAATGCACATTTCAGTAAATGCAGTTTGCAATTTAGTAGACATAATATATGGTACTTTCTCAATGGCGTAATGCCGACAATGCACATTTCATTCATTGCAGCTGTAAAAGAGATATGGATACTACATACAGATGGTGAGCCGATCTTCGGTCAAGTATTTCATCTTTCCTGTCACTACAATTTTGAAGTCAACTCTGCATACGGGACAGTCTGGACGTTTTTCAATGGTTCGTTTAGTAGAACACTACAGGGTCCGATGGACCAGATCTCGTATGATGAGCATAAAAGGTCAGTACTTCATATGGTACGGTGCTGTGTGACAGGAGAAAGCGACAACTTATAAAATAGTTCGATCCTTGCCATTTTTATTAAATAGGATAATTTCATGTTTAGTATTCGATTATGAGGTTTCAAAGTGCAATTTGTTCTTAGATAAGTGAAGTTTGAATTCAATTGCTACCTCTCTCTATTGAATGATAGTCAAGACAGAGTCATATATTTAAATTGACAGGTAGTGCATGCCCTAACTCGTTGGTGGATCAGCTGTTTTAAATTATCTAACATTGAGGACAATGATAAACCTGGTCGCTAATTCAATGTTTAAATTTCCTCTGCATCAAAAGACTTCCTTTTTCATGGAAGAACAAGTAATGAAATCCCGCACAAACATTGTTCAGAACAAGTTCCGAAACTGATTTTTACTCAGCCTCATGTAACATTGTCACATTGACACTCAGAGATAGAATTCGATGTAAAGCTGATTTACGTATCATGAGCACAACAAAATATGTTAATTTTGTTTTGAAATTATGCTCTGTTTTTGACAATTTGCATTCGAACGACGTCATAAACAAGTCTGTCTGTAGGTGAAACTATAGTGATTTTTCAACGTCTTTTGTGACAATTCGGTGTCAGGAAGATTGATGCCTGAAATTGTTTTTAAATATCGAGCCCTTTCAAGTAATCTATTGAAAAAATAGGATTTCAAATCGTCTGTGACAAAAAGGACTGACAGATGCTTTAAAAACATTCAAAATATCCCATCCCTTTAAATATTATATCGTCAGCTAAGAAACTGTCATCCAAAATTCTTCTTCTTATATTTCAGCCAACTAACGATAACTAACTTTGATGGAGAGCGAGTTGGTACTTATATATGTTCAGTCAACGATCAAGATGGAGTAGAGTACACTGCTGAAACTACTGTTACTTATGCAGGTAACTATTATATACTAGACGCTGATGACTTAACACGATCGCAAGGATAAACCGATACTATTTCAAAACGTACGCTTCGGCCTGTTGGCTTGATGTTCGCAGTTTGTTTTGTACTCTATTGTTTTCAAGAAAAACAACTCTAATGTTTGTGTAATACGTAATATCGCCTTTTTCAGTTCTTGTGCGGAATTAACTTCAATCATAACCATTTTAGACATTCGAACTTTGTCGATACATTTAACATAATGAATTTTTATTGGTTTGTAGAATCCGATCTCGAAACTGCAATCAACGAACAAAATAAAAATACAGGAATATATCAAACCAGAGTTTATATGTCACTTCAAGTAATGAAAAAGTTGGTCTTTGTCAAATTTTCAATAGTTTATCCTTCATCCAGCTGAGTATTTGTATCTGTCTCCTGGTCATATTACATGTAATGGGTATAGTAAACTGTACATTCCGACAGTGTTTTATCAATTGACGATGATTATATACATTTTCTTGATAGATTGTGTAGGAAACTTGTTTGGTGATTTCTGCAACGACACATGCAATTGCACGCATGCCATGAGATGTGATCGATCATTAGGCTGCATTTGTTTAGATGGATGGACCGGCGAAAAGTGCGATTTGGGTGAGAATTTTCATTTTATACGCTTTTGGAATTAGTTCTCTAAATTGTTGGTTCAATATTTGTTTATCTATTAAAGTGTTTTATTTCCCTTTAGTCATATTGCCTATATTATCATTCTAGAATGCACTACCGACATTTTTGACAGCTCGATATTTTGAAACACGTGACCCAGTCTTTACATTTTATCCAACAGACGTCCAAGCACCAACTATCACTGACTGTCCAGCGAACCAAACAGTGTTGGCAGACGCTGACGACAACTCAGCTATAGTGAGTTGGAAGAACACCACTATAATTGATAACTCCGATAAGCCAGTTGTTTTGGGATCGAATCGAGAATCAGGGAGAGATTTAGCACTGGCAAGCATGACATCATCATGTGGGCGTCGGATCAGGCCAATAACACTGCGTTTTGTAATTTTTCGGTATTTGTTGCAAAACAGAAAAGAAATGGTAAGCTCACTTAAAGGCCTCTATAATTAGCACTTTATACATGATAAGCACTTTATACTATGATAATGTTCTCGGGTCGACTGAACTGCAATAATTCAATTCACCTTGCAAAGAGGCACCGATACATGATAGACTGATGATGCACGAAATGCGCATGCAAAATAAGGTGGTAAAATGTGTGATATAAAATTGCAGAGTTTACTGATTATAAGGAAAATACAAAGAAATGCCATCTTTTCCAGTCTTTTGGAAAGGTTTGAAAACCCAGTAACTCTTTAAGGCCAACAGCGTCCGTCAACGTGAAAGTCTCATTAAAGTATGGACATGTTCTTAAAAATTAACTTCATTTTTCAAAGCTAAGGAGCTGTCATTGTTTACGGCCTGGGGGCAGTCGGAGGAATTTCATCGGAAACTCTGAAATTGTTACTGACGCGCCCTCCAACTTAGAAAAGTCAAATACAATACATGTATTTGTAAAATTTGCAAAATACAGCAATAATGCAGACCTTTCAAATCCTCATGTATCCTTCTAGATTGTCATCGATTATCTCATGACAGTTGAAAAAGGTGAAACAATCAAAACGAAATTCAAAGTCACAGCAAAATACAGATACAAAATCTCACGCTATAACCATCCAACCATAAAGTATATTCTTTAATTTGGAAAGGTATCATGACAGGGTTTTCACTAGGATATCTGACAGGGCAAAATTTGAAAGTACATGAGGACAACGCGCGAGAGGCTTAGGGAGACAGTGTCAGAGGGGGCTGTCCCCTATCTTGCGTGGACAATTTTTAGATATTGGTGCGATCTGAGAGGTGTTTTTTGTTTTATTATTAGTATAACTGTTAGAACACCCAAAGGGGAAGAGCATGGAAGGGTGGCTCTTCCTGTTGTATCGAAAATGTTGAGAAATTGATGTGTATAATGATGCAATCTCAAAGGTGTTTCAATCTATTTTTCACTTTTTCAAAATGACATTGAACACTGACATTTTTATTACATTTTTTTGCATGATCAGTGTTTGAGTCACAATATTCAACAACCGAACAATTACAATACATATTGTAAAACACAGTTCGATCCTGTGAAACATTTTTAGTAATTGATGTGTGCAATAATGCATTCTGGTGCAATCTGAGAGGTATTTTCAATTTGTCTTTCACTAGTGAAACTGTTAGAACAGCCTAGGGGCACGAGGGGGTATCCCCCTCTCTCATCGAAAATTTTGAGAAATTTGTGTGATGGTGCAATCTGAGAGGTGTTTCAATTTATTTCGCACAACAAATTGGTTATCCCCTTCTTCCTATTCACATTTGAGCAACCCCCTGAAGTTTTCAATTTCATGAGTGACCCCCTCACATTCCTCCGACCACCTAGGCTGTAAATAAGGACGGCTCCCTAAACCGTTTGTCGTGGCAATATATTGTACGTGGCATTGTATACATATGGGTATAACCCTAACAATCTGAAGAGTTACTTTTTTGTGTTTTACAGTATTTGCAATTGTTTTGAACAGTAGTGCCACGTCATTGGGCAGACATGTATCAATGCCGATGATAGTCATACACTTCTTCTGTAAGGCGATGGCAAATAAGCAAACGAACTCACACTTTAGGAAATAACCCTGAACTATATAATGGAGAACAATTGCATGACCAATCACAAATTCTTTCCACTGGCACAAACGTTGACTTCATTTCGCGAACTAATCATTTGCAGCTCGAGTTATCAAAGCTACACCACTCTTTTTATGGATTATACTGGCGGGAGTACTTTTCTGTGCTTTTATGCTGCTTGTATATACATGTAATGCCCGAAGGCAACGACCTTACGCACCTGTTGACAGACAAGACCGTGGGTTTGAGGATTATCTAAAGGCAAGATGCTTACCATAATATATGAATTATATATATTAAGGCATATTTTGTTTTTACACTAAAAATGATGATATCAAATATCGGCGTATCGGATTGCACGTGTCTATTTTACTCCCTTATACATTTAGTATTTCAATAAACTTTGAACACAAACATTGCATGGCATTGGTCATTAGATGGTGTGATTCAAAGTGAAATCTCTAAAGATATATTTTACTCATTAGCTAACATCCTATTTAGGATATTTTGTATGAAGATTCGTGTAAACTGCCTGATGCTTCCAAGACTCCTCATATTTTAGCAGGACCTTTCATAGAGGAGTGATCGTACTGATGAAAAGGAAAATGAAAATTGTCCATCTAATTCTTCTTTTTACATATATTAGTCGGTACAAGAGCAAACAAAACTGAATAATAGGTTTACCAAAAATCTGTAGGTTGGCTGATTTTCGTATATATATACATTTTCTGTCACATTGTTTTTGTTATGGCTCTTCTCTTCTTTATCCAAAGTTCTTGTCTATCTTCGCCTACTAGGAACATCTGCCAAAAGAAGCATTGGCTTTGAATGTTGAGAAGAAAGCTTTGAAAATATTTAAGGAAGACTCGATTGGTAAAGGTGAATTCGGACGAGTGTATAAAGCTCGATTGACTACCCGCGGAGTAGAAAAAGAGGTCGCTGCGAAAACTATCTGCGAAAGTGGGTCGAAATTCCTTTGAACCTTTGTTGTACACTAACTACATTGATGAAGGTTTCTTTTCGTCTTGCCCCATGAGCAATGATATAACAGTGAGCGCTAGTGTGCTTATAATGAAACGCACTATACTTGCGTCACACGAATCATTATCTTGTGAATCTGTCAACACCCTTGGCCAACATCGGCTGGACGGTTGTCATTTGTTACTTTTTGCACATTGTTCACGTCGAGTTCCGAAGTGTTGAATATTCATGTCGTTTAAGATACTAACTGTGGATTGATGCATAGTCGATTATATCTTGTGATACATTGCTACTCCCCTCAGAGCTCTACAACTGCAGTAGACTTGAACACTAACTGTCAAAATTACAGCAATTCTTTAGAGCATAGGTTTCTTTTAATACTGCTCAAAACTAAAACTTACAAATTTCACAAAATGACCTTGCGACTTCCAGTGAATAAGTTATCTTCATATTCATATCGTTTAGTGAATCAATACAACCATTTACCAGTCTTAGCTATGTACAGATATATATGGTCGGCTACCCGCAATTAACATGTGTCTCGCATTTAAGGGAAAGTGCGTGTTTTACAGAATTAGAATATCTGCATTAGATGCTTAGAACACATGAGAAAGAATTTCAGGCAGCTCAGACGAGAATGTACGGAACAGCATTGCTTGTGCAGCAGGTTGCTCAGACAAAGGGGAAGCTCCTGTGGCTCATCCTTGTTCCCGCATTCCCCATGGTGATTAAGATGCAGCTGTTCAAAGATCGTATTCAGCTACTATAACGATTTTTTATACCTTTTATACGGGTTTTGGCAGAGGCATGTTAAAGATCGTTTGCGACAACAAATCACCCCTTAAATCGTAAAATACGAAATAAAATATACGTTTACTCTCAACATAAGGTAAGACAGCGATATGATATCAAAGATAAGAACTCTCGCAGTTAGGGATACAAGCATAATCACCCGTTAAACTATTTCTTGGGAGATGTTTAGAATTTCTGTATAATTAAAATAGCCAGTACAGGCATTTTCAACTCGAAGGAACATGCATCTTAGGAGGAGAAACGTGACTGCAATACTACACCTTCCTCAGTCTGATATTATCCCGGTCAATTTCTTTGATGCAACGATATACAGAAACCCTCTAAAATCTTGAGACTGTCATGATACAAGCTTTGAACTCTTTGACCGCATTGTAGTATAATCAGCCGGCAGGGGTTTATTTGGCCATGCTTACGAACTATGATTTTTCATTTCATTTCAGTACGTTCAGACGCAATAAGCCGGGAAAATTTTGTCAACGAAGTTCGGTGTCTTCTTACATTGGCCTGTCATCCTAACATTATCTCCATTCTCGGCATTGACATTAATGGAGGTAGGACTATACAAACCCTTAATTATGAATACGCGTGTTTACAAATAACATATATACAAAGAAATTCAAATCGGAAAAAGTGAAAGCTAGCACTTTCTTGAAAAGATACAGTATAACAAGTATCTGGGTTCTATAAACACAAGCATCGTCGTGAGAAATAAATGTAGTAGTTATTAATTTGTCACAACATATATAGTCCTAACCACTGGACGTTACATAAATGGTATGTGGAATTGTTTTCAAAGTTCTTTCGAAGCTCTATAACCATCAAAACCAAATTCATCTTACATTTTGTCTATGCTTTTCTGTTCTGTAGATTCGAAGTACATACTGACTGAGTATGCATCCGGAGGTGATCTGAAAACCTATCTGAAATCAACAAGATTAATCTGCATAGAAACTGAAACACTATTGATAAACATTGCCAAAGATATCGCGAATGGACTTTCATTTATGTCAATCAAAAAAATAATCCACAAAGATATTGCTGCTCGCAATGTGTTCCTGACTAAAAATTTCACAGCCAAGATTGGAGATTTTGGACTAGGACGAGACGTTTATGAAAGACTTGGCAGCGACTATCATTCTCTCTCATGGGTGGGTTTTAAGTCATGAAAATCATTTGTGTGTCTTTCTTTTAAAAAAAGAAAGTTTTCTTGTTCTTTGAGCAGACACTCACAGACAAGTCATATGCATTTTCGATTGCAATGACCCGGACCTTATGCAGTGCTGGTTACACGCAAATGTGCAACAGGACTGCCTGTCTTTGTTCGTGGTTCTTATCTTCTCTTTATCTTGTATCTGTAGGCACAGACACACAGACACACAGACACACACACACATATATATATATAGAGAGAGAGAGAGAGAGAGAGAGAGAGAGAGAGAGAGAGAGAAGATGTAGATATAGATATATAAAAATTACTTTGTAAAAGTACAAACTGATCATATCTGTTACCTGTTACTCAAGTTTTATGCATCCTGCAATCATCAGACAGATAGAATGAAAGGATCCTTAGCCAAACACTCCCTTTTATATATTTGGGACGTACATCTTCTTTCGCAATCACTGTGAATAAGCAACTTACGAGGAGTCCTTTTTGATTTGGCTACAGTCGTACTGGGGTCACAAGAATCACATTTAAATGTTTATTCATGGCAATCTTTTTACAGGCAAATCAACATTGTCGATTTCCTTCACGATGGATGCCTCCAGAGTTTCTTCGCGATGGAACCTTTACATTGGAAAGTGACAGGTGAGATTAACATCTGAAAGATGAAGACATAAAAATATTCTTAGTCTATTGAATTTGCACAGCCTTAATCAATAGCAGTACATATTGTTGCAGACTCAATGTGTTGTAAACTCATTTTCTAGCTCGCGTAAAATATAGACCAAAAGTTCTCAAGTGTGTAATTTATGTCTTGCTACATTTTAATTTTTAATCTGGTTTATCGTTCCACAGGTGGTCGTACGGAATACTATTATGGGAAATTTGTTCCTTGGGTAAGTGCTGAAAACATCTTATTTAAATCAAAGAAAGCTCGCCATTGCAACAGATTTGCAATCATTTAATATATCATGTTGCATTCATATCTTATAAAAAGGTGGTTCTCCAATGATGGATGTACCAGTAGAAGATTTACTTGAGTATCTACAACGAGGCAGAAGACCTGTGAAACCAGAAGGATGTACACCCACAGCGTAAGTGATATTGTCTGAAAATGAAATATTTCATTGTGTAGTCTAGTACACACCAGTTATGAAGGTTCATTAGAATGATAGTCAAGTAATAGGTTAAGGTTATCTTGTGATTTATCCCTTATCACCGTCAAGGTCTGTCATTTACATAATACAACAGGGTGTTCTCCTGCAGTATAAAGCAACGCTTCTGCTAAAACACCACACACAACGTAAATGAATAGTAAATACTTACTGTAAATACCAGAGGCCAATCGACCTGTGCAGTTAACAGCTCTCCACCTGATTTAAAAGAACTGATAGGGTACCAGATGTGCCGAGATATGGCATAAGAGTAATAACCATCGTAAATCGTTGTTTCATTCTTTGTAGCTACCAAATTATGCGGCGCTGTTGGCATGAAGACAGGTACGAGCGACCAAGACCAGACCAACTCAGGGATGTCTTCGACTATATGTTGTTAAGAACGCCAGCAAACTTTTCCCAGGTACATCCAAGTAATAGCACTTCTCTTTGTCGTCCACTTGAGTTTTCTTTCATTTTAGACACTTAGTTCAATTACAAGTTTACATACATACAATGTAGTAGATTTTTTCATTGGTGGCACAGACTGTTTTCTGTGTAGCTTTGTTAAGGGACTGTACACCTCGAAACTGAAAGAATTAAGATCTTGCTCACCTTTAACCTCGTGGAAACTTCCAAACATTCTAATTCAGAATCAAAATTACAAACATCTGGTCACAAGGATTATACCTGAGACTATTCGATATTTAAAGTTTTAAAATGGCTGCCATAGGCTACTAGCGTTATCTCTATAGGAGAAAAGTAATTTCAACTTTCGCAAAATAAGACCATGAAAAATATATTAATTTTACGAGCTTCAAAATGAACCAAATACAAGCGGTAGATCAGGAAAGTACAGTTAAATTCTGAGAATCCGAATATTTGTTCTTGAGGCACATTCTACTTTCAATGCAATTTCTCCTTATATGTTTAACATGACAACTTCAATGTTAACACTTGCAGAGATTCTTCACTGAAGCCTTTAAAGAGAGACTCAATAACCCACCAAATGACCAAGCGTAGGAATGCCTGGAATATTTAAGACTGATTCCCAAGTCTGCCAAAGGCTAAAATAGGTAGTATTCTTTGGTAACGCACAGCTACATGTACCTGAAAACCCAGATTACATAAGCAAGACTGTAATCTTTCTAATGAAATGAATATTCGCATTCAATTCTTACCACTTTCGTAGTTTTTAATTACCTGTTAAGGCAATTTGTCAGTGATATAGTCCAGAATGTTAGAGAAAATATGATTATGTAAAATAATTGTATATCATCATTGTTGGAGTACTTTGTGTGAGTGATATATAAATGATATCGTCAAGAACAATGATAAACTTTATTGGAAGTGATGTCATCTACATTGTTTATAGTTTTCTGTCTGCCATGCTTGCATTTATACTGTGCTGCGATGTTATTAATGGAGTAACTATTGACGCCTATATTTGGGTTGTTGCTATCAGCAGATATTTAAATTCCAGATACTAATTGTTGCTTGTAACATTACTTTATCATTTTACATTTGCTTCTCTTTACGATTAGATTGGTTGTAATTGATACAGTCACGGTGATAGAAATGTCACCTCTACCCTCTTACAAATTTCAGTTAAATTGCATACGGTCAAGTCTACCCAGATCTACTATTTACTACAGCTACAGTTTACTAAGGTATCAATACATAGACGGATTTCTACGAACATTTGCATCTGCATTGCTTTTATGTATAGATCTGGTTGGGTGGTTGTTCTGCAAACATTGTATTTTCCGTAGAAAGTGACAGGAGTGTTTGTCATCTTAATTCAAGAAATAGTGGCGACTAAACAGATAAAACATAGTTTCACCAAAGCGACGCGGTCTTGAAAACTAGACTAGAAATCGACAATAAACAATCAGTTTTATTTACTGTTGATACGTTAAAACATGAGAATACTGCAACGTAATGAAACTTGGCGTCTGAGAAGCAAACGGTAATGGTCGCAGGATGGCGGAAATACAGACACATTCGCCTACTGGAATCAATATTTACTTATAAGAATTAAGACTTTTTCCTGTCATGGTGAATAAAGTAACTTTTGAATAAATCAGCTGAATCAGAAATAAATCTTAACCTGCATCTTATTACTTATCCCCAATTT
Organism: Ptychodera flava; assembly: GCF_041260155.1. NCBI lineage: Eukaryota > Metazoa > Hemichordata > Enteropneusta > Ptychoderidae > Ptychodera > Ptychodera flava. The sequence goes on from NC_091940.1 coordinate 11,183,065, forward strand.
AAAAAAGATGAAATTCACAGATAGTTTATATTCCTCCATTATTGATGAAGTAACTACTTGTGATGTAACATTGGAAGAAACATAGATATATTTGCTAACGAATGAAACAGTGTTCGCCCGTGTCAACTACCAATATTGATTTAACTGCTAAGCTATGTGGCAAGAATATATAGCTGTGATAACAGAGCGAAGTTTCATCAGTCCTTTTTCGTACCGTTTTCTGTTTCAAGGATAATATTTTTTCAAAACACAATGGTAGCACAACAATAGTTTGGCAAGCATGTAGCGTATCATCAAGGGGTTGGAAATGTCAGCCGTCTAAAATACAATTACAATACTGTCATAATCATCAAAAAGTAATATTTAACACCTCTTAGTTTACGTGACTGTAATATTTTCATTAATCTGCCTTGCTACTACCGATTTATTTCCTAATATTTCAAAGAAATTAGCTTTCTTGGACGCGATAAATTCCACTCTATTGAAACTAAAACATAGTGGCGCCACAAAACACCAGCACGGGAGCAACAGCTCGTTTACACGTTTAAAAATATCAACCCAGTAACTTAAAATTCTCGTGGTGGAACTCTGCATGCTAATTCCATCTTTTCATCGTTGTCAAACAACTTATCATATCGAGCCGTAGATTCATGGATAGTAGCATACAACGCACAGGGAAGTGATAATTTGTACTTTTCTAATGTCGGTGCAAATCATAGTATTGTATGTCATCTTATTGTGTTCTTTATGGCATCGGTAACCGACATAGCTACGATACTGTATCAATAGACGGTGACACTCTAAATAAAAAAAAACATAAATGAACTGAGTTACTCACAGGCAGAGACAGACTGTCAGGCAGACACACTCGCAGACAAAATCAGGGATACTCTGACAATAAAATGGCCGAAATGGCCCATAAATAAATTCCGCGCTTATGTTAAACGTAGCATTTTCTTAGTACAGAAAACCGGAGTACATATTTTACCACAGCATAAACCTGTGAGCCCCAACCGTTGCAAGATGAGAAGCCTGCTAGTGAAAATGAAATGTTGTGTGGAATATTTTAGGGTATAAAGATACGGGTTGATATGACAGGGTGGGGTTGAAACTGATGAGAAACTACGTGACAAAAAACGTACTAAATTGCCACTTTCACTCTTTGCAGTAATTTGCCATTAGTAGAATGATTTGGCAATAACATCACTCAATTAAATGATACTCTAAAACGTCAAATGCTTGGCGTTTTAAACCAGTCAAATGATCAGTGATTCCTGATATATCGTTGTTGTCATTTTTCTATGTGGAAAACACACTTTTTGTCCAAAGCTAGTAACATTAACACGAACATAAACATAAACACGAACGTAAACATAACTCGGCCTGCTGCCTCGTGAAGCCTCAAGGTTTCTGACCAAGACATCGAGTTTCCATTGTAAAACCACACCAACTTGTGCTTATATTTATTTCTTAAACAACAAGTCATTGACAATGACATAGTCCCCACTTGTAATAGGAGTATTGATGGGGCAGGGAAATGTGGTCATTAAGAAGTATCACTGGAGTGTATATGTTGAGATCTATGGGCACATAGGTCTATGTCGTTGTTCCCAATTTGAAACACATGAGGCATGTCTAAGTTATGGTTCTAAATCGGGAAAAAAGATCAGACCTCTAGCTGTATTGGCCAGCCAAGAAATACATATGCGCATAATAATGAGGTACAAGATGTGACATCTTAAGGTCTAATATCCTATCAGAATTGGAGGGTATCGAACTTGTGGTTACTGAGTTATGCATATATATGTATAATCAAGGTCAAAGGTCATCGAGGTCACGTGACATTTTGAAAAAAAATTGTGATGCTAATTAATCCCTATATGCCAAAAATCAGACCTCTAGCTCTATTCGCTTGCCCAGAATTAGATGTGTGCATAATTAATGAGGTAAAGCGTGTGTTGTCATAAGGTCTCCCACCCTACTAAATATAAAGGACATAGCACTTGTGGTTACGTATTTATCCACATAAACGTATATTTCAGGTCAAAGGTCAATGAGATCACATGACATTTGGTCAAAAAATTTCTATCCTATAGTTATCCCTATATACCAAAAATCAGACATCCAGCTCTATGGGCTTGCTCAGAATTAGATATACGCATAATTAATGAGGTACAGTATGAAGCATCATAAGGTCTCCCATCATACTATATATGAAGGGTGTACCACTTGTGGTTACTGAGTTATGGACAAATATGTATATTTGAGGTCAAAGGTCACCGAGGTCACGTGACATTTTGTCAAAAAAATTGTATTGCTAAGTTATCCCTATATACCAAAAATCAGACCTCTAGCTCTATTGGCTCGCTCAAAATTAGATATGCACATACTTAATGAGGTACAATATGTGGCGTCATAAGCTGTCCCATCATACCATATATGAAGGGTGTAGCACTTGTGGTTACTGAGTTATGGACAAATATATATATTTGAGGTCAAAGGTCACCAAGGTCACGTGACATTTTGTCAAAATATCTGAGATATCTGCGTGAATGGATGGACTCACGGATGGACTCACGGACGGACATGACCCAATCTATAAGTCCCCTGGACTTCATCCTTGGGGACTAAAAACTGTGTCACTGCATCCTTTTTGCAATATGAATACGATGAGAAACTAAATTTTTATTTTTCTTGGCCTTATACATGGGAGTCTATGGACTGCCTTATACATGGAAGTCTATGGACTGCCTTATACATGGGAGTCTATGGAGACTGCCATATACATGGGAGTCTATGGAGGTGAAAACTAAAAAGTCCTCTAACACGGCCATTCACATCGCATTGTGAAACAAATCGACGTGCATCTGTATGGGGTAGGGTACTATCCTTGTGCAAAGTTTGAAAGAAATTGACCTAGGCATGTCTGAGATATCTGCGTGAACGGACGGACGCACGCACGGACATGACCAAACCTATAAGTCCCCCCGGACGATGTCCGTGGGGACTAAAAAGCTTGATACCACCTTTTTCTGATACCCTACAAAACTTTTAAAGCTACTCGCTGGACACCTTTGTTTTGCTTTTATGTTCTTGTGTAAAGCCATTTGACAAAATATGGTAAACATAGGCAGTAAAATCAGTAATCTCACCAATATCTGAGCCAGTCTGATTAGGCACGTCCCCAAGAACGTGAAATTAAAAAGTAAATGGCCAAATGGTTTCTGAGGAAAAGAAATGTTGCTCGAAACATAGTCAGGTGGCTTAGCAACAAAAAACAGCAAGATTGTTACACGGATGACAAAAGTGCCAAATTTGGTACAGAGATTCACATATATGTGTAGATCAAAATTAGCTATTGCTCCAAAAATTTGGGCCACCGGAAAGGCTCGATGACGTCATAAATTCAAAATGGCCGCCATTATATTGCTTAAAAATGGTAAAATACGGTTTATTTGGCCAGTTTTCAATATTTTTTTGAATAAACTGACACAAACATTCTCAATTATAAATAAAACATTAAATTGACGCAAATCAATTATTATGATGACGTCATAAAGCCAAAATGGCCGACCAAATTCAAAATGTCCGACGTACTTTGTCTAAAATGTTAAAGCACTGTTTCAGCATTTTATCGCCTGAACTGAAATTAACACCCCAAATTACAGACAAAACATATAATTGATGCAAATTAATTATTGAGATGACGTCATAAAACCAAAATGGCAACAAAAAGTTACAAAATGGCCGATTATGAAGTTAACTATGCTTGGTACAATAGCCCATTTACGTGACAAAATGATAGTTTCAAGGTAATGTACAATATGTATTAATATTCTATAAACTCAAAATAAAAGATAAATGTATCAAAAGTTAGCCAATAAGTTCAACATAAGTAACAAACTCTTAAAAGATTATTTATTATTAAATAATGATCTGTGTTTGAAACATCGAATCGATACACAGGGAAATGAAGGCAACTTTACATCCTTGTTTATGATACGGTATAGTGAGTAGATCAATGTGGTTTCGTGCTAGGGAAACATAGTGAGAAACCAATGAATCTACAGTGATTTGACCCTCGTAATGTGACCTTGATCCCAGAAAAAAGGTTTTATGTTGGTGATTCCTCCTAGCGGCGTTTCGGGCCAAAGTGGGGTCCCTTCTTCAGTCACTTGAATGGTTTTGTATTCCCACATGCTTATTATAAATTAATAGGTTGATGGTAGCCATTGTTCATCAAAGAGAGATGCTAAGATCAGTATGTTGTGATCTGATTGTTGCGTGAATTGTTGTTCAGACCGTTCATTTGTACTCTCCTTGGGTTTGAATTTTGCTTGAAGGAGGATATCTTGTATGTTTTTCTTCCTTTTATACGTTATTATAGGTTTGCTGAAAAACCATGGCCAGCGTTTAATCGCCCTTCATTATTTTCCAGTTTCTTATCACATTGTTTGATTTGGGTGGTTTCATTACTCTTATTTTTGTTGATGAAAGATGGTTGACGTTTTGTTACATTAACTTCTTTTTGATACAAGCTACGTATGTCTTTCTTTTTGTAATCGCGTTGTTGAAGTTTTTGCGTTGAGAAATTGACCTTTTTTATGAAGTCCATATTGTTATTGCATGTGCGAACATATCTGAGTAATTCATCTTTAATGAAGCATTTGAAGGTTGGTGGCAGATAAATATCGTCAGATGGTTTGGTGTGGGTTTTACAGTCAAGCCATCTCTTTTGATTGTGTTTCTGGCATTTGAAGACCACAAGGTCAGGGTACGAGATTTTCAATTCCCAAGTTTAACGTAGGGTACAGGGTGATGCACTCCTCGACAAATGTTCTGAATGTTATAATTTTATGTTCTGTTCCTGAGTAAATCATAAAAATGTCACCTTTTAAACATTTCCATGCGAATATTTGATGGGATTTTGGATTTAATATAACTTTCTCCGTTTAATGGTATGTGATATCAGCTATTTCTGGTGAGCCCATGCTGCATCCATAGATTTGTTTGTCAGTTGAATTAAAACATGCTGCGTTTCAGAATAATCGACAGTAAGGCTTTCATGTACGTTGTTGGTGTGTTTATGTATCGTATCAGTTAGCTGGTACTGTTTCAGAGTCCAACGCTACGTTCGCTGCATTTATGGCTTCATTTATGGCATGTTTTTCTACATTTTTTTATTTCGAGAACTGTTAGTTTAACACGAGAAAGACGTGATGCCTTTCTGTCTTCATGTATACATTTTTACATACAATTCTGCCAAATCATGAAAAATCGTATAATGGAAAAAGTCGGATAGTAACATGTGTAGACTTTGTGGCATTGTAGAAACACAGAAACATATGCTTTGGGGTTGCCCGAGACTTGAAAGCTTCTGGCAGAGAGTTAGCAATTTCATTTATTCTTGTAAAAATGTTTTAACCGTCTTGTCTTTTACAGACATGATCGTTGGAACTTACAATGCTGATAATTGTATCAACCATGTTATTGTAATTGCAATGTTTTCAATTTACAAATCATGGTTAATTTGCCAAAACAAGGATCTTTCTACGTTTAAGAATTTCTGTGTATTTTTTTTTTAATTCAAAGAGGAATCACTATCTGGAATGAGAATTGAAAACGAGATTAATAGCGAAACTGCTAGACAAAAATGGCAAGGCTTTTTGGTAATTATGTCCTAAAGTAATTTCTATTTGTTTGTTAGCATATATGTAGAATCGAACATTTACTATGCAATGCTTGTAACTAAATAAAAATAAATAAATAGATAAATTAAAAAAAATGTTTTTCTACATTGATACCAATTCTAATATTACCAGAAAAGAGTTTGCTTGTATTTTTATTGATTCTAAGTAGTTAATGAAGTTTTTGTGTCCCTGTCGTATGTAAGTCGTCTTTGCACGATTGGTTTTATAACAAAGTCTAGAAATTCCGATATTTGGTTTATCGGGCTCGAGCAGCCATTTCTATTGAGACGTTGGATGATGATTGTTCCTTCTGCTTGAGTTTGTGTATTTTTGGCAGAAGATACCATCGTGGTGTACAAATTATTCTACTTATAGGAATGGGGAAACTGTAAATCACCTCGTCAATGGTTTTCTTGTCGCAGATAAATGATTTAATAATATAATTTCCGCTGCATAGTTGATGTCGCCAAGTGTTGCCTTAATGTACTGTAATAGTGTACATGTCGCAGCTGTCTATAACTTTCTTAAATGTCATTTGTCGTATTCACAATTGCTATGCCTCTTACTTTCTTGATGGGTTTCATTGTGATTTGTTTGTTTTTAGACAGATTGTTCAGAGCAGTCTTTTCTGTTAGAGTTATGTTTTTTCTGATGTGGGTTGCGGATGGAATTTCCTCTATCGATCTAAGTTGCTTCGAGACAGTTTTACAATTTTTGGTTTTTCGCTGTTAGTAGTGTCGACATTGGACTTATCTTAGAACAGATGTCTGATTGATTGATTGATCGTTTATTTCTCATGAAATTGCACAATAAATTTGTTGATATCTGATAGGACAATTTTTCTTTATAGGCACTTAGGAATGGAAATAAATTTCAAGCCTTTGCTTAATGCTTTGATTTCAACATTGGTAAAGTTTGATTTGCAAGATTTTTTATGAATCTGAGAATCTTTCTTAGTTCTTGTTTTTGTTTAATTTTCTAATTTCTGTTTATGTTCTTCCTGGCGATTTTTTATGTTTTTGGTTTCCAAACAGCAAAACGATACCAAAAAAAGGAAGGCAAAGACGCTTTTCATAAAATTAACGAAAGCTGCAAAAAAGCAAGGTAAACTAGCTTCAAAAGGCAAAAAGTCTTCTCTTTGTTCATAAAACCCGCTCGAAACGGTCTTTTTTAGGCCAGCACATCCTCCAAAAAGAGAACTACTGTAGTACAAAACTATATGTCTTTCACCATACATCAAAACATAAAAAGACAGAAAATTCAACAAACGAAAAAGGCTTCTCAAACAAGGGAAGCAAAAGACCAATTTGAAATCACAAACATAAAAATCTTTTTTCGGGGACTAAGGTCACATGACCAGGGTCAAGGCATGATTTATTCACCGGTTTCTCGCCATGTTTTTCGTTATCATGAAATCACACTACTATTGATCTACTCACTACATCGTAACACTTTCAGAGGTAGACCCGATGTGTAAAGTTGCTCTTATTTCCTTTACGTTGATTCAGTTTTTCAGACAGAGGCCATTGTTAAATAATCAATAATTTCATAATAGTTTGTAACTTTTGTTGAGCTTATTAGCTAAGTTTTGGTACATTTATCATTTATTTTGAGTTTATGGATCATCAAGACAAATTGTACATTACCTTTAAATTATCATTTTGTCACGTAAATGGGCTATTGTACTAAGCATAGTGAACTTCATAGTAGGCCATTTTGTAATTTTCGGTTGCCATTTTGGTTTTATGACGTCATCACAATTAGTAATTTGCATCAATTATGTTTTGTCTGTAATTTGGGTGTTAATTTAAGTTCAGGCACTAAAATGCTGGAAACAGGATTAATTAACAGTATTTGAACATTACCACACGATGTTATGGGGGTTATTTTGAATTTGGTCGGCCATTTTGGCTTTATGACGTCATCACAATAATTGATTTGCATCAATTTTATGTTGTATTTGTAATTTGGGATGTTTGTGTAGTTTATTAAAAATATTGAAAACTGCCCGAACTAGCCATATTTTGCCATTTTTAAGCAATATAACGGCGGCAATTTTGAATTTATGACGTCATCGAGCCTTTCATGGTGGCCCAAATTTTTGGAACAATAGCTAATTTTGATCTACACATATATGTGAATCTCTGTATCAAATTTGGCACTTTTGTCAGTCTTGTAACGATATGTTTGTTAAGCCACCTGACTAACAAGCAGAATATTAGGCAAAGGCGACTTTAGGGAAATATAATTACGTGTTTTTGTGATCATTTGAAATACCGCAAATAACTGAAACCTGTTCCAAACTTTTCATCAGCAACAAACAATGAGCAGACACGTACTTATGAACGCGAATTAAAAGTAAATATATTGACCATAAAAATTGCTAAGAAAGGTGATGTAGTTGTCCACAGCAAGCGTACATTGCTTACAACAAATAGCGCTGGCAGTAAAGAACGTATAATTCATGAGGCCATACAAGCATTATTTTTACACATGAGTGATAATTGATTTCTGATATTTTCTACCCTTGGTTTACAGTTCAAATGGTGGACAGAATTGTTCCCATGGCTGTCTTTCGCCCAGTTTAAGCGATGCGTTCATTGCTGTGATTAAGTTTGCGTGCGATGTGTGATAGCGAGTATGGAAGTGCGAGTGTACTCTACAGCAGTGTGGTGTGGTCGCAGTCAGAACTCAACTCAGCTCAGTTATTGAACCACTCTTTTTGAGAGTGGGAATATGGCCGAGTGGTGCTGTTTATTGCTTCTCCGCTAGGTGACTGGCTGCCGTATGTTGTGAGTTCGAGCCCGATTGAAAACACCGTATTGATAGACATGTTACATGGAAAGTACACATTCATTTTGTATACATGTGTAGGCCACTTTATGATTTCATGCGCTGGTGCAACGTCCTGTAATGAGGACATTAAGAAACCAATTTGAAATTCGTTTAGACAATGACTGTTACTAGACTACAGAATTGTATAAAGTTTGCCAACTACTTTCGCAGAGCGTTACAATGTTTAAACATGAAATGTAAGTACTGGGGAGAGATGGGGATCACATTTTGTGTTATTGTTAAAATTTATAATTACAAACATACATAAATACACACATACACAGTGCATATATACATAAATACATACATAAATACACACACACATACATACATACATACATACATACATACATACATACATTTATCGTAACAAAGGGAAAAGGTTATATCAGACTACCTAGGCAGCTATAATATAAGATTATTTACTTAGTCATAGGTCGTGCTGTTAGTGTTACGACTGTCCTCATTTGATAGCCACTCAGAGAACCTGAATATCGCGATCGTTCTATAGACCCATTCAAGGTTATTCATACTAAAGCAGAAGCAGAACTGGTATTCGCCAAAGTCTGTTCACCAAACCCCTGTATATGTTCGTAATTCCGACATGTATTGTCTGTCGCTTCCTTGATTTGAAACTTTAAGCAAATCGTTTGAGTATAGGCACGCTTTTACGGAGGTGAGACCATGCAGGAGTTATTTCAAGTAAAACCATTTTTGTGGTGTCTTTTTGGGCTGTTTCATACGGGTAAGTACATGGGCGTGCGCAACAGTGCTGAACAAAGTCATCAAACTATCACCAGCGTATTGCTCAACGGAGTCAACACAGGCTTTAGTGAGTTAATTTTCTATGGTCTCTAGGACCAGTTTCAACGTATACCTGATACTACTGCAGAAATATATCGTCAAAAAGTGCCTTAAGCAGCAAATTAGTGCAAACTAATGGTAAACCTTTCGGGAACAAAGAAACGAGTTTAACAATCTTCACGATGTCACTTAGAGCAGTCGTGGTGCAATTGTGTTGATTTCCTTGTAGTTGAGCGTCCATCTAATATAAATACTAACAAAGCTGTAGTTTTAACGTCAAGTAAGAAAAACGAGATCAGTGATCAACGTGTTAACAAGCCAAACGAATAGTGTTGACCGGCTTAAACCAACGATTGCAAATTGTGTCCGTTGAATACTATTGTTTGCGATCGCCTAGAAATTCCTTTGCGTTGAAGATATGTCCGCTAGATTAATTACTCCTTTCTAATTGAGTGTTGACCGGCCGGCTCTGACCATTTAAATTGCCGAGGCACACTCACGTCTCTTCGCACACCTATAGGTACTAGGTATGTTACAAATTCTGACAGCTCTAGAAATGAATAATTCACACATATCAAAGTTAAAGCAGCTAAAGAATTACAATTATTTATTTATTTATTTATTTATTTATTTATTTATTTATTTATTTATTTATTTATTTATTTATTTTTTTGTTTGTTTATTTTTTGTTTGTTTGTTTGTTTGTTTGTTCAATCAGTCTATTATAGTTAACCAGATATTAATTTTCCTCTTCTACGTGGAAGCTCGTTCACTTCCAGTTGAAAATGTAGCCAACCGTAGTTTTACGGTCAGCATTTCCGAGGTAAGTAGCACACTCTTTGCCTGTTTATTCCAATGCTATTCAAGTTTCTTGTAGGTCAGCTTGATGTTGACATACAGAAAACACGTGTATTATAATATGCGTGATACAGTGAATAAAGGGATTGACACAGGTGACAGTAGTGCTATTTCAAGACCTGACCCTTATTCAAGCATACTCGATTGCATCCGGAAAGTCACAGAAGTCGTGACGTGCCTTATTTGGGATATGTACTCTCTCTCTCTCATAAGAAGATATGCAATGGAAATGAAACACGCTATAAATCTTCCTTCCGTCTGATTTCAGAGCTCGAAGCCTGGAAAGGAAGTGTTTAATTTTCAAAACACTTTCGGAAACAACGGAACGTCATTCGGTATTCTATCTGGAAATAAGGTATGTATATAGATGTGGGAAAGTTTCTTGACAGGGTCATGGATGTTTGAATGATATCAATACAACTTTCGCTGGTAGACAAGATGAATGAGACTCGAGTCGCCAAACATGACGAACCGTTTTAATCTGTTCATTATAATGGAAAAATTTATCTACACATCGTTAATTCGCCAGGCAGGGAAATATACAATATCGCAATATGATATATATACATATTGGCTGCTGTAGATAAGCTACATAACGGAAATCTTGTCGTTAATGGATAAAAACAATACACACGACATATACAGAGATAGAACTGGACTGCAGCAAAAGGATCAACAACTTGTATGCAGTAAGTAAGGCTACCCACGATTCCCCTTGATTTGTGGAGTCAGAAATCATTTGCTTAAGGTTAATTCTATTTTATCAATTTCAAAAAAATTTGAAAAACCATGTGAATGATTCAAATGTATTTAGCAAACTTTAAAGTACTCGCACTAAAAACGATATGAGTGAAATTTCAGTTCGATCTGTGGGTTATTCTAGAGAAGAAGATTTTTAAGACTGAATTGGTATTTTTTGAAAATTCAATATGGCAGTCATGGTCACGTGACTGCACGCAATTAGCTCAATTATTAGCAAATTTTGAAGGACGTTATACATGTTTGGTATGCAAAAAATTTTAAATTGGCCAGACCCCTAGATTATTAGTAGCCATTTCATGGTTTTAAAATCTAATATGGCCTCCATGTCGTGTGACTAATTAACAATTCAAGGATAAGGTGCACTACCTCTCTTTGTCCCTGAATATTGTACCTATTTTCAGAAAATTTCATCGAGTAGTTTTTAAGAATAAGGTGGACAAAAAACGGCAGAAGAGGAAGAAAGCAAAAAGCATAATTCGAACAATAACAATTGGGACCTCACCCATATGGGCTAGGGGGCCCCCTTATCAGTAACCTTTCTTTTTCCAACACAGATGTAACTTATTCCCTTAGTTTCCTTGAAAATATTTGTTACGTCTGTCAAAAATATACCTTGACAAAATTACAAAATTGCTATCTCCTCCTGGGAAAAGTTGTTATTCCTCTCTTTATTCAATGTGGGAAATAAGAAGGTTATGATTATTAAAAAAATTGTCAGAATTGTAAAATATGGACCGAGATGCTCTGTGTACAGAAGAAATTTGCTTCAGTTCGATGAGTCATCTCCGTGTGTACTGATCTACATCGGTAGGCTTACGTATTGTGTTGTATATTGTTTGAAATCTTCCGGTTTTCCCGATATATGGCCATCGTATACCAGTGTTTCTAAATCGTGAACAAATTACATCAAAGCTTGTAGTCATATTTTCTGGAGCTTTTATAAAGAATTACAGTAACTTCATCAGTAAAAATTCGTCGACGCAAGCACCGAACGGAAGGCTTATGCTGCGTTTCATCTTTTTTGTAGGACCACAGGTTCAAGATGTGGCCCGAAGGCATTCTTGTTACAAACGGATTCTTAGAGCGTAATATTGACAACCAGTACAAGTTAATTATTTCATTCATCTCAAGTCCATGGAATTTTGTGAGTTTCAACGACAGAATCTATTTATCGTTGGACGATTGGATAGATGGATGGATGCGTGCATCGAATGGATTGATGATAAATGGTTGGATGGATGATTGATAGATGAATGGATGGATCAATGGTTGGATGGTGGATGAATGGATGGGGTTTAAAAGCTTACAGAGGAACTTTCAGGAAATCCGTAAAAATGTAATTCACGCTGCCCTCTGTTCTCGTGGAGGGACTGACAGTGGACAGAAATTGCCGTGGCGTTGCCGTGGTTTGCTGCCTATAGGCAACCCGCTACACTCGGAGTACACGATGTGGTTTTACGTTGTTTGGTCATTTTGTTGAGAATTACCAGCTTTTCTTCAAACGCAGATTGGAAGTATAACAGACTTCACTTGCGTTTCCTTTTATACCCAATATAGGGCACTACGCTTGAACACGATGTCACGCTAACAATTATCCTTGAGGACGAGATTGACTGGCCACCTTTTTACAACTCTACATGCGAAACTCCAGTTTACACAGGCCTTCCGACAGACCTTGTAAGTAGCTTTGTTTTCTATATGTGATTACAGTCGCAATGATGGCGATGCTGAATTCTTTGAAAAAAATGTTTCTTTAGGAGAGATAAACTTGTTCAACCATGATCATTTATTACTGTTATTCCGTTTCCAGGGCGACGCAAAAGTGTGGATAGACATATCTACTTACAGGCTAATCTGTGATGTTAAGAATTAACTTGCATTACGTATATAATGAACACCTATTGCCTGGTCATGAGGGCTATAGCGCCCGTCTATTACCCAAGGGACCGTGTGTTACCGTTTAACACACGGCCACGAGGGGTAATAGACGGGTGCTATAGCCCGAATAAAGACCAGGCTATAGGATAGTTTTTAATGTGTTTTGATATTTTGCACCGCAACAATCCATTGTAACAAGTTTACTGGGCGATGTTTCCACAGCGGTTTCAGTTGTACGTGGTACCACTTTGTTTCAAAAATTATTCTAAGCACACCTAGCGACATCCTCAGTTCCACTTTAATCTTTTCCGTCGATGAGCTGTTCAAGTTCCTACGCTGTTGGAATGTTGGAAAATGTTAGAAATCTGTTAAGAATATGTCGTCACCTATCCCGGACGCACGATACGTTCTATTATCATACATGCTATGCCTGTATTGCCATTCTTCTCTTGTTCAGACGGTACTGATATGAGCCCATATTTTAACTAGTGAAAATACGAATTATATTTCACTGTAACCGAACTACTTACAGCGACGCGGACGCGTGACCTTTCGCTGTATGCATGACCTTCGTTGGTATATGTACATATTAAACAGCTGAGCGAATAAGACAAATGACAATCCGAAACGTCATTATGATTATGGTCAAAATTCTGTTGTTTGCAGTCACTTCATGGGCATTGCCCTTAGGCACAAGTACAGTTGTACCAAAAACATACAAACAAACGTATTGAAAATTTGTATAATTTGCCGACACCTGTCAATTCACGGCCGGTCCCGTGGCGGTGCACGGTGCAGTGTTTTCGTGTCGTCTACGCTGCTGAATATTTACACCATGGAAGTATCATTACACGTAAAGATATCGGTTGACAGAGCATCATGATAGAATCGGTTTAAGACAAGTTTTCTGTTGATGAGCTTAAAGTATCTGGGCGGTGAATTACATCGTTTACAGTCGTAAATGAGCCACGAAATACCAACCGCACTGAAAATACTCGCGACAGACAAAGTTGAAGGTGCACATGATATTTCCGATTTGTACCTGTCAGTTCACAGGTCATGATCGTGTCTGGTGGCACCGATGCGGTGCGGGTTTCAGATACAATGTGCCATCTAGGGAAAGTCAAACTTTCGCTTCGGTTGTTAAAGGAAGTTTAGTTCTATTTAGGCAAGCCAGGAAGGAAAATATACGAGCAGACGACGGAAATACCTTTGAAATGTACTTTTATTCGTACAGCAACAAAATCACGAACGAGTTACGACACTACAGCTTACAGTGTACTCACTTCATGTTTTCACTAATCCGCTTACTGAGATGGTAAATTCGGCATATTTGACGTCTCTGGAAACATGTATAATTCTTTGAGATATATAAACTGACTGGTACGGGTTTTATATCCACTCTATGTGCAATCATAGATGTCGCAGAGCTGCTTGCTCTGTGCTCTCAGCTGTTCATACACGATAAGAGTTTGAGCGTGGCGCGAGTATTTTGACCCGATTTTGGCGGCCTCATAACTTTCACGCAGGGATGAGGTTATGTATTAAAACACAAAAACACACCCATTTTGTGGACTCCCGCCTATGTTTTACATCCACCGTCACTTTAAACTAAAAATAAATCTTCTTCAAATTGTGAAAACCTGTGTCGACATCGTAATATTTAAATTGTTTGCTGTAAACGTGCTCCATAAATCCTCCTTTACAGTGGAATGGCCCAATAGCGGAATAATATCAAGAAGTGATACGGTTGTCATCACTCCTTAGCAACCAACTTTTTATAAGTACAGCCTGGAGGAAGCAAGGTCGATTTCAAGTTGATTTCGTTGCTAATTTCGGAGCGTCTGTAGGAAAAAAGTCATAACCAAAGCATGCATGTATGATAAAGGGGTTATTACACGAAGTTAGGGCGATACCGCGTCGTATTCTCGTGATGTGTCCGTATTTTGACTCGTTGCTGCGCAACTCGTCAAAATACGGACACATCACTCGAATACGACGCGGTATCGCCCAAACTTCGTGTAATAACCCCTAAGTCACCCGCCATTGTTGCAAAGCTGCAGACGACACTATGGTCACGTGACCGGACATTTTTCCAAATTTGGTCAGAAAGGAAATAGCTTTTCAAATAATACCCTCTGACGTCACTTTTGTCGATCCGGTGGGGACTAGACGTATCTATTTTCTCGTCACATGACGTATTTTGGCAAATCGCGACAAGGAATGAGCATGTGGCTTGTTATAATGAACACCTATTGCCTGGTCATGAGGGCTATAGCGCCCGTCTATTACCCCGAGGGACCGTGTGTTACCGTTTAACACACGGCCACGAGGGGTAATAGACTGGCGCTATAGCCCGAATAAAGACCAGGCTATAAGTGTTTTCTAACACACCACATGCTCATGTTGTATTGTTATATAGTTTTCAATGTGTTTTGATATTTTGCACCGCAACAATCCATTGTAACAAGTTTACTGGGCGTTGTTTCCACAGCGGTTTCAGTTGTACGTGGTACTACTTTGTTTCAAAAATTATTCTAAGAACACCTAGCGACATCCTTAGTTCCACTTTAATCTTTTCCGTCGATGAGCTGTTCAAGTTCCTACGCTGTTGGAATGTTGGAAAACGTCAGAAATCTGTTTAGAATATGTCGTCACCTATCCCGGACGCACGTCACGTTCTAGTCACTCGCCATTGTTGCAAAGCTGCAGACGACACTATGGTAACGTGACCGGACATTTTTCCAAATTTGGTCAGAAGTATTTCCCTTGGGAAATAGCTTTTCAAATAAAACCCTCTGACGTCACTTTTGTCGATCCGGTGGGGACTAGACGTATCTATTTTCTCGTCACATGACGTATTCTGGCGAATCGCGACAAGGAATGAGCATGTGGCGTGTTATAATTCAAGCTATTTATTAAACCGCCCAAACTAGATAAAAATATATGGAAGATCTTTCTCTACATCGACCTTGGTCTGCATTTTTCATATTTTCTTTGTAGGATGGACATGTCATAATAGATGTCTTATTGGGCGAAGAAAGACAACACGGGTCCTATTTTCGATTTCGAAATCTGATCTTAGAAGCAAACACTGACAATGCGAGGTGTACGTATGTATTCTTAGCATAGCTTATTATACGTATAAGTACTTCTGTCCACTAACAATGCCCCCGTAAAATACATTACATGGGCGTCCTGGGAGTTCGTGTTTTCTTAATTCTTTTAATTGAGAAAAATTTGACTTTACACAGTAACGTGACGATGAAGGCAGCAAGAATGCCTATATTTACTTTCAGATATTCAGGTTACAATAGAAATTGTCATAGATCGCCATCCAATAGTTGTATAATTGAAATCATCCCAATAATTTTACAAGTCTCGCAGCTAACCACTCATCAACAAATATTAATTCACTGCAGTGGCCACACTTCTTTTAATCTCTATGTTCCCTCGATTCGATAACTTAAATTACATCCGTGCTTGAGAGTGTAAATTAGTGTTGCTCCCTGTGAACTTTCACTTAAAATCCCTGTTAATTACCACGATAACAAGATTCAGTGGACTTTAAGTCGACAGCACCTGTAATTTTCTATGATTTATCCACTATTTCCTGACTTTTATATCATTTGCAAGTTCTTGTTCTCTTCCATAAATCAAGTTGAAACAAGAACTACACAGCTTAGTCCTGACCAGAATTATCTCGTCATTGATAACTGTGTACTTTAAAATGTACCGAGCTGGCTTGGCTGACAAGTTCAATACTGTGTACGGTGTATCTCAACATTAGTGAGAAGTAGAAGAAGAACTTGCAATCAACATGAACAAAAAACAATAAAAAAGTAGTGAGAACAGTGTCATGTAGTTGACATTAAAATAAAAAAAGTGAAAAAATGATCAAAGGTTAGAGTCACCAGCCCTTAAAATGTCCTTAAACATTAAAAAGTAAGTACAAGTGAACGAATGTATGGTGCAATATTTTATTTAATTGAACCTCTCAGTCGTTCCACAAAGTTTTGTGGATGGACTGTGTTTCAGCTTATGATTCCCATAATTTCCAGGATACCTTTTTGTCACTGATTTCAAAGCTATGTACTCTCTGACAAAAGAAAGTGTATTATTTTAGACAATTGGCATACCAATCATGCCTTTAGCAGTTACGTTCGGTTTGACATTGCTTGAATTATTGGTTGGTTTTTTCGCTATTTTGAAATCACTTTGGTTGATCCATGTTCGGTTATTAACATATTCCCTCATTTAATCTAGGTACCATATACTTAATCTGTAAGATACTGGACCCTCGAAGAACCGCTTCTGATTATATCTTGAAATTTGACCAAGTTGCAGGACCCTTTATTCCAGCGCCAAAAAGTATCGTCTATGAAGACAGGGTACGTAACGATATGCATAAACCGAATCAAAAGCGAAGTGGAACTTTTTCTTGCCATATGAATCCTCACCCTTCGCTCGATAATTTACCCCGATTTTTTTGATAAATAATAAAGTATATGACGGGAAAAAGGATGTGTCACAAAAATGCATATGTGAGAAAATAATCGATGGAAATTATAGTAGCGGTACTCTTTGTTGCTGAATTGTAGAATTTTAGTGACAAAAATCAATTGAAACCTCGACTAATATGTAAGGATAGTTGGGAAAACAGGTGGCTAAATCATGGTTCCATGACCAGAAATTAGAACCATGAATATGACTAAAATGTTGATGACCGCGTTTATGTTCCTGAAAAAATGTTGTACACATATATAATGCATGCAGCTGTAATGTGCAATTGACTTCCAACAGAAGGTACATTACAAAATGTTAATTTTAACTGTTTTCGGCGATAATATTTCACAATAGTGTAAATTACAGTAAATACAATGCGATAGAAAATTTGAATAATAAACATTCTAATATTCTTTTCACTATGGATGTTAGAATTAATTTGCTTTAAAGACAATGTTACCGTACCAAATTTTCTTCTCTACATTCTATTTTTACTATCAACTTTTGTTACTCGGTGTATTTACATACAGGTTAGTTTAATGTAAATCAATTTACATGCCTACCCAAAAAGACAGAGGAGATAGACCATAACATTTAAGAAGGGAATTCAGAAAAACAGATATTGCGGAAAAGTGTATAAAGTTTTGCTTTTACTGTGTTTGTTCTGCATATTCGTGTTGCGACATGCCACGTTTTCTTTCATGAGAGACACAAGAGACGATATTTCTTGTCCTGCTAGCATACGTGACGTACTAAAAACCACAACTATGTTTATTTATTTATTTATTTATTTTCTTTGTGTGTTTAGTTAATTATCAACTATTTATTTTCATATTTTATTTTAAATTATTACCTCATTTCAGACATCATAACTGTCCATATATATTACAAAATAGGAAAGGTACAAAAATATACTGATCATATTGAAAGAACTAGAATTGCTCTGAAAAATAAATTCCATAAATATTGACTTAGAATTACAAAACTGTCTTTATCCACCGTTTTCTCAACAATGCACCTTCTGTACGATGATGCTTAAACTTTGGACAGTTGAAATGTATTCATTCATTGCTCCGTCTACTTCAGGAGACCTTCCCAAGGAACTTTTCCCAGGATCCGTCACTTGAGTCTTATGCAATCGCGGAAGTTATCTTTGAAGAGTATTCAACCAGCGCCCCCGTCGTCTGGCAGATATCTGCTATTCCTTCATCTTATGACGTAGGATTTTACACAGTGAAGGGAGCATTTGTAGCCCAAGGTATGCTTGTATGAGTTTTAACTGAATTTGGACAAACTTGACCATGTTACCAAATAATTTGACCTGAATATGTCTGTCGAAGTGTTCAAAGTATTTGTATCAGGTTTAAACAAACTCTGCATTTATTCTATACGCCATAATTAAGCAATAAAGCACACCTAGAGACGGTATACCACGAGATTTTTACCAGTTCACAACATATATGCACGAGCGATAGCGAATGCATAGATGAAGTGAACTGATCGAAATGGAGTGGTATACCGTCGCTGGGTGTGATTTATTGCTGTTATATCATGACATTATATTGAAATTCTGACGTGGAACGTCAAAAAACGGATTTTTGCAAACGCTGAGAGCTCGCGCTAGGCCAGCCATGGTATATCGCCAATAAACCACGGTTCTTTTCGCTTCTCGACCAATCAGATCGCTGTATTTGGACCATCTATATTATACTGTATGACATAATTCTGAAATGACGCTTTGATGACGCATGGAGTCCAATCGATAAGTTTCATATAACATTTTTTCCTGTTTGACGTAAATGAAGAGATGAGAGCTAATTTTTCATCAGCGTTGTAGAGGGAGCGAAACTTAGCACAGGATTCATTTAAATTACCCGTTTGATATTTACTGTGATAGCTGGGGATCTATGGATTTCCGGAACATCGATGTCTAAAAGATCTCGTCTAATATATCAAACACCAACTCATGTGACCTAAAACATCTTCATAAATTCTTGTTTGTTGTACTTGGCAGAGTAAAGATACCGACCAGTGGCAGCAAATTGTCAGTAACGCTATATTGTTGAGCATTATTTTGTGACATTGTACAAAACATGTGTTTGTTGCTGATAATGCATGCTACTTGAAAGTCTAGTTAATTTGCTTCAATCAAATTCATGGGCCGCAATGTCAAATTTTCGAAATTCAGATTTTGTAGATTCAAACGAAATCCGCAAGTCATCCAAAGAAAACAAAAATCTATGACTGATCTTCTTGTGACTGTTTTCAAACTTTTAATTCAAATCAATAATGCCATTGAGGAATTATTCGAATGATGTAAACGTCTAAATGGCAACCAGTGCACTAAAATCATATTTTTTCTCTACAAGTACTGTTAAGGAAGTGGAGAGAAGTCATGAAATGATGAAATATAGTGTACTAGAATAACCGTAAATACAAGTATGGTAAAATGACTCAGTAAGGTCTTTGACGGCGTCCAATTCATAGGAATCCACTTTAACCGATCTTAAAATGCCCCCGAAGTATAAATGGTTTAATGTTCTTCATTTTCCGAAGCCTCCGGCAAGGTTTTAGGCCTGTTGTTGACAACTGCACAAAGTAGAAATATACTGACAGGCATACAGAGCCAACGTAACGTCTTAATACTAGCGTGGCCGTGAAATCGTGTTTGTTTGAATGTGTTTGTTTATTATGCAGGCTGCCCTTATGGTCAATATGGTTTTTTCTGTGATAAAGACTGCATATGTCAGAACGGTGCTTCTTGTCATGGGTTCAATGGTGCTTGTAAATGCTCCAAAGGATGGACTGGACCTGCTTGCGATATAGGTACAAATTGCGTCGAATTCTCAACTTTTACGGTACCCTGTTGTTTATGTAAGATAAAAACACCATGTACACAACATACAAAATTAGAATATAGAGCAATATGTATAAAACTTAATGTCATACTGTTATTTTTAAAGACACAAGTGTTTTAACATCATTCAAGCCATGTGCTGTTCATTTGACTCTCCAATACATTTCATTATGGAAAAACCAGCCAGCTTACGTAAAAGCTTCATTATGTTTGAAACGCGTTCATTTATAAGGTTTACATTCAGGTAGTAAACGCCTCGAAATTGAAAGACTTAAAATTTTGCTCAAACTTTCCTCAAGGAATCTTTCGACAATTTTCTTTCATAATCAAGAATACAAATCTAGGGTCACCGTGCAAATTTTGGTACTAGAGAAAAAAATTACCCAAAATTTATCAATGCTTGAAATTCAAAACAGCCACCATCAATGTGTTAACTGAATGGAGAAAAGCAATGTTCACATTTGAAAAAACTAAGACGAAAAATTTCTTCTTACACCAAACGCTTTAAGTAAACCCTCAAAAGCGGTAGATCGAAAAAGAATTGGAAAGGTTTCAGAGTCCAGATATTTGTCCCCAAGGAGCATTCTTCCCTAAATGGAGAACCAGGTTTTTCCAGACCGTTGACTGAAAACTCGTGTTACCTTGTAATTTAATTTGTGTTACTTTATCATGTAATTTGGCAAAAAACAGAGGACATCGATATACTCTTGTTAAACCACATGTTTTCCATTATCGCAGCTTTAAAGGAGATATCCGTGACACCAATAAGGTCTGAGGCAAGGTATGGTCAAGTGGTCTATCTTTTCTGTCGGTATTTCAACGTTAAAATGAGCTCACTGCATAAGGTGAGATGGACGTTTTTCGACGCTTCAACCAATAAAACATTGGCGCATCCCATAGGGAAAGTAGATTATGAAAGGGATAACAGGTCAGTTGATAACAGGTTACGTACAATGAACGAAGTTGAATATTTGGAACCCTTACTTGAACAATGATGTTTACCTTGACACATTGCAAGGAATTGACCATCAGACCTAATTTATATATAACATTTAACCTTCACCCTGTTCACTTCGATCAAACGACAAATGTCTTTTCCATGAGCCGAGGTGTAACCTACAATTGTATGGAGAGCACTCTTTTTCATTGTGTGCTTCCCATTCCGGAGGTGTCATTATTTACGGCCGGGGTCAGAAGAATGAGAAGGGGTCCCTCTAAAAATGATGAACAGGAATGGGGTACGAGGCGCCGAATGTTAAAAACAAAACTAATTTACACAATCACTCTTATTTACAATGTATTTCAAAATTGCTTGGAATTACAGCGTGCTTTGGTGATTAAAAAGACGTTTAGTCTAGAAAATATCGCCAACTGCATCCATTTCAAATGTTCTCCTTTGATAGATTTTGTAACAATTAAACCCAATACGACGTCAACTGTTGTCACTTACAGAACACGTTCAGTGTAGGAAATACCAATCGATACATCAATCCGTACATAATAAATCGAGAAAAAACCTATCGTTAGCGTTCTGTGCAGTTTCATAGCCGGGAAATGTGATAGAGGAAATATAGGAATGTTCAAGCAGTCAGTGTACGTGTGAGTTTTTCAATGGGAGCCCGGCGACACTGGCAATGTTGACTGTGGCGCAGTAAACGTCGTATAGGGTTAAAATGTTGCAAAATTGATCAAAGGAGAACGTTTGTAATGAACGCAGGTGGCGAAGTCGGCAAGACATTTCTTGTCGACAAACATTTTCCAAAGGGGTCTAAACCTCACAAGATCTTCAACAGGAAGACAATTAAAGTGAGTTATAGCTGTATGAAGAACATGGCAAGCATAATCAATTCGCATAATAAGAGGGTAATCAACGGAGATCAGCGTAAGGATCAACCAGCTGATTGTAATTGCCGGGTCCAGTCGGCATGCCTCTTGAAGGGTAAATGTCAAGTAAAAGGAGTGGTTTACAAGGCTAAAGTATCAACAGAGGACATCAAAGAGAGGTTTACATTGGCCTCACTGATAACACCTTCAAGACGCGCTACACTAACCACATGCAATCGTTTCGCAACGAGAGATACAAACACATTACCGAGTTGTCAAAGTTTGTATTGAATTTAAGAAGCAAGGGCCTAGTCTGACATTTCGTGGTCAATCATTGACAAAGCATCGAGCTACTGTAGCATAAGCAAGCG
The DNA here is from genome assembly GCF_041260155.1 of Ptychodera flava. Lineage (NCBI taxonomy): Eukaryota > Metazoa > Hemichordata > Enteropneusta > Ptychoderidae > Ptychodera > Ptychodera flava. The sequence goes on from NC_091940.1 coordinate 11,205,450, forward strand.
ATGTAATCTTTGCATATCAGAAAAGCTGCACATTATCAATGCTGACAAATCCACACTGCTACATTGTCGCCACCAAAACAAATATCATTTATCAAATTTTAACACCACCGTCCCAATCATATATGTAAGAGTGTCAAGCTAGTAATCCTTTCACTTATATCTGAGGATTGCAGGATGCATGAAACTTAGGTAATGGATTTCAGTACTTTGTACTTGAACTAATTTGTTTATATATATGTATATATATATATATATATATATATATATATATATATATATATATATATATATATATATATACAGATTGGCCACACATATGTATACATACATATATATATATATATATATATATATATATATATATATATAAATATATATATATATATGCATACATATACACATAAACATGCGCCCACGCACCTTGTGTATTAATTCATACTTGTATAATACGTACACGTACTTACACAAATACTTCATACGTACACACGCACGTACGCACATACATGCATGCATACATACATACGTACATTCATATATGCAGCAGAGTATAGACAGACTCGATTTCGATAAACACAGGGTTTACATACAACCTTGATTTGGATACAGCCGCAAAATTTTTCACGCAACCTCGAATTCGATACAACTGGAAAATTTTGCAAACAGACTCGGATTCGTACGAATGCCGTTTGAAAATTTCAAGTGTACACTTATTGTCAATACATAGTCCCAAAGTTTCAAGATATATATGGACTCGGAAAATTTCATATACATACATCCTTGGAAATAAGATAGTGACTTCCAAATGTTCATAAAATGTTGGTCGCAACGGGATTAACATACGAAACAATGCTAGATATACAGCAAGGATTGTGTTTTTTACAAGATTACGTCTGGCAGTTGTTTAAAGTATCGCAAAATCGCGCCATTTTATCGTATGCATGTTTTCACAGGGACTCGGAATGTCAGTCTTTGTTAATCTGAATCATATAAGATAAATGTCAGGTGGAGATCGATTGTTTTGTCCTGTCAATATTGCAGTCGATTGACAATTAACCACTTCGACGACGAGCATGCAGGTACTTACCGATGTTCAGTAACTGATCAAGATGGAGTAGAATATTCTGCTGAGGCTACTGTCACAATTTCAGGTACATATTTCTCAAAATGAACAATCGTCAAAAGATTGAGCCCCCTTTATGAGGTTCGCACTTATTTAAGCAGTGAATGTTAATTGACGATGCCAACGACAATTACACAATTATTACGAGCGAATAAAAAGTTACTGAACAGAGCTTAATCAACCAGTCCTTTTCTTCTCTTTTAAATGCATAACATACAAAGCAAGCATCTTTTTAACACAACTGTATTTCTTGTTGACATCGAATAAATAAATGAATCAACAATGGGATTAATATTTCTCGGGTGAGTATTTTTTCCTAGAGAGCTTTGTAAAACTTACATTGTAAAAGAAAATGATATTGATTTTCAATGGTGCCTTCATAAAAAATTCGCATTCTATTATGATATTTTTATCCCGACCCTGCTCAGTAGTAGGCAAGTGATTTGATAAATGAAAAGACACTAAGGTACATTTGAAAACTGGTTTGATTGAAATGAGCAGTGAGCGATCAACTATCCACGGCAATCGTGGATAATATTCTGTTCGTATCGAATTACTTTTATAAATCGTGGATGTGTCGCGTTGTTTTCCATGATAGGTTGTATTGATAACTTCTTCGGTGATTTCTGTAACATGACGTGCGACTGTAAAGAAGCAATCAAATGTGATAGATCGTTTGGCTGTGTTTGTCGCGACGGATGGATTGGAAAATGGTGTGATTTGGGTAAGAATAAACTTTAAGTATTGTTCCATTGTGTACCACTCGTGTAATTTATCTCATCAGTTGCTGTTTAATAATGATCTACAACTTGTCTGGGCTCATTTAATATCTCTCCGAGTAAGAAGAAAGTTAACAGTAACGGTTTTAGTTTTTCGAAAATTTTATGTATTTCCAGACAATAAATGCTAGGATGGTGTGCATTTTCAATTTCGAATATCGGTAAATGTTGAATTAGTTTCCCAGTGCCAAACTTTGCACACTGACCCCTGATTTATATTCTTGATTTGTTAAGATACTGTTTGATATTTTCATAGAGGAAGGTTTTAGCTAAGGGTAAGCCTTCTTATGTGATTTTTTAACTAATCTATCTATTCTGCATTGCCATAAATTCGACAAGTTCTGAGTTATTTCGACATTTTGGATCAAGGATTGGTGTTTTCTTCCCTTCCCAGATGTCCAACCACCGAATATCACTGACTGTCCAGTGGATCAAACTGTGCTTGCAGAAGGTGATGAAAACTCCGCCACAGTTAGTTGGATGAATCCGACAATAAATGACAACTCCAATCAGCTGGTCATTTTGGGATCAAATCGAGAATCGGGGCAGAAATTCAGTGTTGGGAAGCACGACATCGTCATGTGGGCTTCGGATCAATCAAATAATACTGCTTTTTGCGACTTTTCGGTGATTGTCATTATAAGGGCAGATAACGGTAAATGTTTTTGAAAAGGTCATATGGTATAAGCCCCTATTTGTACCCATGAAAAAGTAACTATCAACACTTACCCCGAAAGCACCTTGCAAGTATTATTTCATTCATAAACTGTTTGTTCAATCGGTTGCACCTTTACTTAATGAAAGACGTTATTGTACACATCCGAAATTCCACAAGTACTCTGAATGATTGCATATATATCTTCAAGTTGGTAATGTTTGGAAATCAGTGTGGACATCCAAAGTATGTGCAGGTGAAGCTAACGGTCCTCATCAATCTGTCAGTTACAAGATCATGCGGCCATGTTGTTAACATTCACATAATACAATACTTTCTCAAGATATTTGCTTTTACATGTATACCCTTTGTATTAGATTCAAATCTTAACTATCAACTCAAGACCTACTTCAAACTGCAGCCCTACATCTCTGGTTCTCACATTAGTGCTTTTTGGCATTGACGATTAATGTGATGTTAATCCTTTGTTTCCCATTGGATATTGTGCCCTGTTAATCAAAGTGTTAGGTTAAAAGAGAGGGGAAGCGCGGAGTGGGTTGGGAAAATTTTGTATTAGTACCAGAAGGGAATTCGCGGACGTATTCCCTCTTCAAATTTTCATTTTGTTCAAAATGCCTCACAATATTATATAAGTGTGTAAAACAGCTGTTGTAATTTCTCAAAATCGACAGATCGACTTCTATTCATTGTGAAAAAAGCTAGCGGTTTTGCAAAGTCAGGAAATAATTCTTAACTAATCAACAAACATTGGGATTCTTATTACATTTTGTAATCCTATCGTTGACAGTTGGTATTAACGTTATACCAGTCTATGTATGGGTCATAGTAGCAGCTGCAGTCGTCAGTGTTGTGACCCTGGGTGCATGTCTGAGGAGAGAACAGAGGTATAAACTTCTTGACGGGAAAGACCGACAGTTTGAAGATTTTCTGCAGGCAAGTTTATGACTCTATTATTTACATTGTTTTTGTTTAAGAAAACATGTACTTTTCTTCTGCCCCTGAGCTATTAGCCTTTCAAACACACAATTGTGTATGCAAGTAAAAATAACATGTTATTGTTTTCAAGTGAATATTGTCTTAACTGAAATTCAACTATTAACTATACTTTCTTTTTGCCATCGTTACGTATATGATGTCATCTGTTGTAACTGGGCAATCAATGACTAGGAGCATTTGCCAAAGGCAGCATTGGCTTGGAATGTGGACAGAACAGCTCTGAAGATACTCAATGAAGAACCCATTGGTGTTGGGGAATTCGGTCGAGTCTACAAAGCTCGAATGACCGTCCATGGAAGGGAGCGAGTAGTTGCTGCTAAAACCCTCTGTGAAAGTAAGTCCACTTCTTTTATAAGTTCCATTGAATGAAACTCCCCAAGAACGGTGGCAATCTCCCAAACCCATGTCTAGTCTAACCTAGCCAAAACCTCAAAGATCGAAAACGTCAATCTGAGACCTGACTTTCCGTTTATTTATATTCGATGCAGACAAGTTTTGCAGTCCAACCTATACGGAATACATACGCCATTGCCACTGTGTATTAGTCAGCAAAATTATATACTCTGCATACTTACCAAGAAATGTCAATAGCGTGCAAAATCAACAATAGCAATATGGTCATGTAAATTGGAGACGAGTTACTCCAATGATGCAACCAAAATATTATATTTATTGTGTGTGCAAATCCACGCCGTACTCCACTCGTCAATGAAAGTGTCATGTCTCGTCTTGGGGTCAACAAAGCTCGAAATTTGACCTTTGACCGCGATACGACCTTTTTGACTGCATTGTTTTCAATTGCATAAGTGTCACATTTGCAGATATATGGTCTTGTTTACAATGATAATGATGCTCTTATTTGAACTCAGCTCGTTCAGATGCAATCAGTTGGAAAAATTTCATTCAAGAAGTTCAGTGTCTGATGGAATTGGCTTGCCATTCTAATGTTATCCCTTTTCTTGGAATTGTCATCAATGGAGGTAGGACTCTTAATGGATTTCTTGTACCATGTATATACGACTCAACAGAAATTTCTTTATGTTACAACTCGGTAAAACTTCAAAAATACGTGCAGTTTTTACGTAATATATTGTGCTTAAAAGGCGTTGTTATGACTGTTAGCTTCAAACTTGATTTTCACTAAAACATCTCTACCCTGAGGAAGAATTGCATCAGCAATTCTTGTAACACTGGATGTGTGCGATCAGCTTTATGAATTTTTACACTACCATTCACCAAGAAACCAACAAGACCTTCTATCTTCTATCCTCCTAGATCCGAAGTACATACTGACAGAATATGCATGCCAAGGTGATCTGAAGAACTACCTTGCATCATTGAGATTACTCCACACAGAAACAGAAACACTGCTGATAAAAGTTTCCAGGGACATCGCCAATGCCCTGTCGTTCATGTCGATGAAAGGTGTGATGCACAAAGATATCGCTGCTCGCAATGTGTTCCTGACTAATGATTTCACAGCCAAGGTCGGAGATTTTGGACTTGGACGAGATGTTTACGAAAGACTTGGGAGTGATTACATGACACCTACCTGGGTTGGTTTTGATAATATTACCCCAAATGTTCGTGGTGGTACTACTGAATATTCCTGACTGTGCAATTTCCCTAAGAGCTGAAATAGCATGTTTTAGTAGACTTACGTCTGCCTTGTTGCTTGCTTCTCTGACTCCTGTGCCTTAAGCTGTCACTCTGGTTTCAGCCCATAATTCATTATAAAATATCACGTAAAGAATTATCTATAAATACTTATCAAAATAATTATAAGCTTCCCTGTACGTATATTTTTGCAGGGAATATTTTTAAAATTATTAACATTCGAAATGTTTCAGATGTTTACAGATACACAATATATACCTCAATAACACGCTTAGTAAAGCTTATTTTGTAAATAAGTACCCTAGAATGAAAGTTATTACGATGTTTAAGAATTACATGAAAGACCACGTAGCTGTGTAACTTTCGAGGATTTTTGTCGTTTTTTTACTGTTGAGCACAGTTTCTTGTTCTAATCCCCAAAGAATTTGAGATAAACAATAATCGGTTTGTCAACTCAACCCACACGCGTGTAGACTGCATTGTTATTGTTGACAAATGAATTATGGTACTGAGATGAATTCAACAATAACAGTGCAATCTACTCTTAGAGACGCTATTCTGACAGGCTAAATAGTTGGTGTTTCAACATATTTTGGTGAGTAGAACAAGAACTTGCAAGTGACATATTACAAGAAATGTTTACTATGAAAAAATCACCAAAACTTACAGTTACTGGTCATTTCATTATTATTATTATTATTATTATTATTATTATTATTGTTATTATTATTATTATAATAGCGGGGTAGAAAGTGAAATAATAAAAAAATCTTGTATCAAGTACTAGTAACAGACCAATGTTATCATACACAAGCCGTCAAAGTATGGAAAACACACGTCTTTGAAAGCTTAGGAGAGGTTACTATGCTGCATAGAATAGGGTCATATGAGGAGACTGAGGCCTGCCACTAATACAGTTCATTATGTTTCTCCATATCATATATGTTCGCAGGCAAATCAACAATGTCGATTTCCCTTACGATGGATGCCACCGGAGTTTCTCACCGACGGAACGTTTACATTGGAAAGCGACATGTACGTAAGTTGAACGATCAAAGGGTACGAATATTTGAAAGGGGTCTCGGTACAATGTCAGTCTCAGAGCCTGTGAGTTGTAACAGTTTGTAACGTAAGAGCGTCAATGTGAGGCAAAAACTGACCAAATAGACGAAATAATCCTCACAACTCCTATATGTTTCATTTAACAGATGCCAAACCTGTGTGCTACTCGTACATCGAACCTGGCAATATTAAAGGGACAAAGAAGTTCTTTTTTACTTTTTCATGATACAAAACGTGGAATACTTGCGCAAGGTCACTCAATATACAAACTGACGATGGTACATACAGGGAAAGTTTCAAAAATTACCCCTTTGCTAAATACAAAAAGTCGTTTGTTACCTTTAGACAAATGGACGTTTCCTCTTCCAACTTGTGTTGCCATGACCAATCAATATTGCCAAAATGCAAGTATAATGTAGCTGCTATCCAAATCTATAAATTAATTATTAAATGCGCCACAAATTAAGATTTCATTACAACAGCTTGCATGGGGTCCAAACTTTGTGTAAGAGTGTTTGCTTAGCTTTGCACGGTGAGAGTTGTATATTTGAAATTTTTGAACTTGAATTTTTGGTATAGACCATAACATGTTTGACTGAATTTTAAATCTTGTCAGCCTGTAAGCACGATTGAGGTTGTGTACAGTTGATCAGTATTTCTTTATGTTACAATCAGTCAAACAACACAAACTGCTTTTACATCAAATAAAATTCATTACCGAAAAGCTCAAAAAGGTGGCGTTGTTCGTTTAAGGAGATGATAGCTTTAACTGTACATACTATTTTCATTATATTTATTCTATAAAACAAGTAGATTTTCTATTTATATTATATTTATTCGATACATTTTCTTCTCCCTTAAAATAAATTGCAATACAGAGTATTTATATATCAGCAACACAATACTATGTTTGCTAAATGTAATGTTGTTGTTGTAACGTTACCAATGTGACATTACAAAAGTATAGGCTGCATTAATAAGGTGAGCTCAAGATAGTCAGTTGTGATTCTAGAAAAAAAGAGAGCAAGAAACAACATTTTACAAACGATACAAAGTGCCGGTGAAATACACCAAAAATCAAGGGTAACTATGAATTTTACTTCAGATATGAAAACTGTGATGGTGACGCCCCATAATGTAGTTCAGGGCAATTTGGTAAGAGTAATGGCATTGGAACTGAGAAAAACTGATCAACAAAGCTGCGGAGAGTTTAAGTTGAACCAAACCCTTTCAAGATGCAGGATGTTCTTCAAGTGCAATCAACTTAGATTTGAAGAGATGAAGTAATTTACTTCCCTCTACCACTCTGCCTGATTAATGAAATACAGTCTGAACAACTTTTGATTGACATTCTATATTGCCAGCCATTAATGTTTACCCGTCACAAAATCCAGATAGTTGCTTGGCTAGTTTTCACATCTGCTCTACAATTTATTACAGGAAGCCCTGAATATCCAAGTAAGAGTTTTGCGATGGCTTATTTAAAACTTTATATTGTTTTCCTCTTTCTATCAAACAAACAACATGATTTTTCCGTTAAGATGATGTGCTAGTTACCGTCTCATGGTCTCTCGTTACCAGCGATCTTATTCTAGATTTCTTTTTAATTTTAATAGATGGTCTTACGGAATTTTACTGTGGGAAATTGGTTCGCTCGGTAAGTGTTGAAATTCTCGTATGTATATATACATATATATATATATATATATATATATATATATATATATATATATATATATATATATATATATATAAAGATATACACATATATTAATCACATACATAGACCCAGTTATCCCTATAGTATGACGTCACAATATATGTGTACGGTTTACAGGATCTCAGTATACCCCTACTTCTGACGTCAAAAGTAGGGGATACGGTCGGCACTTTTTCTACTTATATTGAGAGGGAAAGGAATTTACTGAAAAACGCGGTAAAGGTAATATATAGCGAAAACGTCAAAACTTTTGATAGCGATGATTGTGAAAGATTGTATGTTGTTTTCAACTGGGGAAAACGACAGCGTTCACTGTCGTCTGCACCCTACGTTTGCTACTACAACTGTGCTAGCTTGTCACAAGCCGTAAACAGCCGAGTCATCGCTCAAAATCGACAAATCTATCACCGAACAAGAATCTAATGCATATTAAGAATATGGTGTATCAAAATCAGCACATCATCCTGTCAGGTGACGGGTTTAATTCTTAGCATCGGCAAAGTGTTGTATTGCTGTTGAACTTCTGCGGTAGGCTATACTAAGCGAGAATGTTTACTGTGGCTACGTACGGTAAACGCGGTTTTCAGTAGCTTGTGCCACTTCGTCGACAGCTCGATTGCAGCCGCGGCCACAATGAAGTGTTTTCATAAGACACAAGTAAAAGCGAGTTTGAATGAACGTTACATGGCAAATGTGAAAAGTTTCTTGTTGCGCTTTGTTTACTGTGATTGCTTATGATTTTAGTTTCATTCATAATTACGACGAACGGTGATACACTTTTCCTCTCAATTTCAAATAGCGTCCAAGGCGCTGAGAATATATGCGAACGTACGATCTTAATACGGCGCCTATCTGACAAAATGTGCTTATCTGACAAAACTCTTTTTAGCAATACCCTGGGGAGTCACTTTAGCCAACGCACTTCATGCGCGCGGTACATGTCGCTTCGCGCTTCGTACGATGTTGTGTACACGGAGTCTGCCAATTTAACGTTAATACGAATCTGTAAACAACTCTCAAATTGTTGACATGTAATTTATTCTTTTGTATTGTGGTTGTTCTTCCATCGGCCGGGCTCGCGCTCGCTCGCTGCACAGGTTATCGTAACGTTGCTTGGATAGTCGTTCGTGGCGGGCGGCCGCAGGTCGCCGTTTACTTGGTAAACGGCGCCAAGTAAACGGCGACCTGCGGCCGCCCGCGTCGAACGACTATCCAAGCAACGTTACGATAACCTGTGGCTCGCTGTACTGTAGTCGAGACCATGGAGATAACTCCGTATTGCAACATGTACAGTGTAGGTGCTTTTCTTCTCATCCACTTGCATGTTTATCGAGTATAATTTAATGACAAAATGAGCGATCGAGGAAGGTGATGAAAAACAAACACAAGTACTCTTCTTGCCATTGTGGCGATTTTGATACTCCTGCCACCGTGAGAGCGGACGACCTCATGTGACCTCGTGCCCTCTCCTCTACCCCCTAAGACAGCTTCTATGTGTTGGTCGATGTATACACAGTGATTAGTTGAGGTGCTCGGCGATTTTACGCAATCAATGAAATTTACTGTATTTTTTAACTATTTTATGGCTATTTTGTGATGTTTGTGATTTTAGACTGCTCCAATTAAGATTTCGTTTGTGTGTTTTAACAGACGAAGTATTGTGTGAGGGATTACTTTCCCCTAATGAGTAAGGCTACAAGCAGTAATTAGTTATTTTTGTCAGATAAGCACGTTTTGTCAGATAAGCGCCGTACATACGTACGATCTTAAAAAACCCTTTAGTAGCAGCGCCCTCTATTATCGATCATATATGATCGATATTGCGTGTAGGTCAGCTTTCCCGCTGTTCCTATAGCCGTTTTGACGATGAATGAGCTGATTCAGCCATATAAGGCAAGGGTTTACCCTAATAAGGCAATATTCATATGAATGATGTCATTTTTTTCCGAATAAATATGAGCCAAGGCTCTCCGAAGTTGGCGTGGGTTATCATGTATACGATCTTGAGTGTAGACCTCCAACGCAGATTTCTGCGTGATATAAAGAATTCGCACAGATCGAATTTCTTCTAAATCACTGTAAAAATGAGCGACACTGACGACAGCAGCGACTACCCTAGCAAACGTTCACCCGAGGAATCTGAATATGATGATGGTTTTTGAGCAGGATGATAAAATAAGGTGAGTTTCAGTGATTTATTGCCGCAGCGTATTGAATTGAACGTGAAAAAAATTCAGATTGACGGATCCACGTACTGACATAACGGACATTTTGGAAAAAACTGCATTTGCGATTGAAAAAAAAAAGAAATGTCAAATTCTAAAAACGCACAGTGTTTCAAAATATTATGATCTCATTATTTTTGGCGACTTTTATGGCGTTTTGTAATTTCTGTGGGATTTTGCGAAGTTTTCAAAGCCGTTACTCAACTGACAGTACGCAGGTCAGCGTAACAGAAAGGTCAATTTGTGTGACGCCATTTTGTGTTCACTGCTGCATTAGCAAGTGATTCCGCTTTGATGAGTACATGAATTGTGATCGGCCTGTTCATTATAATTTACCGTTTGAAGGATATTTTACTGTTTGGAGTATTTAGTGAGCTTGGTATTTTTTTTTAATCCTCTTTTCCTCCCCCCGCCGTACCACAGGCGAGGTACATGTACGTACGTGATGTAAACAACATGAGCACGTGGCGATCCGTCGCGATATCACATTGAGGTTTGAAGGTCACTGACAAAATGTATTGAGGTTGGCAGCTTATTGCTTTTTTGGGTCGTTTCGTTCAAATTTCAGAGAAACAGTCGTCCGCCTTGTAAGTTTTTACTAGTTACTAGCAAATTCCAGACTGGTGCTGGTTACATCTGCCCTCGATCAATAAACAGCAAACCCGGAAGTTGTACCACTGTTTACAAATTGAAATAAAAGACCCGAGAATCTCAATAGGCGATTACAGAAATTCACTGTGGGGCAGATATTCGCATAATAATAGAACACAAAATTGTCTATCAATTTGATGTTGTAGTGTTCGATATCATCCATTTTATTATTTCTTTTCTGATCATTTCTTTCCTAATCTTTTCAAATTTCCAGAGTGTATCTAAGATATGGATATTCCGGCCATGGTGATTTAGACCCAAGTCTGTGGGGGATCAATCTACGGCATCTTACCAGACAGGGAATCCATCACCTGACACATGCTATCGATTTTTTATTATTCGTACATTGGAATTGACGAGCCAGATTTGTGAGTATACAAATATAGATGCTCATCACCATGTGCAAACCCGGCAAAGTTATGGGGAACCTGATGGAAGCTGGACTGACCTTACACCAGATGAAAGGTACAAGTTTATCGGCCTTCTAATATAGGACTAAATCAAAAGTTACAGCTACTGTGTCTTTCAATCAATAATAAGAGACAATCAGATCAGGGGGTGATTCAGAAAGTACAATATAAATTTGAAAGTGTGATTTTGCCCTTCCTGTACTTGCGTCCATGTTCAGATGTGTTGTAGGTGGTTGATATGATACCTATATATATTTTGATATAGTTTCAAACTTCATTGCATGATATGAGTCAAGTTGACTTACAAATCACAAAATATATTTTGATATAGTTTCAGACTTCATTGTATGATACAAGTCAAACTGACTTACGAAACAAATATATTTTGATATAGTTTCAAACTTCATTGTATGATACAAGTCAAACTGACTTACGTAACAAATACATTTTGATATAGTTTCAAACTTCATTGTATGATACAAGTCAAACTGACTTACGAAACAAATATATTTTGATAGTTTCAAACTTCATTGTAAAACTCACCTGCTGTAATGCCCTACCTTTTGCTGCTGCTCATCTGTATAAGGTCATAGTTCGTTAGATTGACATGATTGAGCCAGGCTGACTAACAAATCATAAAGGCAAAATTTATTTTGATGTAATTTCAAACTTCATTGTATAATTCATTTGGTGTAAGGTCAATGTTCATCTGTCATGATGTGACATATGACTCAAGTTGACTTACAAATGAGGGGTCATGGAATGAAATATATTTTCATATAACTTCAAACTTCATTGTAAGATTCATCTGGGTGTAAGGTCATAGTTCCACTGTCAGGATGTGACGTGACTCAAGTGACTTACAAATGAGAAGTCATGGAATGAAATATATTTTCATGTAAGTTCAAACTTCATTGTACAATTTATCTGGTGTAAGGTCATGGTTGATTTGCAGAATGTGACGAGACTCAAGTAGACTTTTGAAATTTTGTTTTTTTGAAATTCCAATTTACTGCCAGTCATCAGTTTCATCAGTTCAAGGTTACATGTATATATTAGTCTAGGGTAATTCATTTGTAGTGTAGCAAACTGAGCAACATGAGCAATGTCTGCAATATGGCTTTGTCCATTCTTTCTGACAAGTGTCTGAACTTGAGATAGAAATGTGGATGTAAAAGTTACAGTTTTCTGAATCTTTAGCAAGGGACTGATGTATGTGCTTTTATTTACCCTTATGTTCTCATTTGCATTTGTTATCATTTACATCATTCTGTTTCAGTGTTCACTTTCAATTGTGAATAAGAATTTACATTTGTATTATCAATATAAGATTGGATCAGTACTGTTTTTATCTGGTTGCAAAGATACAATCATGTACCATATTTGTACATGAAAGCATTGACAAAACTAGCATTGCCACAGTATGTGACCAGAGTTCAGGTCATTGTAAGCACTGCCATTTACTCTTCTGAAATATTTCATGCTAAAACTGGAACAAGATAGAGTTAGAAAATGTATGTGTTCATTATCAACTAAAATGTTATCTATGCGGAAAAATAAATTCCAATGTGTTGTCACGGCTATGTTTGTCGCTTGCAATTTTTAGTTAGAGACTATCATATCCTAAGGGAACAAGGAAGGAAGGATTACAAGGAAGTGTTGTAAAGCTTTATTTCCTGTGTTCAGAATTTGTTCAGAATTCATTCAAGTGTGATGTACACACATTATACTTGTATGGTGAAATAAAAAGGTTTGGTTTCACTCATACATATAGTGACTGTGTGTATTGATATGTTTGCAAGATTGTTAGCTGACATGCTTGGGCCGGGGATTTTTGAAGTCTTCAGTCATTGTAGGTAACACATATGATCCACTTGTGACCTTACATCCTGATATTGTTGGTGGTTTGAGTCTACTGATTTGAAATTACACCAGCCAATTTGAAACTACACCAGCCAAGCTGGACATTTCTACATGTGTAGTCTCTCATGCTAGAAGCAAAACGATTCATTTTTCTCCACTACTGAAATGAGAATTTCTGAATATTGAATGATGCAAACCAACAAATAATACCGGGATGTAGGATCACCTAGAGGTCATAGTAGATATGGAAAAATATCAGCACATAAGAAGTATGCAGTCTTTATTACCTGTTTGAGTTTGACAACTCCACAAGTGCCCATTTTGAAAGTTTGCTTTCACAAAAACCGAAACCCTGTACGGTCTCCCCCGTCCCTGGGATATATGGTCCTCATATCTTGCATATAAAAGGAAGATTTACATATAATTTGCATATAAATGATCAAAATGAGAATAATTATTGGTAAGAATATTGGTATTTGTTCAGAACTATATAAAAATTCAAAAAGGACAACATGGAACATGAAACAAATTATGACCAATCAAAATCGTTCTTCAGTTGACCTGCCTTGCCTAGCAGTTGTATGCATACAGGTTATCACGCGATTGTTAAATCAACTGTAACTTTTTCATTTTTCACTATTTTCTAATGGAATTTTTTTCTGGTAATCCATTGAAGTGCACATATTTCATCACCAAGCAAATTTGATGAAGAATTGATTCGAGATAATAGTGAAATAATGGTATTTTTCTCAAAAATTGGGTTTTTATGGCGGCCATATTGGATAATTTGCATATAATCTGCATGTAATTAGCATATTTTTTGGTCTTTCAAATATATATTTTGACTGCTTGGGACAAGACCAACTTGATGATACCTCATAACCCCACAGGTATCATGTCAAAATTTTATCAGTAAGTAGGTGTTTTGGGCATACATATTTCCCATGCTTAACCATTGGGCTGCTAAGGGTTAATACGGCATCGTACTTCTCCAGCCCTTGCCAGTTTCGAGCAATTTAATTTTCCTAGGTGCAGTATGGTTGCATAAATGACCAACAAGAACGATGTGATACAGTTCAATGGTGGTTTTATTCTTTTATTATGACCGAAGTCAGGAACTGGCACGACTTTTAGCAGTAAAAATGACGACTGCAGCATTGCACAGTCTGTTCGTTCCTACAGTATAAACAACGTATAAGCGCCGCAATAAACAGCTTGCCAAGGTTAAATTTCGATGCATTTTTTACATAATCACTTTCCCTTCAAACGAAATAATGCATATAAAGATACTATATCATCCTCTTTTCCCTTGTCCTCGATGATAACGGCTATGTCCATTCAAGTTTTACACGGAAAATCCGAGAGCGAGAGACTAATGGGACGCATCGAGAGGAACGTGCATCCGCATGTGAACGGAATCAGCTGGAGCCGAACAATTTTATTCGCCACGCTGACATAATAAAGGTCCAAATCATCGCACGAGAAAATGAATTTTATTCGAATAAAAAAGTGGGTCTATGCATGTGATAAATATATAATATCTCAGTATTTCTCACTCATATGACGTCATCGAAGACTCGTGTTTCCCCAAACATAGCTGTATCCCTCCTCGCTATGTTGGGGGAAACACTCGTCTTCGATGACGTCACACTCGTTCGAAATACTGGGAGATTATATATATATATATATATATATATATATATATATATATATATATATATATATATATATATATATATATGTATAATATATATATATATATATATATATATATATATATATATATATATATATATATATATATATATATATATATATATATATATATATTAGCTAGGAATGTGTTATGTATTTCCTAGAGAGATAAAAGCCAAAAATATTTCCTTCATAGATAAAAGCCAAAAATATTTCCTTGGTAACACATTCTTGTAAATCTAATCCTTTTTCATGATTGACTAATTTTGCTTCATTTGGGTCTTTTAACAAGGCGGGTCTCCAATGATCGACGTTCCAGTTGAAAATTTACTCGAGTATCTAAGAAATGGTAGAAGACCTGTTAAACCAGAAGGATGTACACCCATAGCGTGAGTGATAAATTTCAATTGTCAAAGTTAGAGTCATGAATAAGCAAGGTTCAGAAAGCTTGCTCAAACTCGCCAGGTCCTTATCATGATTTAAAATTTCTTCTTCATAACCTGAGTTTACATTGTTTCGCTAATTTTTCACAAATATGAAAATTTTTACACTTAGAACTTGCGATACACAGGAAAATAATGAGTTCTCCTACTTTGTGTGATATGAAACATCGATCGTCATGCTGAAGTGGTGCATGTCACTCAACAAACTTGTCTTGCACATAACTACCAATATAACGGCAGTTAAATCAAAATAAAATCGATCAGAATATGAGACCAAAATAGAAGACACTCAGGGTACTCTTTCATATGGCCGTATTGGAGGTTACCGTCTTTTATTTTGATTGTGGTTGCTCTAAAGAAGAATTATTATCACCAGAAAGGAAGTATCGCGCATACAAGCAGTCTTGTTCCCCGTTGTCCGAAACAAAAGAAGTTTATATGTACCACGTTTTTATATTTTCGTCTGCTCACCTGCATATTAAAAGTGCTTTGGATTCTCCTGAAAAGTACAATGAGCCAGACACAATGCAAGAGAGAAAGTTTTAAGTTTTTTTCCAAAATCAAATATGGAAATACATTTGAAGAGTATTCATGATAAAATAGGCAGAACTGTGTTGACTTGCTTTTACCATGCCTGCGCTTTAAATTTGAAGTTTCACATGGAATTTCATCGATAATGTGGGCTACACGGCTAAAGTTAGCAAGCCGATGCCAATGAAGTAAGATTTCTTTCATACTTTAGTTATCCGTTTAAAGCGATAGATAACTTGCACGAATTATGATGTTAGCATTCTTGCATGGCGTATGGAGTGCCTAGATAAAGTAAGAGTCCCTGTTAGTCACCGTAGACTGCTTTATCATATCTTTGGTAGATACCGGATTATGCAGCATTGTTGGCATGAAGACAGGTACGAGCGCCCAACACCAGACCAACTCATGGCTGACTTAGATTCTATGTTAATAATGCCATCCAACAGTTATCAAGTACGTTGAGTAAATTCACATTACTTTGATTTAAGTTGTTCTCCAGTAAAATGATTATATCAACTGCCAGTTCATTTGAATAGAGATTATATATGATTTAAAGTTATTGGGACTTTATCTTCATTTGGGTTTCTTCATATTAAGTTTACATTTTAGGGTTGGTTGAGGGAGTGATGCTCACTCACCGAAACTCGTAAATATGTGCTCAGGAGAGTTAAAACTAAAAAGCACAAACTCTACACAAATTTCTGCTTACTGAGGATGGAGGGTTGTTTCAAATTCTATATGTGGGCTAAATGTGTGGGTCAAAACTCTTAGCTGCAAGTTCCTACTCGGGGTCAAAAGTTGTGCTAGTCTAAAAACCAGGGGTCACAAATCCATATTTTGTCAACATTCTCTTGGCCAAACGTCTACATGAACCAAAAATGGGTGTGTCAAAAGAAACTGCATGTGCGCACCTCCCTATGGCAACATCCCTCCTTTCTGAGTTCTTATGTTTTTTCCAGCATTATACCCTCCCACACTAAATGATCAACTCAACTGCAATTACGTTCAACCTTCGCAGAGATTCTTCACAGAAGCCTTCAAAGAGAGAGACAAAGATAGACCTGATATGAACCTTGACCTTGAATGAATGAATGAATGACCTGATTCAGCAGAATGTTCGACTTGAAGATATTGGTCTAGCTTAGCCAATCTCCGATAGTTTGGAAGTTGAAAGTACCTTTGTATGCATCGTCCGCTCACACGGCTCGTTAGCAATACATTCATTCATATATACATTTATGATGCGCAGAATACGATGTTCTCATGTTTACTATTAATTTGAAATCGGATTGATTGCAAAAAGACAATTCTTTTTATATATTGCTAGTTTTGACTGTGTTGGGAAATTCCTTGTATAGTGGTTTTCAATAATATTGTCTAGATACAAAGAAATACCATATTAACATAAATTCCAGATGAATCAAGATGTCTTTCATTTGCCTGGACATCTCAGGTGGTCTCTATATCCCTTCGTTTGATAATCCACATATGGGCAGAGTAGTAGTAATTGTTTATTATTGTGACTTGCAACTCAATGAGTTGCCTAGCCCAATAGGCTTATAAGTCACCACTCAATTAACCTTTATACAGTACAAACAGTTGAAGGTGTCAAAAAAGCATAAAAAATATACAAATGAGTGAGAGTGAGCACGAGATGAACGTAAAGGCATTACATATACAAAACTTCTCTTCGTCTATAAAATGCTTTTCAATAAATTTTGCAAACTGCCTAACAGGCTCAGAAAACAGGTATTTAAGTTTATCTATGAAAGGTTCATCCCTAATTGTGTCCAGAATTGATCCAATGTACTTATGTCTTAACTGATGATATTGATGACAATAAGGGCAGAAGATTCATGACTTTGACATATTATCACAATATAAGTGTTTCTGTTACATGCTAGCCAAATTACAATGTACTACTAAAATGCTGAGGTCTGGTATATTTTTAAAAACTGCATTAATTAACGATGGTTTATTAACAACGCTGCCCATAAATCAGAGCACCCGATAAACGGGCAGTTAATTCGTTCGTTCAAATTTTGCACAACTACATGTACATCTGTATAAACTAGCTTACTTTAAGCATCTTGTTGTGGTTACTTGTATATTGATTGTTGTAAATTTGCTAAAGGGCAAATAGAGTAAAACAAAGATTATTTCCTCATTTGTTAATCAAGAGACAGCAGCTTGGTATACGGACCGAGACAAATGCATAGTATTATACATAATATGGATGTTACATTTACATTGGAATAGAGCTGCTGAGATACAGTGGTAGACTTATGTCTTTGAATTTATATTTTACTGCGAGTAGTTTTTTCACAATTTTTAAAAAATATGCTTAGTACTCTCTTTAGCGGAATTTGTGAATATTTGTTCAATGTTAAAACAAGCTACCACAATAAATTGTTGAATTATTCTTCTTAAATTACTAGCTTGATTAAAACTCTACGACTGCCTTTGTTGTATCAATGTGTTATGTTATAGAACCAGATATGAACTGAATATGCTCACGTGTTTTACAACAGGTTCATTAATAGTAGTGCGCTTCACAGAACAATGAGATATATGTTATCACTATATGTAGCAGGTTTTTTCAACTTCGCACAGTACTCTCAGAGTTTAATCACTAATTACAAAACTTTATTTAATATGCAAATGAGCTGTTCATTAACTCGACACTGCTTAATGCTTTATGGGACAATTAGATATCCATCAGATCAACATTTGTAGCACGTTTTATTTAATTTAATGCTGTAATTTTTGAGTAATGTCACTAATTACAAAGTTCATAAAATATGCAAATAAACCCTAAATTAACTTGACACTGTTCAATGATTCATAGCACAATTAAATATTTATCAAATCAATATCTGTAGCACGTTTCACAAAATTTTGGTGCCAAAATTCAGAGTTATATACCTAATTACAAAGTTTATTAAATATGCAAATGAACCCTTGATTAACTTTACACTACTAAATGCTTTACAATACAGTTGATATCTGTCGTATCAGTATGTGCAGCAGTTTTCATCACATCTGATGCAGTTATTTTGGAGTTATATGACTAATTATAAGACTTCATGAAATATGCAAATGAGCTAATTATTAACTTGACACTGCTCAATGCTTCTCAGTACAATTGGATATTTATCAGATCAACATATGTAGCAAGTTTCATCAAATTTAACGGTGTAATTTTGGAGTAATATCACTGATTACAAAGGTCATTAAATATGCAAATGAACCCTCAATTACCTTTACATAAATAAATGCTTCTCAACACAAACAGATATCTGTCGGATCAGTATCTTCAGCAGATTTCATCACATTTGGTGCAGTTATTTTGGAGTTATATCACTAATTACAAAACTTCATAAAATATGCAAATGACCTATTTGTTAACTTGACACTGCCAAATGCAATTCAGTACAATTCGATATTTATCAAAACAATATCTGTACCCAATTTCACTTACTTTGGTGCTGTAATTTCAGAGTTATATACCTAATTACAAAGTTCATTAAATATGCAAATGAACCCTTAATTAATTTCACACCACTAAATGCTTTACACTACAGTTAGATATCTGTCGTATCAGTATCTGCAGCAAATTTCATCACATTTGGTGAAGTTATATCGGAGTTATATGACTAATTACAAACCTTCATAAAATATGCAAATGAGCTATTTATTAACTTGACACTGGCAATGCTTCTAAGTATAATTCGATATATATCAGATCAACATTTGTTGCAAGTATCATCAAGTTTGGTGCAGGAATTTCAGAGTTATCTCACTAATAACAAAAGTTCATTAAAGATGCAAATGAGAAAATAATTGACATGACACTCACAGTATCATCATAATGTTCTTAGATTGTCATCTGTGAAAAGTTTCATGAAATTTTGTGTAGTATTTCTTGATATATGTCTATACTGTCATTGCCGTCTCCATAGGGAAACCATTGTACGGTAAAAAACGATATTGCATAACTCCATTAATATGCAAGCCACACTAACCAACATCTAATCATTCTTGCAAGTAGCATATGGTAGCTATGGTACCTGTATACCAAATCTGACTTGAATCCGTTCAGGCTTTGTTGAGCTATCGTGTAAACAGACAGACAGACACACACACACACACACAAACACACACACACACACACACGGCGGACAGATAGACAGACATCACTATGACATTAGCCCACGTGTTTACACACGTGAGCTAAAAACACAGAGCATTTAGAGCATTTAGATAATGCGAAACTTTAGCGTTAGAATTAAGGTGGTACGCTACCATTCTATATAGGAAAGCGCCCTCTTTTGTTCAGAAGATGTACATGTTCCTTTTAGACTACCTAACCTGGTGAGCGTGAATAACAAGACAAAATGGCAAAAAAAACATGCTATTGACCTTATAATATTTCTTTCAGAAGTTTTTATGAATCAAAACAAACGAAATTATATTTTTGCACTGAAAAATCGACATTTATTTTTATTTTGAAAGATCAGTAGGGAATAATAACAATTGTAGCTCTGACATAATATCAGTAAGCTAGAGGGTCAAATCTCAGGTCTAACAAAATTCACCCTTTTTCGTCACTTTTTGCTATTTAGTAAGAAAATTTGCGTGGTGACCCCAACTTTTTTTGCTTCTAAATCAGAGAACACTGTCTGTTTGATAGATATGGCTTTAATTTTAATATTTTGAAAATTATTTTGTGCATTTATATGAAGTTTATATTTTTTAAAAAGACTAATTTTACAATTAAATGATAAATTTAGGGTCTAATATTTAATTTTTAAGACAAGACATCACAAATTTTAGTTGATTGTCCTAATTCAGCTGTCCTGGCAATGCAAAAATGTGGTATGTACACTGGGATCAGTTAATCGTTTGCGATAAAATACAGATTCTGCTGGTAAGTGCAAATTTCGCAAAATTGGAGATTTAGTGGTTTTCTGTCAATTTTGGCATATTTTTTGTCAAAAATTATGCATGGGTACCCCATATTTTTTTCATATCTTTGCAATGTACACATAAAGATTACTTCAGAAAAGTCAACTTCAAGAATGTCCAACATTTTTTGGAATGGTAGCGTACCTCCTTAAATGGTCGGGTCCGACGATAATTATAGGAGCAATACTAGCGTAACCCTTATGAAATTTTGCTTTTTAAAACAGCCTTATTAGATTTGGCTTGTCCTTTTATGTACAAGTGTTGTCACTTTTTGCTGTCTGCCTCACTTCCACTGAAATAGCTGCGTACAGATGCTACCTTGCCCTCTCTTAATAATGATTTACCCGATAACAATTGCACAATTTTAAAATTTCTTTTTTGCTGTAACTACGACGCGCAAAATGTTTCACAAATATTTATCGTCGGAGTATAAAAATAAACTGTCAATCATTTGTAAATAAATTCTTACACGCGTATGAATAATATTGAAAAAGCTAGTTTGTTCATAGGTGCAGACAAACTGTCTGTCTTTCCCGATTGAAATAAACCTTAGTGGAATTAAAGAAATAAAAAACAAAAAATACTAATTTAAAGACAAAAAAACTTTATTTAATAATAGTACATAGTAAGTTATTATTTAAAGCGTCCAAGGAGATAAATAGAAAGACATGACAGAAATATGTTTGCAACGACTTGGAAAAAACGCCACTCTTACATTCTCATTTTTATGTACATGCGTAACGCTTCATACAAAAATGCAATGATTTTACAAAAAAGTACAAAATGAACAATACTACGTACACTATACAATCATTAAAACACCGGAAAAACACTATGACAAAAAATTAAAAGTGAACAACATTCGGCTTGACTAAAAGAAAAGACACAGCCTAAAAGAAGCAGACAAAAATGCCATTCATACAAAAAATCATTTACATGTTTTTAAAAGTAAACACAGTTCTACCTGTAATTAGACCTTTTAAAAATAATTAGAAATGACCCAAATCCGGTTTGAGTCCACACCTGCTTACCTACCTCGCCACCTACCTACCTACCTACCTACCTACCTACCTACCTACCTACCTACCTACCTACCTACCTACCTACTTGAATGTATGAAAACATACATACATACATACATACATACATACATACATACATACATACATACATACATACATACATACATACATACATACATACATACCGATTTACTTTATCGAAAGAAAGGTAAAAGGTTATATTTAACTACCTAGGCAACTTTTACGCAAGGTTGTAAACTGAGTCATAGGTCATGCTAATGTAAATGTGACGGCTGTCCTCTATTGAAAACCACTCAGTGATTCTGAATCACAATCGTTCTATAGACCCATTCAAGATTCTTCAGACAAATACAAAAGTACCACGGGTATTTCCCACTCCTTTTCACCACACCCCTGGATATACTCGTAATTACGGCATTTAGTGTCTGTCGTCTTGGATTTGCTTCCTTCATTTGAAAGCAAGTATACACACGCGTTTACAGAGGTTCCATGCTGCATTTATTTCAAGTACAGGCATTTTTGTGCTGTCTTTTCGGAATGTTCTACATGGGTAAGTACGTAGACTAGGGCCACATTGCTGAGCAAAGTCATCAATGGGACTGTTACAGTGTGTTGCTTTACGAAGTCACCAAAGGTTTTGAGTACGACAATTTCCTATGGCGTCTAGGACACACTACAAAGCGATGTTGTGCTAGATACTATTGCAGGAATATGTCGTCAAAAAGTACTTTAATCAATTATAGTGCAAGCCAAGGGTAAATCTTCGGGGAGCCAGGAAACGAGTTCAACGATCTTCATAGTGTCACTAAGAGCAGTCTTCTTGCAGTCGTGGAGATTTCTCGGTAGCTTGGCGTGCACCGTACACTATGTGTTAATACTAACAAGGGTGAAGTTTCAACGTCAAGTGAGAGAAAAGGGGTCAGTGATCGACTAGTTTACACGCAAAGCAAGTAGCTTTCAATGGCCGAAACCTACGATTGCAAACTGTGTCTGTGGAATACTATTGTTTGCGATCACGTGATTTCTGTGTACAACACATATAATATGTTCGTCGAAGATCTGTCCGCTAAATTGACTTCTCTATTCTAAATCATTGTTGACCGGCCTGCTCTTACCTTATTCAATTGCCGAAACACACTGACTTATCTGCTCATACCTAGGTATGTATCAAATCCTAATAGTTCCAAAAATGACTATTTCTCACGTATCAAAGTTAAAGCATCTATATTCACCGCTAAAGAATTGTATTCATACTTTATTTATTCATCATTTTTTATTTGTTATTTATGTATGTTTACTCGTGTATTTGTTTTGGGTTTTTTGTTCGGTTAGTCTATCATTTAATAAGATTTTTATTTTTCTCTTCTATGTGAAAGCCTTTTCACTTCCGCTTGGAAATGTTGCTGATCTTAGCTTCACTGTTAACATTTCCGAGGTAAGTAACACACTCTTTGGCTTGTTTATATCCATGTTATTCAAGATTCTTACGCGACAGTTTGAGGTTGATATACAGTGAACACGTGTAATGTGCGTGACCCGGTGAATTAACGGGTGGATAAGCGGGCAATAGTGATGTTTCAAGCACTGACTCTACTTTAGGTGTACTTAATTGAACCCGGAAATCACAAAAGTTTTGTCACGCTTTAGTTTGACGTACTCTCAAACGAAAGAAGGATATGCAATGGAAAGTTAACGAAATAGGCTATAGATATTCTTTCCGTCTGATTTCAGAGCTCGAAGCCTGGAAAGGAAGTGTTTAATTTTCAAGACACTTTCGGAAACAACGCAATCTCCTTCAGTATTCTGTCTGGAAATGAGGTATGTCTTGAAGCGCGAAAGTTTCTTGACAGGGTCAAGGATGAATGAGTAGCCAAACGTTGTAAGCTGTTCTAACTTTCTGAGTTATACGTTCAGACGAACAAATTTTTGCAACACTCCATCGCAGTGAAAAGTATACCTTTACGATGGTCTTAAAAAGACCGACATTTTTTACAACCAACGCGACAAGATTGTTTATTAGAATGAAAAGATGTATCTAAAGATCATTAATTATCCATCAAATGAAATACACAATACCGCAGTATTGGTACATGTTAGCTGCAATGGGTCCGCCATATCATGGTAGTGTGGTTGTTAATGGAAGGAACATACACATGACACGACAGAGATAGAAAGGAACTACAGCAAAAGAATCAACAATGTGTAGTCTGTGCAAATAAAATATTTTAGTCACTTTGTCTGGAGCTTTTATGAAGAATTCCAGTAACTCCGTCAGAGAAAATCTTTGAGGCATGCATCGAACGAAAGGCTCACGCTGCGTTCTTCTTTCTTGTAGGACCACAGGTTCAAAATGTTGCCCGATGGCATTCTTGTCACAAACGGATTCTTAGACCGTAACCTTGAAATCCAGTACATGTTGATCATTTCATTCATCTCAAGTCCTTGGAATTTTGTAAGTTTCAACGACAGCATACATGCATCGTTGGATGATTAGATGGATGCATGCATGCATTTGATGGATAAATGGATGGATAGAATGGATGGATGGATGCATGGATGGATGGGTGGAAGAATAAATGAATGAATGGCTGGACGATGGATTGGTAGATGAATTTTAAAAGCTTACAGTGGAACTATCAGGAAATCCATAATGAATGTAATTCACGCTACCCTGTGTTCTCGTGGAGTGACTGGCAGTGGACGTAAGTGGCCGTGGTGTTGACGTGGCTTGCCGTCGGCTAACCGCTACATTCGGAATATTGAATGTGGTTTCACGTTGTTCAGTCATTTGGAAAAAGAGAAGTGTAACATATTTTGATCACATGACTTCACTTGCGTTTCATTTTATCTCAAATATAGGACACTGCGCAGGAACACGATGTCACGCTAACAATTATCCTTGAGGACGAGATCGACTGGCCACCATTTTACAATTCAACATGCGAAACCCCAGTTTACACAGGCCTTCCGACAAGCCTTGTAAGTGGACGTTTTGATTTTAGCTCACGTGTTCACACCAGTGAGCTAATGTCGCAGCGATGTCTGTCTCTGTGTCTATCTGTCTGTCCGTCTATGTGCCCGATATCTCAAGAACGACTTATCAGATGAGACTCAAATTTGAAACATAACAGCCAAAGTGGGACTCTCAAACTTCAATTTACAAAGCAAGAAATCTACGGGAACATTTTGTGACATGTATCATGTCAGTCACTGCATATCTGAATGGAGTCACATAATTCTAGACTGCATCCATTGCTGATTCTGTTTGAAAATGGCAAGAACTGATTAGTTTTGATGGGTGTGGCTTGCAGATTTCATGTTCATTTGCATTATTAAATATTTTAGAAAACACAGACATACAATGAGTACGGCCGCACAGAATTGGAGGATTTATCCGCCACAATTGACATTAAGGTGTGACATAAAAGTTAATTGCTAATTTGCATATTTGATGAACTTACCTTATAAGGGGCATATATCTGAAATGACGCAATCAAAATTGATGAAACTTGACATGTACATTGGAGATGCTATGATACAACATTATCGAAAGTCATTAAGCATTTTTCCTTCAGCCAATTCTTAATGTGCATATTTAATGAACTTTCCTAATTCGGTATATATATACCTGGATTGGCATCTTCAAAGTTGACCAGACTTTCAATGTATATTTGAGATACACATACATAACTATCATGAAAACTGTTTTAGCAGTTTTAGGTAAACTCATAAAGAATTTGTATATTCAGCTAACTTTCCTCATTGAGGATATATCTGGATTGACATGACCAAAGTTGACAAATCTTGCAATTTGCATACTGAACTAACTTTGCCAATTAGGGATAAAAGACCAGAAGGACCTTACAAAAAGTTTACGAAACTTTAATGCCATTAGTGAAGCAATTATGTTGTATAAGTTAAAGATATTTTGCATTTTCATGTCAGCTAATTTATAATTGGTATATCTAATGACCTTTCACAGTTTGGCATATATAGCTTGAAGGACTTGACCAAATATAAAGTAGTGTTATGATGACATCAGGCAAAGAAACTTAGCATTTTTATTTCAGCTAATAACATCTTAATATACTTAATGACCTTGGAATTAATCTTTGGTGAATATTGTTCATGATGTCGATCGTAACATTTTTAATGAAGTCGCAAACATGCAGCATAAGTTTAAATTCTCAGACAACTGCAATATATACTGAAACACGTGAGCATTTTCAGTTCATATATGGTCGATAAGTGTAAGCAGTCGCAATGATTGGAATGCAAAATTCTTTGTAGCAAAACGTTTCCTTCAAGAGAAATAAATTTGTTCAACCATAATAATAGATTGCTGTGATTCAGTTTCCCCGGCCGTGCCAAATTGTCAATAAATACCAGTCCTACTAAAAAGTCAAATCCATGATATTAAGCGTTTAGATTACGATATGTATGTATTAATTCAATCTATCTTCCAAAACCATCCGAATAGTAAAAATACGGAAGAATATTCATCTTCATGATCGACATTGGTCTGTGACTTTCCTATTTTCTTTGTAGAACGGATACATGATATTAGATATCTTGTTGGGCGAAGAAAGGCAACGCGGGTCCCGTTTCCGATTTCGAAATATGCTCGTAGAAGCAAATACAGACAATGCGAGATGTACGTAGGTATTTTAAAATTAAGTTTAGCTAGCTTATTATTTAAGCATGAAATCCCTGTTAATTATGACGGAAATATATCTTAATTACAACGATAACAAGACTTTATGAACTTTAATTCGACAGTACCTATAACTTTCTGTGAGTTTTCCACTATTTTCTGAGTTGTATATCATTTGCAATTTCTTGTTCTACTCCCCCAAATCATGTTGAAACACCAAGTACGTATTTTTTCAACAAGGCGTTTATAGGAGTAAAATGCATCGTTGTTGTTGTTGTTTACATTTGAATTCTAGTCCTGACCGGAATTACCTTGTCAATAATAACCGCGTACTCTAAACATGTACAGAAATGGCTTGGTTCACAAGCTCAACAACGTGTATCTTAACATTTTTAGGGAGTAGAACAAGAACTTGCAATCAACATGAAGGGGGAAGTAGTGAGAATATTGTTCGTACAGTTGACATTCAAATAAAACATTGAAAAGATCATCAAAGGTAGAGTCACAAGCCCTTAAAATAATCCTGGCAAATTTAATAGTAAGCTACATCAACTTTTGTTGTCATATTCTATTTAATTGAACCTCAATCGTTCCATAACGTTTTATGGGTTGACTGTGTTTCAGCTCTTGATTCCCATAATTTCTAGGAGAACTTTTCCCCTTAGTTCAAACCTATTAATTTTGACAAATAGCATACTAACCGTGTCTTTTGCAGTTACGTTCGCTTTGACATTGCTTAGATTATTTTTAGCCGCTGTTGTACACATTGTCATGTTGTTTGATCCGTGTTCAGTTGTTAACACACACATTCCTCGTATTATCCAGGTACCATACACATAATCATTAAGATATCGGACCGTGGAAAAGCCGCTTCTGATTATGTTTTGAAATTTGACCAAGTTGGAGGACCTATCATTCCAGCGCCGAAAGCTATCGCCTATGTAGACAGGGTACGTACCAAGAGGCAGTTAGCGAAAGCGAAATATGACTTCTTCTTGCCAATCGGAGTCCCCACCCTCCGCTCGATAATTTACACCGAATTGTTTGAATAAACAATAAAGTCTGCGGGGTAAAAAGTATATGTCATCGTATATGAGAAAATAATCAATAGGAAATAGTACAGTACTCTTTGTTACTTACTGGTGAAATACTAGCAATGGAAAAGCAGTTGCAAAGTCGACTCATGTAGGGATAGCGGTGAAAATAGTTTACTGAATCTATAGTTCCAAGACCAAAAATGAGAACAATGAAAATTTAATGTAATTGAACTGAAATTATGATATTACCTCATTAATGTCATGAAAAGTTGTCTTACATGTCGTTAATGCATGCAGTTATAATGTGCCATGTTTTGCTAACAAAAGGTACATTGCAAAATGCGAATATTTAAAATTTAACTTTTTCAGCAGTGATATTTCACAATATAAATATGCATTACAGTGGATGCAATGGGGTCGAAATTGAATAAAAAACGTTCCAATGTTCAGTTGAATATGAATGCTAGAATTTATTCGCGTACAGGGCAAATTTTCTTGTCTTACATTTTATTTTCACTATCCACTTTTGTTGCTCAATGTACATACATAAAATATAACACGCAAACTAATACAGACAGACAGACAGACAGACAGACGAGACAGAACCAGACATCGGCAGACAGACACAAAACACACACAGACACACAGACACAAAACACAGACACACAGACACACACATATATATAAATATATATATACATATATATATATATATATATATATATATATATATATATATATATATATATATATATATATATATAAAGAGAGAGAGAAGAGATACTCTATGACATTTAAGAAGGGGCTTCAGAGCTTTAGAAACTGCATAAAATTCTAAAATGATAGTTACCAATATGTATTGTCCAGCCAGCATGTTTGATTTTCTGAATCAACGACACTATTTATTAATTAATTAATTAATTTAATTATTTATTTATTTATTTATTTATTTATTTATTTACTTATTTATTTATTCAAGTAATTACTTTATTGCGCGACTTCATACCGTTCTTTATACATTACACAATAGGAAAGGTACATACTGATCGCATTGAAAAATATTAGAATGGATTTTGAAAATATATTCTCACATTCCTGGCCGCTTGGAGTGTGGGATCGACATTGTGGGAAAAATCGATCCCACACTCTCAGAAACCGTCCCACACTCTGCAGTATATATTATACGAGCACTTATTGGATCATGAACAGCCTTTCGTTCAACGTGCAAAATATCATCCAATGGCACGATGAGTAACTCACGGACCTGAACTACAAAGTAAGCCAGGCCAGAGTATGGGGGCAGACGACAGCGTTGTCAAGATTTTAGACCATGTTGTACGTCATTGGCGACAGATTCACAAAAAGACGGCCGAATTTTCCGAATAACTGGTGAACATGGGCCACTTGGAACATATAGCAATTTTTTGTTGGTCATCTCGTCTGTAGCAGAAGTATCGGCAGTGGACTTGCCATGGAGTTTGCGCTAGTGACATGGAATACTAGATGGCCACGAAGTGTAGGATAGTCGCTGATACAGTTAAACATTCAATATTTCAAGTGTGCATTTAAGGCATTTTTTGGTCATGTAACAAAAAGATTCTCACGCACCAAGGACCTGGGATCAGATTTCTCACACTCGTTTAAGATATTTTGTCTCGGCGAGTGTGAGACAAAATATCCCCAACTTGTATGAGAAATCTGATCCCAGGTCCTTCGGGGTGTGAGATTCTATTGTTCCATAATTAGTGACTCGGAGTAACAAAACTGTCGTTATCCACCGTTTTCTCAAATTAGATGTAAAGTACATGGTATCATGCACGTTTTGTACAATGATGCTTCAGCAGGGTATATGTTTACTATCGTTTAAATATATCCATTGCTCTTTCTACTTCAGGAGACTTTTCCAAGGAACTTTTCCCAGGACCCGTCACTTGAGTCTTATTCAATTGGGGAATTTATCATTGAAGAGTTTCCAACCAGCGCCCCCGTCGTCTGGCAGATATCTGCCACTCGTCAATCTTATGACATAGGATTTTACATAATGAAGGCAGAATTTGTCGCTCAAGGTAGGCTGGTGTGACTTTAACTGAATTTAGACACCATATGTCACTAAATAATTTGACTTGAATATAGATATCGAAGTGTATATTTAGTCCCTACGAACACCGTCCGGGGGGACTTATAGGTTTGGTCATGTCCGTGCGTGCGTGCATCCGTGCGTCCGTCTGTCCGTTCACGCAGATATCTCAGACATGCCCTGGTCAATTTCTTTCAAACTTTGCACAAGGATAGTACGGTACCCTACCCCATACAGATGCAGGTCGATTTGTTTCACAATGCGATCAAATTTGGCCTTGTTAGAGGACTTTTTAGTTTACATCTCCATAGACTCCCATGTATAAGTCACTTCTCCATAGACTCCCATGTATAAGGCCAAGAAAAATAAAATTTAGTTTCTCATCGTAGTCATATCGCAAAAAGGATGCAGTGACACAGTTTTTAGTCCCCACGGATGAAGTCCAGGGGGCTTATAGATTAGGTCATGTCCGTCCGTTCGTCCATCCGTTCGTCCATCAGTTCACGCAGATATCTCAGATATTTTGACAACATATCACGTGAACTTGGTGACCTTTGACCTCAAATATACATATTTGTCCATAACTCAGTAACCACATGTGGTACACCCTTCACATGTGGTATGATGGGAGACCTTATGACGCCACATATTGTACCTCATTAATTATGCGCATATCTAATTTGAGCGAGCCAATAGAGCTAGAGGTCTGAATTTTGGTATATAGGGATAACTTTGCAATACAATTTTTTTTTGACAAAAGTCACGTGACCTTGGTGACCTTTGACCTGAAATATACATATTTGTCCATTACTCAGTAACCACAAGTGCTACACCCTTCATGTATGGTATGATGAGACACCTTATGAAGCCACATGTTGTACCTCATTAATTATGCACATATCTAATTTTGAGCGAGCCAATAGAGCTAGAGGTCTGATTTTTGGTATATAGGGATAACTTTGCAATACAATTTTTTTTGACAAAAAGTCACGTGACCTTGGTGACCTTTGACCTGAAATATACATATTTGTCCATTACTCAGTAACCACAAGTGCTACGCCCTTCATGTATGGTATGATGAGACACCTTATGAAGCCACATGTTGTACCTCATTAATTATGCACATATCTAAGTTTGAGCTAGCCAATAGAGCTAGAGGTCTGAATTTTGGTATATAGGGATAACTTGCAATACAATTTTTTTTTGACAAAAAGTCACGTGACCTTGGTGACCTTTGACCTGAAATATACATATTTGTCCATTACTCAGTAACCACAAGTGGTACACCCTTCGTAGTTGGTATGTTGGGAGACCTTATGACACCACATACTGTACCTCATTAATTATGCGCATATCTAATTCTGAGCAAGCCAAGAGAGCTGGATGTCTAATTTTTGGTATATAGGGATAACTATAGGATAGAAGTTTTTTTGACAAAATGTCATGTGAACTCGATGACCATTTACCTAAAATATACGTTCATGTCAATAAATAAGAAACCACAAGTGCTATGTCCTTTATATTTAGTAGGATGGGAGACCTTATGACAACACACGCTTTACCGCATTAATTATGCACACATCTAATTCTGGGCAAGTGAATAGAGCTAGAGGTCTGATTTTTGGCATATAGGGGTTAATTACTAATATCATTTTTTTCCAACATGTCACGTGACCTCGATGACCTTTGACCTTGATTATACATATATATGCATAACTCAGTAACCACAAGTTCTATACTCTCCAATTTTGATAGGATATTAGACCTTAAGATGTCACATCTTGTACCTCATTTATTATGCGCATATGTATTTCACGGCTGGCCAATACAGCTAGAGGTCTGATCTTTTTTCCCGATTTAGAACCATAACTTAGACATGCCTCATGTGTTTGAAATTGGGAACAACAACATAGACCTATGTGCCCATAGATCTCAACATATACACTCCAGTAATACTTCTTAATGACCACATTTCCACATAATACTCCTATTACAAGTGGGGATTATGTCATTGTCAATGACTTGTTAAAGTATGTCTATCAAGTTTAAACAAACTTTGAATTTCTTCTATATGCCATAACTCTGAACTGACGCATTGAGTTCATGCAATATTTTTCCAAGAACATTTTCCCGTTTGGCTTATAATATAGAAGATGTGATCTAAATTTTCAACAGCGTTCTGGAGGGAGCCAAACTGAGCGCAAGATTCATTTTAAACAGTGGGCGCAGACTTGCACATGCATAATTGCATGTTTTCAGAATTGACATTGTGGCTTGATCGTTATCAAATATTCTGATTAATTATTACAACTCTGCAAGCGCTCATCAGCAACATCGGGCAAAAAGACTGTGATATTTTGACTGGGATTTTAACAATGGGGACGAGAAGTATCCACTTCGGTGTTTACGGAGGCAGCTTTGCAGCTATAGATATTCCGGAACAAGTGATGTAGTAAAGATCTAGCATGTCAAATATCAAATGATACGTTGCTCATGTGACCGAAACCATTTTCATAAATTCTTGTTTGTCGTACTTGGCAGAGTAAAGATACTGACCAGTGAGAGCAATGCATATGCGACACTATGACATTTCATGAAACCTTGCGGTTGTTGCTGATGCATGCTACTTGAACGTCTGGGGCAGCAATGCACTTTTTTAAATCCAGTATTTTGTAAATTCAAGCGATTTACACAAACCATTTCATCAAAAAACAATAAATCTAAGACTAAGCTTATTATGGTTGCATGCGTAATTTAATGTCAGACCGATAAGTATCATTGAGAAAAGTGTCAATTCACACGCTCAAATAAAATGAAGGATAGACACCCGAGTAATATTTACATCTTAAGAGCAGTGGAATCATATTTACTCTGTATATAAAGTGCATGTAGGACGTAACAGTGTGAAGACGTGCATGTACATCGCTCCTGTCATCTGCTCTTCTTTAGTGTCTCTCAAACAACTTCAGCAAGCCAATCACCGATAGTTTACGAGTATGAAGTGTCAAGACTGTGGTCAGTTTGGTGGAAGTCTGTGTCAAGGTGATTTACACTTGTGTAAGAAGTGTAAACGTATTCGATTTCCAACTTGAGATGCCAGTCAGACCAAGATGGCTGACGCCGATGACAATGGATCGAGTGACACCATTGAAAAAGCCAAGCTTGACCAAATACAATCTACGCTTCTAACTCTCACCACAAAAATAGACGATCTCAATGGCTTTGAAAAACAGCTGCAGGACCTACAAACGTCTGTTACGTATGTCAGTAGTTCTTTTGATGAATTTACAAGACAGATACAGACCCTCAAACGTGAAAACATCCTGAAAGCTCAACTTGCGAAGACAACGAATGAACTTAACGAAATGCAACAATATTCTAGAAGGAACAACTTGGAGATATCTGAAAATTCAGAGTCAAATGATGAAGACACTGACAACATTGTAGTGAAAGTCGCTGCGGCCACAGGTGTCAAAATAAACCGGCTACTATCATCGTAAAATTTATTCGAAGATCCATACGCAACAAACTGTACTCATCGACAAAAAATCTAAAGGGCAAGACTACTCGTAATATTGGAGCTGCACGTGATATTCACATGTACATCAACGAAAACTTAACACCGACACACCGACAAATAAACAGCTATTTTTCCAAGCCAACCAACAACGAAGAATGAAACATTGGAAATTCATCTGGACCAAAGACGGGAAAATTTATGCAACGAAAACAGCCGGCGAGTCTGCAATTCGGATAGCAACCCAAGAAGATCTGAAGCGTATCGTTTGATTACAAAGTGAACTGCTAAGGGACCGTTCAGTTTTTACGCCCGAGGGGGCGGCAAAATCCAGGGGGGTCATCGTAATTTTGGAATCCGCGAAGAGGATGTCATCCCTTTTTCACTGGTAGGAAAGGGGGATCACCACATTTTCAAAAACATAATAGCTACAATAAAGTTCACTTTATGCCATGGCCTTGATCGACCCTCTTTACCGGCGGGCCGTCTTCGGCGGCCCACTACAATAAATTGACTTTATGTATTACTCATGACCCTCTTAATGGGCAGACGCCTTTGGCGGCCCACTCCAATTAGGTTTACTTCGTGCAACGGCCATGATCGACCCTCTTTACCGGCGGGCCGCCTTCGTCGGCCAACCACAATAAATTGACTTTATGTAATAGCCCATGACCATCTTAACGGCCGGACGCCTTCAGCGGCCCTATCAAGTAAAGTTTACTTTATGCAATGGCCATGATCGACCCTCTTTACCGGCGGGCCACCTTTGGTGGCCCACTACAATAAAGTTGACTTTACGTAATGGCCCATGACCCACTTAACTGAATGGCTGCCTTTATCGAACCCTCTCCAATAAAGTTTACTTCATACAATGTCCATGGACATAATTTGTCTATGGAAATGAATTTAAAAATTGCCTTACAGTCGTCCTAATTAACAGACGTTTGCATGGATGTCGCTGAGAAGTTTGTGCACTGGCATCTGTGCTACATGAATAAAGTGCGCCGCGTATCAGAGTTCAAATCCAAACCATGCGGGTAAATTTGACATATGGGTTTGGTTATTTTTTAGCGGGGAGGGGGGAAGGGGGTCATCATTTTTTTTTGTCTGACAAAGGGGGTCATCTTTTATCACGAAAAATGCAGGGGGTCTATATTTTTTGGAACACCGGCAACAAGATTTTGCCGCCCCCCCCCCCCAGGCCGTAAAAACTGAACGGTCCCTAAACTCATGAACACAGACACTGACTCTCAGTAGAAAAAGTCTAACTGTACATCTCTCTCAATTGAACAGTTCAATGCAGGTATTAACAACTATGGAAAGCCATGACTGCCTTATATGGTCTTATATCATGTTGTAATATCATGTTGTGCTGGGCATTCAATATGTTGTGCTTGGCATTCAATATATTGTGCTGGGCATTCAATGTGTTGTGCTGTGCATTTGATATATTTTGTTGGGCATTCAATGTGTTGTGCTGTGCATTTGATATATTTTGTTGGGCATTCAATATGTTGTACCGGGCATTCAATACGTTATGCTGGGCATTCGATATATTGTGCTTGGCATTCAATATATTGTGCGTGCAACGATCCGTATGTCGCGACCCAAAGTTCACGATGCACGATTAGCATGCTAAGCTAGAAATAGGTGCATTTGCACTGCAATTTAATTCATTGATTCATTTTCATGGATAAAATCAAAATTCGGGCTTCAACGCCGCCTTCTAAATGCATTAACTGGTGACCAGCAAATGTTTGTTTACGAATTCTACATCAAGGGGCATATATAGAAAGGGACCCGAGAGAAATTATAGGGAGGGAGGGCCAGTATTTTTCAAAATCACACGCCCGTAAAATTGTAACATTAACAATTGATCAACTAAATTCTGTACATTAGTTTTGTAGAACATTGGGGTCACACGTTTTGGTCCTCAAGGTCTATCTACTTTTGAAAACTAACTTCCCCGCAAACTTGTCCCCCTCCCTTTAGAAATAAACTGAGCGGTTCCTAAGCAATAAAATACCAAACCGACTTCCGCTCTCACGCAGCGACCCCTGAAAAAATGACGCAACACACTCCAATTTCCACTGGCCTGTGCAGTTTGGCCTCATTACTCTACTATTTTACACACTGCAGCACAACATGGCACGCTGGAGATAAAATGTGAAAACAAGCTTAAGAACTACTAAAGTCAAAGTATGGTGAAAAAACAATAAGAAAATATTACTTGATTGGCGCAAGTTCAGGAGGGCTTTCTCGTGTCACCAATCACAGGCGACAGACTGTGCATCGGTAAATGTTGAGCGAACGTGGTCGATTAGCCATAGTATAGGGACATAGGGGCTTTGGCACACAGAATGAGTCGAAATAAAGTCATGTAAAGGCTGTATTAGTCTGGGGATTTGTAATTTCCAATGCGTTCTTAAATTTTATTAATTAGTAATCAACTGTTACTGACGAGACAAGCCTGGTTGTTATAAAATTGTGAAAAGAGTGTGTGTACTGTTTATTATTTTTGTCTTTGAGAACCAGCCGCTAGTGAAGCAATATTTGGAACAAGTGGTTTACATTTAGGAACGGAGTAGGTACGTGTAATATATAATACAACTTTACTGAATTTATCAATACCAAGTTCTACTTAAACGTCAAATCTGCGTCGCTCGCCACTTATTGTCATTCTACCGGACGAACAGTGTAGCCTTTGCTTCGGCTTTGCTGTTCAAGTTGTTTTCAGGTACAACATGTGGCTCGGCGCTTCGCGAAGCCCCTATACTTGTTGGGCTAGGCTCAGCTTAATCCGATTAAAATCGTATTACGGACTTTAACTGCAGTACATCCCACATCGAGGGTGTGACCGAAGATGAAAAAGACCGTAATTATACCTACCCATATCGACATCAGATTTGAATCACATAATAGATTGGCCTGGGCTAGGCTAGGCGTAGGTAGGCCTTGGCTTTGAAGTTTGGTAGGCTATTAAGCCAAGAAGTACATTCTATCCTACCTCACTGTCTAAGTTAATTTCCTTCGGAGAATTCCGCCAAAGTCGAGAATCATGCTGAGTAAAAAAAGTCATGACCCTTTCACATGGCGAAATCATTATGCCTAGAACAACATATTAAATGCCTTGGACAACATATCAAATGCCGAGCGCAACATATTAAATGCCTTGGACAATAAATTGAATGCCCAGCACAATATATTGGATGCCCAGCACAATATATTGAATGCCCAGCACAGCATCAAATGCCCAGCACAATATATCGAATGCCAACCACAACATATTGATTGCCCAGCATAACATATCGAATGCCAGGCACAATATATTGTATGCCCAGCACAACATATCAAATGCCCAGCACAATATATTGAATGCCCAGCACAACATATCACATGCCCTGCACAATATATTGAATGCCCAGCACAATATATTGGATGCCCAGCACAACATATGAAATGCCAAGCACAATATATCGAATGCCAAGCACAACATATTGAATGCCCAGAACAACATATCGAATGCCAAGCACAATATATTGAATGCCCAGTATAACATATCAAATGCCCAGCACAACATATTGAATGCCCAGCACAACATATTGAATGCCCAGAACAACATATCGAATGCCCAACACAACATATCAAATGCCCAGCACAACATATCAAATGCCCAGCACAACATATCGAATGCCCAGAACAACATATCGAATGCCCAGCACAATATATTGAATACCCAGCACAATATATCAAATGCCCAGCACCACATATTGAATGCCCAGCACAACATATCGAATGCCCAGCACAATATATTGAATACCCAGCACAACATGATACTAGACCATATAAGGTAGTCATGGCTTTCCATAAATAACACTAATATACTTCCTTTTTTATTACATTTCAACATTAGATCGTTAGCTAAGCATTACGACGATCTTGTCTGAGTTCTAGATGTCTTACATTTCAATTTTCACTTCCTTGGCTTTTCGGAAACGTGGCTAAGCCAAGGATCGGACTCGTCCCTGTACAATTCACCAACATATCGTTTTACTACTTCAGATCGAGAACATTCAAGGAGAGGTGGAGTAGCGCTTTATGTACATAATTCGCTTGCTTCCACTCGCATCACCTCGTTCAAAATTATGCTCTCTGAGTCTATTTTTGTAGAGACGGTCATTAATAATAAACCAATGATTTGTAGGTGTTAATTATAGAGAACCAAACATTCCCCATCATGAATTCCCCCATAACCTAAAAGCTTGTCTTGATCAGGTGTCTGCGTCAGGAAAAGCCTGCATAATTCTTGGTGATGTGAATATCGACACCTCCATTGACAATACAATTGCCACTCAATATAACACACTTCTAAATTCTTACAATTTTTACTAACTCATTACTACTGCCAATCGAATTACGCAAAATTCAAGTACTATCATTGATCACTGCTTAACAAACATGACTATTTTATTCACTGTGGTGCTGTTCAATCAGATATTACAGACCACTTCCCCATTTAATGTGATGTTGACGGCCTTGAACCTGTCCCGAAATTAGAGAATCCAGTCCAAACTTTTGATTTAAAAAAGTACTCCTCTAGTAACTTCCTAGCTGACTTGAGTGCTGCATCATGGCAACCTGTTTATGACTGTGAGGGCCCAAACAATGCCTATGCAGCTTTCTATGACGTTTTCCACACTATTTCGTCAAATCACCTCCATGCAAAATGTATCCGTCTTTCTAATTTCATTCGCAAACCATGGATTACTATAGGGCTTTCCAATTCAATACGGACGAAACATAAATAGTTCATAAACATGAAAAACATGTATTATGCATGTATTATAGAACGAAGTACAAAGTGTACAGAAATATTTTGACAAAACTACTCAAGTCAGCTAAAACACGTTACTACTTTAATAGATTTAAATGGGCCCAGGGTAATACAAATAAAGCGTGGAAAGTTATCAATGAGGTATTGAACAAGACTACAAGCAAGCTGGTCCCCAGGAAAATAGTTTCTAATAACCAAAATGATAATGTCCTGACAAAGAATTCCGATATTACCGAAGAATTTAATGATTTTTTTACAAGTGTTGGATCCAAACTTGCGTCTGATATAACCACTGTCGAGAATTTTGAATTTGGACGGTGATTATCCAAATTCTTTCTTTTTCCATCCAGTTTCAGAACGTGATGTTCTGAATGAAATCAAACTAATAGATCCACGGAAAGCTATTGGTATTGATGGAATTGATCCTCAGTTAGTTATAGATTCTGCTGAAATAATCTCCCGCCCCATAGCCCATATTGTCAATTGCTCACTGAGCCGAGGTATATTTCCAGACCTATTAAATATTGCCAATCCAATTTACAAAAAAAAAAACGCTGCTGATGAAGTTAGCATTATTGTACTATTTCTGTATTTCCAATCTTTACTAAAATCATGGAGTCTCTAGTCAACAAACAAATTACAACATATCTTGAAGATAAACATGTCTTATCAAATAAACAATTTGGGTTTCGCAAAAAGTTCAGCACAAAGTTGGTCCTTGCAGACCGTGTTTCAGAAATAAGCAATTCTCTTGACGGTGGGTTTCTTACATCTTTTCATAGACTTGAAAAAAGCTTTCGACACCATCAATCATGGTATTTTATTACACAAATTACATCATTATGGTATCAGAGGTGTCTCACTGGATTAGTTCCAGAATTATTTATCAAATCGCAAACAGTCAGTTTCCGTTGACGGGTCTTCATCATCGTACAAGACAATAAATTGTGGTGTGCCCCAAGGTTCAATATCAGCCCTATTCTGTTTCTGATTTACATAAATTACATTTCCAACTCTACTGACTCTTTCCAGTTTAGGCTTTTCGCTGACGATACCAATTTATTCAAATCTTTCAATTGCAGCAATATTGATCTCACCCAAACTAACATAGATTTTCAAAACGTTCTCCATTGGTCTACTGCAAATAAGCTTACAATTAATGCAAAGAAAAAAATTACGTGGTACATAAAACATCCCTTAAGGTGAAGTACTACGAATTACGTCAAAATTAAGTTGTGGTGTCATTTTCTTGAAACTTTGCACAAATATTCTTGGAAGTTGTGCAAGTGCAAAAATGAAATAAAAAATGGGGGTCACCACGCTTGTTTCCATGGAAACGGACGTTAAAATGGCGTCGTTAGAAATAAATAAAAATGATATAATTCACTTAAACTAAAGAAAGCAATTATAAAACGCTTAGCAAATGAGTTAATTTTAATAAATACCAAGACTTAAGATCCATATTTATTGAATGTATAGTTTTCATGATGTTTGTGAAGAAATTTTAACATAAGTATCGATTACAAAATGACGATATCGAAATTATATCACTATATAATTTTCGAACTTTCTTCCTGTCGCTTTGAATGGTGCCATTTTGACCAAACTTGGCGAATAAACTCCTGACACAATACCATTTAGTTTACACTTTTAATAAAAGGGTGTCACCAAGCTACTTTTTACAATATCTCCAGGTGAATGGGTAATTTGCACCATATAAATGGGAGAGAAATGTTAATTTTTCCCTCATATTGAATAAAAACCAGCTTCCTAGGGGGTCAAAATATGACAAGGTTATTAGTCCAGTCAATCTAAGCCAAAAAAGGGGTCAACCTAGGACTAATTGCAACAGAAATTATTTCTTCACCATGCATTTTGGAAAGGTCCTAGAAATAACATACTAAAAGTATAATAAAATCTAAGGGGTGCAACAGTGCCTAATTTGCATAAATGTAAAGGGGGCTCATGGGTATAAAATTGTCACTGATAGATGGTTTCTACTTAAAATATGTGGCTAAACATAATTTTGATACAGTTTTTTTCGCTTGTTTGCCTCCTTTTTGGATTAGGCAATGTTGATGGACATATTTTGTCGTCATAGAAATATTCCTAATTTGCATAAATCCAATATGGCCGCCACAACACTTCACTTTTCTTTGTTTTTCTCTAATTAATAACTATTTTTAAGCTACTACTGACAGCAATAGAATAATTTTTTCACTTTGTATTTTGGAGAAATCCTAGAATAACATATTAAAAGCGTAGTACAATCTAGAATTGTAAACAATGCCTAATTTGCATAGATGTAAAAAGATTATGATTACAAACTTGGTGCTGATAAAATGTTTCTGCTAAAAATATTTGGCTAAACATGATATGTTATGCAGGTTTTTTGGGTTATTTGCTTTGTTTTTGGTCAAGGTACTGTTGATGGAAATATTTTGTCGTCATAGAAATATTCCTCATTTGCATAAATCCAATATGGCCGCCACAACCTTCATTTTTCTTTGTATTTTTCCCAATTAACTATTTTTAAGCTACATTTGACAGCAATAGAATAATTTATTCACTGTGTATTTCAGAGAAGTCCTACAATGACATACTAAAAGCTAGTACAATCTACAAATGTAAACAATGCATACCGTTAATTTGCATAAATGTAAAAAGGTTATGGTTACAAACTAGGTGCTGATAGAATCTTTCTACTAAAAACATTTTGTAGAATCATGATATATACAGGTTTTCCGCTTATTTGCCTTGTTTTAGGTTTAGGTAATGTTGATGGAAATATTTTGTCGTCATAGAAATATTCCTCATTTGCATAAATTCAATATGGCCGCCACAACACTTCTTTTTCTTTGAATATCCCTAATTAATAACTATTTTAAGCTACTTCTGACAGCAATAGAATTAGTTTTTCTCAGTGTATTTTGGAGAGGTCCTAGAATGACATACTAAAAGTCCATACAATCTAAGCGGTATAAAATACCTAATTTGTATAGGTGTAAGGGATAATGGGTGCACTACATTCACTGATAAAAGAAATATGCATATTGAATTGAGAAAACGCGACATTATGTTCAAGTAATGTATGCATTTATCTTATTTTTTGTCCAGGCAATATTTTGAATATATTTTATCGCCCGAGAAATATTCCTAATTTGCGTAAATCAAGTATGGCTGCCACTGTGTTTCACTTTTCACTGCATTTCACTTAAAAATTATATTTAATCTACACACAAAAAGTAGCTTATGTTTCCACTTTGTATTTCGGGAGGGTCCAGAACGACAAACAAAACGACTAGTAAACTCTAAGAGGAAGAGGTGAGACAGTGCATTATTTGAATAAATGTAAAACTCAGAAATGGGAACAAAATCGTTGCTGTTAATAGATTTCTTAAAATATATTGATCAAATTGACATTTTATTCAAGCAATTTGATTATTTAATTTTTTTTTGTGTGTATAGGCAATGCATCATATTGTTTAAGATTCCTCATTTTACATAACTGCTATGTGCCCCTCCTACCACTTTACAAGTTTGCCTTTCTTTGACCTATAAATGACTATATGTAATGTTAAAAAACAACAGAGATCATTAGAACTATTTCTTCATTGTAAATTTTAGTAGGTTCATAAAAATTGCATGCCGTAAGTTTAATGAAGTTGTGCATAAGACAGCTAATTTACCCAAAGGCTAAACGGGTCATAGATCTATACAAACCTGGTGCTGATAATCTTTTTACGAAAGTAATTTAAGAGATAAGCAGACATTGTAATGACTATGTAAGATCATTTTTGCGTTTTTAATTTAGGCAATGTTTTCAAATATATTTTACAACAATAATAGTTCTTATTTGCATTAATTCAATAAGTCAACGTGTCACTTCCTTTTTTTAATTAGAACATCAATTATTTCTTCACCTTAAATATTTAAAAGATCCAAAAAAAGGTATATTCAAAGTCTAATACAATCTACATTGTGCAACAGGGCTAATTGTAAAAGATTTTATAGGAAATGCCTACATTCTATTAAATGTAATACTTGAAGCTTGAAATGTTATACAATATCGTAAAGAGAGATTGGAATTTTTTACTACATCGCTAAATATATTTTACCTATTTTTTTGAACGATTCCTCATGTGCATAAATCCTATATGATGATCATTAAAATAAGTTTCTTTAATTTTTCAAATTGACGTCAACTTATTTTAATTAATTATATTATCAGTAAAATGAGAAGTTACATTAAGAGACACTACTACTTTAAGGATCACGTGATGAAGAGCCATGCCAGTAGTGTCATGCGAAAGCTGCTCTCCGAATTTCCCAAGAAATAGTCATGTTAGAGTAACTGTCTTCAGCTGAAAAACCGGTAACGTGAAGATAAACCGTTTTGCTACAGTCTTTGACGATGGGAATCAACCTGGACTTATACAGAGTGAGAATTGGGTGTTTTTCCGGAGGCAATGCAGTACGTAAAAAAAGGTCTTCCAGGATCATGGCGGCTATTGTTATGCCAATATGGGCAGCAAGACAGGTGTCGTTGGCCGTCAAGACATGTCTCATCTTACTGTTGGTGATCTGTGGCGACATCGAACAAAACCCAGGGCCTCCTCCGACTTTACGAAGTAACAACCAACCGGCAACAAAAGAGGACATTTCAGATATCCTGAGAAAACTAGATAGCCTTATAGCTGACACAAAATGCATGAACGGCAAACTCGATCAACTACAGTCAAGAATGGATGGAATTGAAGACGAGATACACGTCCTCAAAGAAAGTACCTCAGAAAATAGTGCGAAAATAGACGTCATTGAAGGAAAGCAAGACGAACTCAAAACAGTAGTCGAAAACCTTAGTCGCGAAAATGAAAGGTTGAAGCAAGAAAAAGATGATCTAGAGAATAGATCAAGAAGAAATAATTTGATATTTTATGGTGTTCAACAAAGTGAGGACGATGAAAGCTGGTCAACATCAGAAGAAAAAGTATCAGAAATACTGAAACAGAATCTGGGACTTTCGCAGGATTTCGAGTTCGAAAGAGTGCACAGGATTAAAAATGCACCATCAGTCCGTGGAAGCAAGCCGATCGTTGCTATGTTTTCGAAATTTAAAGATCGCGAAAGGGTACTGGAGAATGCAAACAAGCTGAAAGGTTCGAACATCAGCATAGGGGAAGACTTCTCGAAAAGAATACGGACAATGCGTTCTTCACTGCTGGATTTTCGCAAATCCCTTCTCGCCGATGGCAGAAAAATTAAAGCAAAGGTGAGGTATGACAAGTTACTTTGTACAGATGAGAACGGAAGAAAAACTGTCTACAGAGTCAACGAACGAACACGACAAGTCGAACAACTCCCGACTCGTCACACCGAAGTCCCCAGATAGGGATGTGGCCACGGCCCGAAACATTCACAATTTTCTTTGTTATGCTGGAATGTTAGAGGTTTGAAAAACAAGATTTATGATATTGATTTTACTTCACTGTGTAGAAAATTTGACATATGCTGTTTTCTGGAAACATTTTGTCTTGCTGGGTTGCCTGTAAATTTTCTTGAAAATTATACGCTTTTCTCTGTTGATGCAATAAGACAAAGCCGTAGAGGGAGACCGAGTGGAGGAGTGTCTGTATACATTAGTAAGAAATATGCTCCTAAAGTTCGGAAGTTACATGGTGCTCCAGATAATTGTATCTTTCTCTGCCTGGATAAATCTTTATTTAACCAGGGTAATGATGTTGTCTTAGGATGTTGCTATATTAGACCACAGAATAGCACCGAGAGAATAGAAAATTTAGAAAGTTATTTGATTCACTTACGTAACAATTTTCCTGACATATCTTTCATTATTACTGGGGATTTTAATGCTAGAACGGGCAGGGATATAGATTATATCGTTGATGATTCAACTAAACATATTCCGATAGAAGATTATAATTATGTGTCAGATTGTTTTTCTCTGTCACGTAGTTCAAAGGACACAATCATAAATGAGGCTGGCAGAGCACTTCTTCGTATGTGTAAAAACTTTGATTTGCATATTGTCAATGGAAGACTTGCAGATGACGTGGAAGGGAACATGACTTGTGTTACTGCAAATGGTGCAAGCGTAGTAGACTATTGTTTGGTTTCCTCTGAATTGTTTGCCGCTGTAAAATATTTTAATGTGTTAGCTAGGAGTGAATCAGATCATTTTCCATTGATCTGTCATTTGGATATAGTCTCTACAGGTGGCACTGTTCAAAGCACTAGAAATGTTAGAAATGCCAACCGACAAAGTGCTGGCCGGTACCGGTGGGATGGAACTTGCAATTGCAATTTCCAACAAAACCTTGTGTCAAATGAAGTTCAGAGCCTGTTGAATTTAGCCAGAGATTCACTGCCAAATACGAGTTTGGTCATCACGCACTTAAATGACGCACTTAAGTTGGCTGGTAGTGGCGCATTCTGTGCCGTCAGTAAAAATAATTCTCATTACACAAAGAAACAACCTCCGTGGTTTGGGAAGGACTGCGAAACGGCGAAGAGAATTATGTATGAGAAGTTAAATATTTTCAGACATGACAGCACGATTGCAAATATCAATGATTATAAACAAGCCAAAAAAAGCTTCAAGTCAATCTGCAGGGATAACAAGAGAATGTACCAAATGTCTATTAGAACACAGCTGCTTGATGCCTCTATGAAAGGCTCTAAAGATTTCTGGAATGTTTTGAAATCTGTTCTCAGCAGAAAAGGGTCATCTCGAAGCGATATTGATATTGATGTGTGGTATGAGCACTTTAGTAACCTTTACAAAGAATGTTACAATGGTACTTCGAATGACTATGATGGTGAATTTTTGAAGTCCATTGAAGAAATAGTCGATTCCCAAGTTTCTGAAGAGCTTTCAAATGTAGAGTTTGATATTTTTTATCAACACACCTATTACTGAAAACGAAAT
The DNA here is from genome assembly GCF_041260155.1 of Ptychodera flava. NCBI lineage: Eukaryota > Metazoa > Hemichordata > Enteropneusta > Ptychoderidae > Ptychodera > Ptychodera flava. The sequence continues at coordinate 11,250,314 of NC_091940.1, forward strand.
TGTACAATGTCTTCGAAGGTTGAAAAATGGAAAATCACCTGGTCCAGACGGGATTCCAGGCGAATTTTATAAGTTTTCTGCAGATGTAATCCTTCCGCTTTTGGTTGAGTTATTCAATTATATCTTTGACTCTGGAAGTTTTCCTAGAGAATGGGCTACCGCTATTGTAATTCCATTATTTAAAAAGGGTTCTAGAGAGGATGTAAATAATTACAGAGGTATTTCCTTACTGAATGTACTTGGTAAAATCTTCACATCAATCCTGAACGCAAGACTTACGAAATGGTCAGATTCTACAAATGTTTTATCAGACTGTCAAGCAGGTTTCCGCAAAGGTCACAGCACCATCGATAATATTTTTGTGCTACATGCGATCATCCAGAAATACTTAAGTGTCAGACGTGGAAAATGTTATTGCTTATTCATTGATTTTTCTAAAGCAATCGACCGGGTCAATCATACATTATTATTGTATAAATTACTGTCCCTTGGTGTAAAAGGAAAAATGTACAACATCTTATACTCCATGTACAGTAATGTCAAAGCATGTGTTCGATCAGGATATCATATGTCAGATTCTTTTGAATGCCCGAACGGTGTACGTCAAGGATGTATTTTGAGTCCGTTGCTTTTTCTTTTTTTATAGAGGAATTGAATACGATGTTGTCGAACTCAGGTCAACTTGGAATTCAACTTACACAAGAACTATATGACCTCTTTTGTCTTCTTTATGCTGATGACATTGTAATGTTTGCTGACTCAGTCATAAATCTCCAACGTCTTATAAATGTACTCTTCAAATTCTGTACCAAGTGGCACATGAAAGTAAATCTTGACAAAACTAAAATTGTCATTTTCCGTAAGGGAGGCCACAAAGCTCATTACGAGCGATGGTTTTTTGGAGAAGCTCAACTGGATGTAGTATCGTATTATAAGTATTTGGGTCTATTGTTGTCGTCCAGAAACACATGGTCTAAGGCTGTTTCAAATTTAGCAGATCAAGCAAGTAAAGCCATGAGTGTCATTTCAATTGCATCTTACAAAATAGGTAACTTCCCTGTAATTTGTCATTTTAAACTTTTCGACTCTGTAATTCTTCCAATCTTATGCTATGGTGCAGAGGTATGGGGTTACCAATATTACGATATAATAGAAAAAGTACAGAGAAAGTGGTGTACTAGGCTTTTAGGTGTGTCGTCCACTACAACCAAAGAAGCGGTTCTGGGTGAATGTGGGCGTTTGCCTATTTACGTTGTAACTTTGAAAAGGTGTATTAATTATTGGCTAAAATTACTGGAAATGCCAATTGATAGATTGCCAAAGCAGGCATATTTGATGCTTCACAGATTAGATAATATAGGGTGGCACACCTGGGCAACATCATTGAAAGATATTCTCTTTTCCTATGGTTTTGGGTATGCTTGGCTCTTCCAGGAGATTGGAACAAAGAGCAATTTTGCAACAATTCACAACACGTGTTTCTGATGTGTGTAAGCAACAATGGATGATGGGAATTACGCAGAAACATAAACTTTGTACTTATGCTACTTTTAAAAGCTTACTTGAACCAGAAAAATATTTATCATTATCCTGTAATGTGAAATATATTTTTGCGCTTGCTCGTCTCAGATGCTCATCTGTGGCACTAGCTATTGAAGAGGGGAGACGACAAAATGTTGATACAAAAGATAGAATCTGTACTTTTTGTAACTCTACTGAAATAGAAGACGAATATCATTTTGTTCTAGTCTGTCCATTGTACAGAGATCTCAGAGAGGAATACTTACCAGAAGAATTTCAGAAAGACGCAAATTTCCTTAAATTTACAAGACTTATGAAAACAAATCAGTCTGATCTGTTGCTTAATCTCTGTAAATTTGTATTCAAAGCTTTGTGTAGGAGAAAAGCAGTTCTTTAAGTGCATTTTCAGATATGTATCTTTTGCATGGCTCTATTCTTTGTACATGTTTTCTGATTTGTATTTGGGGCCTGGAGATGCAATAAATGCATATATACTACTACTTTAAGTACTTCCTATCGAAAGATGATCATTTTATGACTTGAATGAACATTTTGCCCAGTACAAAGAAATTCACTGTTTTTTAACTCATTGTAATGATTATATACTAATAGGGCGTACAGAATGAAAAGCCCTGTGAAACTAAACAATGATTGATTCGTATAGTTCGTTTCAATTATCTAGAGAATTTGCATAATGTCAAGACAATTTAATCCCTATACCTGCCAATAAAATTTGAACTTTCTGGCGGATTTGGATTATCTTAATGCATACCAAAATGCTTGGCCAAATAACCAACGCTTTGTACTAAGGGAGGCTGAAGAAAATTGTGTTTCAGCTCTAATGGTTTCTTCTATTTTCACCCTTACCGGTATTACTAATATAGATTAAGTGTTGGTAAAATGTAATTAAAGACCAGGTTATGTTGTCAATGGTAAATTAGATATACTTTTGACTGTGTGCAACGTACTTGCCTGTTAATGCCACATACAGAAATTTATGATAATAATGATATAGAAATACAATTATAATGATCATGATGATATAGAGGTACAATTATTATACTATACTGCCAATTATCATGAAATATGTGATGAGCAAAGCTGTTCCTTAAGCAGCGGGACACTGCATTTCTCAAAATTTTGAAGTTTCTTGAAGACAACAATTGAAAATTAATATAAAGTCATATAATGGACTGCAGAGAGATATTTCCTGTTTAATCTTACAGTGCACAGCCATAAAATTTAAGGAAAGTTAAAAATATAAATCACTGGTAAAAACAAATCTAGATACTTTTCATAATGTTACATGGTCTAGCTGCTCTTTCTAATTTTTATAACCGTGAAACAAGAAAACCAAAATGTGAAGGGATTTGCATCACAGAAGCTGCCGCTAACGAGTTTATCAATTAAGATATTACATTTTTGACATCAAATTATCATATAATTGGTCATCCTGTATTTTGAACCTTATGGAAGTCTCACCTCAGATTGGCCAGACTGTCAATTCCTTGAATGATCGATCTTATTAGTAATGATACAAAAGTCTAATTATCTGCAAATGGACATTTTTGACATCAAATTATCATATAATTGGTCATCCTGTATTTTGAACCTTATGGAAGTCTCACCTCAGATTGGCTGCCTGACTGTCAATTCCTTGAATGATCGATCTTATTAGTAATGATACAAAAGTCTCATTATCTGCAAACGGAAAGTCCATTACATAAACAGCCCCATGAGTGATACTTGCATATCTAAGATCTGATGTGATACGCGGTACAATTATATCATCCCTTGCCTTACAACTTTCATTGAATTACCCTTCCCAATTCTTATGGGTTCTACGATGAACTGCAGCAGCCTCAATAAACCCAGCAGAAAGCAAAATCTAGACTTTCTTTTGTCAACGAAAGGATTCTGGCTGTAAACAAATGAACCACCTAGAGGAAGATGTGAACAGGGAGGAAGAGGAAGAAATTTATGATATGATTACAATTATCATAACAATTATCATCACCACCACCATCATGGTAATTCAAATGATGCTCGTATTGATACCAATGATAGTTCAACAATGAGAAAGATGATTCACAGGCACAACTGTTAAGTGTGGTGAACCATTTATTAGTAACTGAATATTTCCATCGTCATTGAAAATAGTGACGAAAAGCATAAACAATTCCTTCAAAAATTTTACAGCAATCGAACATATTGTAGGAGAAAATGACTGAACTGAACTGAATGACTGAACTGAATGACTGAACAATGGATGTCAAAAAATTGAACACGTCCAATGATTTTTCATGAATAACCTTAACGTCGTAAAAGAAAGAAGAATATCCAAAGAAAGTATTCTGATTCCCTTTATTTAAACAGTAATGCTCTGAAACTCTTCTCTTTATTCATTGCATTTCTGAATAATCAGAAAATGTCAATGGAAGCTATTGTAGTCGTATTGTATTCAGAAGACAGTAGACAGTTTGTGTCAATTATGCAAATTAGGCCTTTTGTATTTAAAATAATTAGCATGCAAATTAGGTCAACCTCATATTTTTTTGGGATGGATTTTGATAATTCTTGCAAAACCTTAACACTTTCATAGGGAAAAAAATTGTTTATATATGAGCTTAAACATTTATTTTGTCTGAAATAATGGAAAAACTGCGAATATATGCAAATTAGTTAATTTGCATGATATTTATTTTTCAAGACATTTAGAAAGTAACTTGTTGAACCTTACTAAATTGTTTTGCAATGAAAAAAGTCACTTGAATTCAGTTTACATGCCAAATATGTGTGTATAGCAGTCATTTAAAGGCCATTTATAGCTAATTTGAATATATGCAAATTTAACCAATTTGCACCCCTTATATTTTCCTATACTTTTAATATGTCATTAGTGAGACCTTTCCAAAGGTCATGGTGAAGAAATAATTTCTGTTGCAATTAGTCCTAGGTTAAACCCTAAATTGACTGGACTAAAATGTATAGGTCACATGCATTTCTAAGACACTGGGTCAAAAAATTAGGTAAAAGCGCAATTTCAACAATGACAGGTGATGTTAAATACATGCGCTACAAAATAACCCATTTGCGGCAGGCTGGAGTTATATCTGCGCAGAAACGTTCTAAAGCGTGTGCGCGTCCGAATTCGTCGCCCTTCACCTTAAATAGGTGGACATCCATTGCAAAAAGTCTCCTTTTCAACCTACCCTGGTATTGTTATCGACCAAGACTTCAACTGGCAGTCTCATATTAAGAAGGTTGTTAAATCTATCTCCCAAAACGTTGACATTATCTCACAGAAAGGCATTATGTCCGTAAAAATATACTTATTTTACTATATTATTCGCTGATCCTTCCACACATAAACTATAGTATTGAAATTTGGGAAACACATTTATGACCTTCTTAGAACCGATTTTTTTACTACAAAAAAGATGGTTCGTCTCATAAGTTTCTTTGATTTCCATGCCCCAAGCGCACCTTTATTTAAAAATCTTGGTATTTTAGACATTTTTTGCTCACGTGTTTACACACGTGGGCATATGTCGCAGCGATGTCTGTCTGTCTGTCCGTCTGTCTGTCTGTCTGTCTGTCTGTCTGTCTGTCTGTTGGTCCATTATCTCAAAAACGGCTTATCAGATCAGAATCAAATCTGGTACATATATTCAGTTAGCAAATGGCAAGAACTGATTAGTTTTTGGTGGGTGTGGCTTGCATAGTTTTTGCTCATTTGCGTAATTAGTGATTTTAGAAAAAATGGATATATATATTAACCAGATATGAACTGAAAATGCTCACGTGTTTCATACAGTTATGTGTAAATTTGAACCTTTGCCACATGTTTGCAACTTCATTGAAAGTATTATGATCAACATAATGAACAATAATCACCGCTGATTAATTCTCAAAGGTCATGAAGTATACAAATATGTAATTAGCTGAAATAAAAATATTAAAGTTCTTTGACTGCTGTCATTTATATAGCAAGTGTAATTACCGTTGGCCAAGTCCTTCAAGCCATATATGCCGAGCTGTGAAAGCTCATTAGATATGCAAATTGTAAATTAGCTGACATGAAAATGTGAAATGACTTTCGATATTGTTTTAACCAGGTATAATCATCAATGTTGTCATGTTTTGCCAACTTTGATCAAGTAAATCCCAGTATATATCCCTAATAAGCAAAGTTCATTAAATATGTAAATTAGGAATTGACTTAAGTAAAAATGCTTAAATATTGTCAATAATGTTGTATCATGGTATCTGCAATATATGTAGCAAGTTTTGTCAACTTTGGTCAAGTCAATTCAGATATATATCTCTAATTAGGAAAGTTCATTAAACATGCAAATTAGGAATTTGCTGAAGAGAAAACGATTAATGACTTTCAATAATATTGTATTACAGTGTCTGAAATGTACATAGCAAGTTACATCAATTTTGATCAAGTCAATTCAGATGAATATCCCTAAGTATGAAAATTCATTTAATATGCAAATTAGGAATTGGCTGAAGTAAAAATAGCGTCAATGACACTGTAGCTCCCATCCTGGACTATTTAGTGTTTGTTCTCTGGTCAGATATTTGAACATGTGTGAAAGGGATAAAGTGCATGAAGTGAAAATACTTGAATGAAATGTACTGGAGACAGTGAAATATGTTTAATGTAATTATTCAGAATATAAAATGGAAAAAATACAGAATTAGATATATCGAATACTGTGATACAACCATAACTCAACAAGTCATTTACAATGACATAGTCCCAACTTGTAATAGGAATACTAGTCTTGATGGGGCAAGAAAATGTGGTCATTAAGAAGTATCATTGGAGTGTATATGTTGAGATCTATGGGCACATAGGTCTATGTCGTTGTTCCCAATTTGAAACACATGAGGCATGTCTAAGTTACGGTTCTAAATCGGGAAAAAAGGTCAGACCTCTAGCAGTATTGGCCGGCCAAGAAATACATATGCGCATTATAAATGAGGTACAAGATGTGACATCTTAAGGTCTAATATCCTATCAAAATTGGAGGGTATAGAACTTGTGGTTACTGAAATATGCATATATATGTATAATCAAGGTCAAAGGTCATCAAGGTCACATGACATTTTCAAAAAAAAAATTATATTCCTAATTAATCCCTATATGCCAAAAATCAGATCTCTAGCTCTATTCGCTTGCCCAGAATTAGATGTGTACATAATTAAAGAGGTAAAGCGTGTGCTGTCATAAGGTCTCCCATCCTACTAAATACAAAGGACATAGCACTTGTGGTTACTTATTTATTGACATAAACATATATTTAAGGTAAAAGGTCATCGAGGTCACATGACATTTGGTCAAAAAATTTCTCTCCTATAGTTATCCCTATATACCAAAAATCAGACATCCAGCTCTATTGGCTCGCTCAGAATGAGATATGCGCATAATTATTGAGGTACAGTATGTGGCGTCATAACGTGTCCCATCATACCAAACATGAAGGGTGTAGCACTTGTGGTTACCGAGTTATGGAAAAATATGTATATTTGAGGTCAAAGGTCACCGATGTCACGTGACATTTTGTCAAAAAAATTGTATTGCTAAGTTATCCCTATATACCAAAAATCAGACCTCTAGCTCTATTGGCTCGCTCAAAATTAGATATGCGCATAATTAATGAAGAACAATATGTGGCGTCATAAGGTGTCCAATCATACCATACATGAAGGCTGTAGCACTTGTGGTTACTGAGTTATGGACAAATATGTATATTTGAGATCAAAGGTCATCAAGGTCACATGACATTTTGTCAAAAAATTGTATTGCTAAGTTATCCCTATATACCAAAATCAGACCTCTAGCTCTATTGGCTCGCTCAGAATGAGATATGCGCATAATTAATGAGGTACAATATGTGGCGTCATAAGCTGTCCCATCATACCATACATGAAGGCTGTAGCACTTGTGGTTACTGAGTTATGGACAAATATGTATATTGGAGGTCAAAGGTCACCGAGGTCACGTGACATTTTGTCAAAAAAATTGTATTGCTAAGTTATCCCTATATACCAAAAATCAGACCTCTAGCTCTATTGGCGCGCTCAAAATTAGATATGCGCATAATTAATGAGGTACAGGATGTGGTGTCATAAGGTCTCCCATCATACCAAATATGAAGGGTGTAGCACTTGGGGTTACTTAGTTATGGCCATATATGTATATTTGAGGTCAAAGGTCATTGGGGTCACATGACATTTTGTCAAAAAAATTGTATTGCTAAGTTATACCTATATACCAACCAGATATGAACTGAAAATGCTCACATGTTTCATTATATGTTGCTTCAGTATATATTGCGTTTGTCTGTGAATTTAAATTTATGCCATGTTTATGAACCTGAAGGGATTTTGTAAGAGTAGACTCTGCTGAAAACCAATTTTCACATGTTACCTTCGTCTTCATTTATATGTAATTATAGACAATACAGGGACCAAATATTCTCTACATTAATTCCATGCAATACAATGTAAAGAACAGAACACCCTTACTTTGGTGTGGTTGATTTGATTGTATTGCTGTTTTTGATGTACCAAGCCGCACGGTGGTGTGTATATGTGTGTGTCTGTTGCAACAGATAATGCCGAACACTACATACTTCGATGGACAGTGCATCAAAAAGTGTTCAAAACACTTGAGATTATCGAATATTACAAGCTATAGGCCTACAAGAGCTAGTGTGTTCTACCACATGTAATCAAATACATGTATGAGCAAAGTGTCATTGACACTATTTTTCTTTCCGGGAGCCAAGTTATAATTTGTTTTCATACACCTTCTTTCAAATTATTTTTTCGTGTTCTGTAATATCAACGCTCCCAAAATTTAAAAGGCTTAAAATAATGTTGTACTACCAAGCGTTAAGACTGTTGAAATAGCTTGAATATATATGTATAGGCCAAAATGAATTTTAAACCAAAATTTCATGAATTGGCAATAACATGTCTGCTTTATTTATTTGCATGCTATATTGACTGACAGAAGTCTGGGGATTTCTGTCTTTCATATACTGAATAAAAATCATGTCAACTAAACAGAATGTTTATAATATAACTTTAAAAGTACACACTCACCATTTTGACTAGGTTGGGACCACCCTGTTGGGGGGGCTTTTTATTTTCTTCAATGGGGATCAGCCATTTTTTGATGTCCTATTAATAATCCACCAACCCCAGGCCGAAGAAACTAACCAGTCCCTATGGTAGTCCACGCCTTGAAATTCAAAGAATTTGGCACTTGCCAAACTTTTTTCAAGAAGACTTTAAACTGTTCCCTCTTCAAAGCAAGAATAAATATCAGGGACCACCGTGCAAAATTTGATACAAGAGAAACAAATACCTAATATTTCGGGACACGTGAAAATCAAAATGACCTCTGTATGAGTGTGAACTCTGTGAGAAAAAATAGCATTTTCAATTTTAATGAAGCTAGTGTAAACGTTATTTACTCCATGAGCTTCTAAATGAATCCCCACAAGTGGAAGACCAAAATATACACACCTTTAAGGGTCGAAATATCTGCCATGGGGCATAATTAATATGAGGATATGATAGGACTTCCAAATGTCAGAAAGTTGTGTAATTTTTGTGTCTTTTTCGTTCCCTAAGTAAAAAAAACATGAAGGTAGACGATCACATTAACGAGGATTCCCTTTCTCGTTAATGTTCTTCTCCAATGGATTTCATCGCATATGATACTGTTTCCCCAATTCCGAGGTATGTCTACACTCTCCCATGATCATCATTAGATCTATGCTAAGAAATATTATAGGCGATTGCATCCATTAGAACTATGAAAGAACTATGACAAGAAATAAATGTTATATAATTGTGACGAACTTAATTTGCGTTTTCATGTCAGACCTATAGAGTTAGATGAGAGCTGATTAATGCTCACATGTATATAAATGAGAAAGCATCGCAGGATTTTACTATTATTACTTTTTTTGATCAACTTTCTCATTTTTTTCTGTAAGGCTTTTCTTTCCTTAAAGGGAGTTGTGCATACATCATTAAAGTTAAGGGACCGTTCAGTTTTTACGGCCGGGGGGCCGGCAAAATCCAGGGGGGTCATCGTAATTTTGGAATCCGCAACGGGGGGTCATCGCTTTTTCACTGGTAGGAAAGGGGGGGTCACCACATTTTCAAAAACATAATACCTACAATAAAGTTCACTTTATGCCATGGCCATGATCGATCTTTTTACCGGCGGGCCGCCTGCGGCGGCCCACTACAATAAATTGACTCTATGTAATACCCCATGACAATCTTAACGGCCGGACGCCTTCAGCAGCCCTGTCCAGTAAAGTTTACTTTATGCAATGGCCATGATCGACCCTCTTTACCGGCGGGCCACCTTTGGTGGCCCACTAGAATAAAGTTGACTTTACGTAATGGCCCATGACCCTCTTAACCGGAGGGCTGCCTTTGGCGAACCACTCCAATAAAGTTTACTTTATACAATATCCATGGACATAAGTTGTCTATGGAAATGAAGTTAAAAATTGCCTTACAGTCGTCCTAATTAACAGACGTTTGCATGGATGTGGCTGAGAAGTTTGTGCACTGGCATCTCTGCTACATGAATACCGGTAAAGTGTGCCGCGTACTGGAGTTCAAATCCAAACCATGCGGGTAAATTTGACATATGGGTTTTGGTTATTTTTCAGCCGGGGGGGGGGGGGATGGGTCATCAAATTTTTTCATCTGACAAAGGGGGGGGGTCATCTTTTTTTCACGAAAAATGAAGGGGGGGTCTATATTTTTTTGCCGCCCCCCCCCAGGCCGTAAAAACTGAACGGTCCCTAAGAGGTTATATCTTTGAGCCTCGACTCTATTTTCTTTCCCAAAGACCTCTCGCTGGCTACTCGCCAATGAAAGACGGTGAACCATAATAAAACTAATGAATATCTGATTTCTGAAAATAATAATATTACTATTATTATTATTATTATTATTGTACTTGGGCCTCAGCCCAAGTACATTTGTTTTCATTCCGTGGGAAAAAACTCTGTAAGGTATAACCATTTCTGGCTGAGACCAGGGAGGGCAAAATGTCTTGGCTTCATCTTTCTTGGCATAATAAATGGCGTAATGATGTTAACTGAATGGAAGTGCTGCTCTCAGCCAGTCTTGAATAAGTGAGATGTGAATATCAATGCTTCTCTATCTGAGTTTTTGCCACAAAATCTTCTGAATATAATCAAAATGTGCATCGAAATGCAACAATTAATGCACCCTCCGTTTCATAGGCGATGGCACGACCCTTGCTACACCCACTGGACGAGCCAAAGTGGGAGGGGTAATTTCAGTTTGGTCGAACAAGAGGGCTCGAGACCAGAATTTAACATTTAAACTTGAAACATGTTTAATCGCTGACAAGATGTGGACTAGTGTTAATCAAGTAAAAGTGTGAAAAGGAAATGTTTATATCCCGGACACAATGAAAAACATTACGACTGGAAACTGTACCCCCAGTTGAGAATAGTAATGCCCACAGCGATGGAGAACACTTATCCGTGAGCTGAGAAAACCAGACCATCATTTCGAAATAGAGCTGCAGATTCGAGAAGCTCGTTCAAAATAGCTAGGTACACCCCATAAAGGGGTGGTTTCGAGTTTTGAGGGCAAATTTCGCCTCCTTCATTTAGAAATCGTACGTTTGTTTTTCAGGAGAACACACCATTTGACACAAAATTTGCATGTAAAGGGGTCGCCAGTAAGCACGTGGTCAAATCTGGCATAGGAAACAATATGAAATGTTGGGTAAAGCCAGTCCAAAATAAACTGATTTGAACTTTTGTGTTTGTAATTTATACCACTGCAGTAACATACCTTTTTTGACAACATCACACGATGTAATACGTTTGAAACTGAATACTCCGACGTATTCTGTGTCTCCTTTGCTAAAAAATACGGTATGCCGATTACCATGTAAGGAGATGATGACGTCAAGACAGATTTGTAGTGCGTTTGGTCCTGGATACGGTGCACGAAGTTTTGTCAAGGTAGCTTGTGTATTTATTTCCTAAATGGGAGAGATTAGGGTCGATCTAAAAGAAGGCCGAAGAATGTTATGATACTGTAAGCGAGCTGAACTCTAACGCGAATGGTTGGATAATTTGGAGGATGTATAGAATGATCTCGTCTCATTAAGATTATTTGGCGGTCAGTATTGAATTTCAACTGCGTCACAAGTTTGCGAAATGAGTATTCCGTCGAACGGTCAACGAACGATATTTTAGAAATCTGGAGACATGGCACATCGCATTTTTATTTTAGTATTTTATATTTTACAAAAGATGTAAGAAGCAATGATTTTGTCGAAAATTCTGAAAAAAATATAGGAAGATTTGATCGCGAACACATTTTCACTTGGGGTCAACTAGCCCTGCGTACGATGCTGTGTGTTCCGCTACAGCTAGTCATGCTAATCGCCCCGCTCACCACAGCCCTGCAAAGACCCGTACGTAGGGTCGGTGACTTCAAATCCATTTTGGCACTTGACGTAAAATTACTGCCGAAATTCAGCGTTCTTGGGCCCAAGTCGTATCCCAGCCTACCTCAGCTACTCGATCGCTTCCAAAAATGACAGTCTTTTATTCACTTCTCGTAAATAACCGTCGATATCGGCAACTCTCTCGCTGCGTACGATGCTGTGTGTTAGCTGTTGCACATCGTACGCTAGGGCTAGGGGTCAACATGGGGTCGCAGCCATGTTGCCTCAAAACTTATTTCTGTCTGCACTCAAAACTCAAAAATGTCGGATATGAACCTGAAAAATCGATGTAATTTTGTCAAACTTCGGCGAAATTTCAGCCTATAGACAATTTCATCTAGGTAAGGTAAATTTACTGAAATTTGATCGACAAATAATCCTGAGCTTGAACGTGACAGCTCGCCTTCTCCGGGAAGTCAAGTATCCAGCTGCCCATACACAGTTGCCCATGGCCAGGTTTATGAGATTGTTTTCAAGCGACGGCGCGGCGGCAGACGTACGGGGCTCTGGATATGAACCTACCGCCGGTGTAGCTGTAATAACTGTTGCGTTGTTTTTAGTGCCCACGGACGAAGTCCTGGGGGAGTTATAGGTTTGGTCATGTCAGTCCGTCCGTCCGTCCGTTCACGCAGATATCTCAGACATGCCCTGGTCAATTTCTTTCAAACTTTGCACAAGAACAGTACCCAACCCCATACAGATGCACGTCGATTTGTTCACAATGCGATCGAATTTGGCCGTGTTAGAGGACTTTTTAGTTTACACCTCCATAGACTCCCACGTATAAGGCAGTTCTCCATTGACTCCCATGTATAAGGCCAAGAAAAATAAATATTTAGTTTCTCATCGTATTCATATTGCCTAAAGGATGCAGTGACACAGTTTTTTGTCCCCACGGATAAAGTCCTGGGGGCTTATAGATTGGGTCATATCCGTCCGTGAGTCCATCAGTGAGTCCATCGGTTCACGAAGATTTCACAAAATATCATGTGACCTTGGTGACCTTTGACCTCAAATATACATTATTGTCTAAACCTTTCATATTTGGTATGATGGGACACCTTATGACGCCACATATTGTACCCCATTAATTATGCGCATATCTAATTTTGAGCGAACCAATAGAGCTAGAGGTCTGATTTTTGGTATATAGGGATAAGTTAACAATATAATTTGTTTGACAAAACGTCACGTGACCTCAATGACCTTTGACCTCAAATATACATATTTGTCCACAACTCAGTACCACAAGTGCTACACCCTTCATATTTGGTATGTTTGGACACCTTATGACACCATATATTGTACCTCATTAATTATGCGCATATCTTATTTTGAGCGAGCCAATAGAGCTAGAAGTCTGATGTTTGGTATATAGGGATAAGTTAACAATATAATTTGTTTGACAAAACGTCACGTGACCTCAATGACCTTTGACCTCAAATATACATATATGTCCACAACTCAGTAACCACAAGTGCTACACCCTTCATATTTGGTATGATAGGACACCTTATGACACCATATATTGTACTTCATTAATTATGCGCATATCTAATTTTGAGCGAGCCAATAGAGCTAGAGGTCTGATTTTTGGTATATAGGAATAACTTAGCAATACAATTATTTTGACAAAATGTCACGTGACCTCAATGACCTTTGACCTCAAATATATATATTTGTCCACAACTCAGTAACCACAAGTGCTACACCCTTCATATTTGGTCTGATGGGACACCTTATGACGCCACATATTGTTCTTCATTAATTATGCACATATCTAATTCTGAGCAAGCCAATAGAGCTGGATGTCCGATTTTTGGTATATAGGGATAACTATAGGGTAGAAATTTTTTCACAAAATGTCATGTGACCTCGATGACCTTTTACCTTAAATATACGTTTATGCCAATAAATAAGTAACCACAAGTGCTATGTTCTTTATATTCAGTAGGATGGGAGACCCTATGACAACACACGCTTTACCTCATTAATTATGTACATATCTAATTCTGGGCAAGCGAATAGAGCTAGAGGTCTGATTTTTGGCATATAGGGATTAATTAGCAATACAATGTTTTTTCAAAATGTCACGTGACCTTGCACTGGGCAAAATGCTTGATATACAACAATATATACACATATACTGATTCTGTACATGTGTTAAATACATTAAGTATACAGTACGTATGCTAATAAAATGCAAAACTACAGTGTACACTTAGTGTGCAAAGATCTGCATTACGTATACTCATGATCTTCATAGAAATACGATACGCATATCAACGTATTGGAATGTTCCATATACAAAAATATATACGCTGCATATGCAATTAGTATTGTGTTCCATATACGTCAATATACGTAAATATGCTACACGCATATCAAGCATTTTGTCCAGTGTTGATGACCTTTGACCTTGATTATACATATATATGCATAACTCAGTAACCACAAGTTCTATACCCTTCAATTTTGATAAGATATTAGACCCTAAGATGTCACATCTTGTACCTCATTTATTATGCACATATGTATTTCTTGGCTGGCCAATACAGCTAGAGGTCTGATCTTTTTTCCCGATTTAGAACCAGAACTTAGACATGCCTGATGTTTCAAATTGGGAACAAACAACATAGACCTACGTGCCCATAGATCTCAACATGTACACTTCAGTGATACTTCTTAATGACCACATTTCCCTGCCCCATCAAGACTAATACTCCTATTACAAGTGGGGACTATGTCATTGTCAATGAATCGTTTTACAACAGCTTGCATGCATGCATGCAATCACTTCAGAATCTGCGTCTGGATACACCAAATTAGTGCTAACTCGGCCATTTCCTGACAGTATATTAATCGGTAATCCTACAGTGTTAAACAAAGCAAGTCTACCAATTGTAAAAATGCAGTGTAATTTGTTGTGGTGACATTTTGCTAATTGTCATAAAAATAACCTTAAAAGCCAATTATGTTGTGTTTTTCACTTCCTCTCATTGTTCATATAGAATGGCAAATTAACCATGTTTCACTGACAATTTCCATTCAAACAACTATTCAACTTGTATAGATAATGAATGTTTGATAAATGTGTTCAATAGTTTCATACATGTGTAGGTTACCACTCGTTTAGTGGATAAATCTTGTATTTTTTCCAAACCCAATTGTCAAGAGAGTTACGTGTAATAATTGCACATGTTGTTTGATAATATAGTTAATTCAGTTGTGTTTTTAATGTTACCTCAGGAAAAAACTCGCAAGTTAATGTGTTATTTTCAAAAAGGTTTCCACATTGTGCTTCGATTTCTGGTGCTATGTTTGACACTTGATTAGCAGTTCAAAAGTTTGTCTAGCAGTTCATAGATTAGTAGGTTATATCAAACACTCATTAAGTTGATGCAAATTTTGCACAATTTTTGAGAATATATTTTGATTTTATTATTATATTAAAGTTAGTTCATGGAAATGTTCTTACTCTGCGATGTTTATTCAAGTATAATTATCCATTGAGTTGAACTACAAGGATAGATTTCTGGAAGGCAACCAGTCCTCTTCCCGAATATGGCCACAGTACTGCCATACAATTATGATAAACACCAAAAATGGTGCACGTGCAATCTTTCGATCTTTACAAATACAACATGGTGCAACCTACTTCAGGATGGGACAGGAATCCACTCCATTTATACCCTTTTTTCAAATAGTATGGCAAGCTTTGGAAATGGCAGAATTAAAAAAAATCTTTTCTTTGTTTCGCCTATTCTGCCATAAGCAAAATTTATAGATAGCAATGAATATCTGCGAAAATTAAATGTTAACTTGAGGTTGGTTAAATTTTGCAGTTACCTCTCAGGCCCTATAACTGGCTCTAATAAAATCCTGTAATGTTGAGTTTGCTTCCCAGAACAATTCAATTAGGGACGCACCATTAGACTTTGTGAGGGGGTGGTCACGATCGGATTCTGAAATCTCCACCAAATATAGTTAAACAAACACCATCTTATTTGTGCACATACAAATATTTATTAGACATCTACCATCGAGAACAAAAGAAATTTGCTGTATACGTAATTTGAATATTTAAGGAGTTTAAGCAATTTCCACTATAAATAAAGAACTCAAACTCCACAAAAGTTGCTAGACATATTTTGCCGTTGTCATGCCATTGCTTCGTTTAATAACCAGTTAATCAAATGCCTAATTGACAGGAGGAAATTCAAGACCATATTGAATACTAGTATATATTGTCCTCAAAATTACTCTATCACGGCCCAAGTACTCATTGCCTTCAGCAATACTGCCTTGTTATTATTATTATTATTATTATTATTAAGATTTCTTAACAAACTCACTACACGTACGTCACAGGCCCTGTACAGAACACACAAAAGAATATGAAAAATTTACAAAATACTCAAGTGACAGGGATAAGAACACACCACAAGAGTAGTCCTGCGGTGAAGAAAATGTACCGCAAACCAAAAAAAATCACTGATAATACAAGTCAAAAAGCGAGGCTTTGAAACCGCGTTTAAATGGCACGCACAAAATGCAACCCACGCGTACAAATCCAGTTCTTGCCACAGCCAAACAAAATCTTAGAGCAGATTTTGGTTCTTTAGATATGACACCAACATACGGATAGGACATCAGGTTCGACAATCACTAAGGGTTGTGAATTCACGAGAGTCGCGAGCTGAAACAAATCTCCAAGTCGTATGGTCGCGTAGCACACATGGCATTCGGTGGCATACAAAAAATGCAAAATTCCTTCGACATTTTGAGATATTTTCCCCTTGCTCTTCTTACAAAAATTATCATGAAATTAACGCGAGGTACCAGGATTAATAGCCCTGAATCTAGTGTCCACTAGCGGAACTTGGGAGGGCTTGTGTAGGTAAACTATAGGGAGCCTTCAGTAATTATATTGGGGTGACCCGGAGAATTCCGCGCAAACCTGTACCGTAAAATGTGACCCTCACCCTTTTCCGACATTCTAAAACTTGACCCTCCCCAACAACTGCGGTATTCTCCCGAGGAATAACTTTATCAGTGCCAGCCAATTTACATTATGGTGTTTTTGGAGTGACAGTCGCAATTTATCACTCAAGGATTTTTGAAGAGATGTGGTATTTTTCATACATTTAAGGGAGGGTGACCATATTTTGTGCAACTATAAGCAGGCAAGGTGTGGCTGATATATTATTTATCCCGAAATATCAAACCATAATACATGGAGTCTATCAGCAAATGATTGACAATTCCACCCCCCCCCCACACACACACACACACACAAAACATGCCATATCTGTATATCATGTATGTTTGATAATGTATTTTAATGTACTTTGCTTGAATTTGGAAGTAAAATGTGCATTTGTGAACAAGAAATTGATTTGGAATTTCATCTAAAACGTGGTTCACTATACATAACTGTCAATGATGAAACTAAGTTTATTTGTGTACACTTGATTATTGATATTTAAGCTTATGTTCTTGTACGTTCTTGATTAGAATAGAGTGGTTACAAGTCCATGGTTGTGCAAGAAATTTTATTTTGGAATTTCACCGAAACGTTGATTCACTATGCATGGCGGTCTATGAGAGAACTATGCACAATTTTTTACTATATAAAACTAACAAAATCTTTGCATTTATGTACATTTGATAATTGATATACACTTTTCACCTATTGCATTATGCAATTTGCATATGTTTTTGTCGCTTGTCTTTTATCAATTATAACTGTTCAAAGTGTTTATTATAATGTAGGATACCACTGCATCTTCTTTGCTTGTGAAACTTATAGATAATATGTACGTATTTAACCCTTTGAGCGCCAAAGTCAATTTTTGTCACCTTTATAAAATATACCCAAATCTATTTTTTCCAATTTTTGCAAAAATTTTGATAAGACAGTGTTGCCAAT
Organism: Ptychodera flava; assembly: GCF_041260155.1. Lineage (NCBI taxonomy): Eukaryota > Metazoa > Hemichordata > Enteropneusta > Ptychoderidae > Ptychodera > Ptychodera flava. The sequence goes on from NC_091940.1 coordinate 11,268,316, forward strand.
GAAATGTGATGTACATTTGATAAAAATTATCAAATCATTACAGAAAAATTTACAAAGACTAGTAAAATGTTGCACTAAAATTTTGGCAGGAAAAATTACTGCACTCAAGGGTTAAAAGAATGGGTGTATTTTATTGGTGGTTTCCTATTCAGGAAATATCAAATGGACAATCAATGGTTTGGCCATAAAATCAGCTCCTGTCAAAAGTGACCCTCCCCCGTATAGTATTTCTAAAAAGTGACCATCCCCTTGAAGATTTTCTAAAAAGTGACCCCCAAGTTCCCCGGCCCAGACCCTGTAATTTATACTGAAGGCTCCCTAAACTTATTAAACCTACAAGTTTTTACACTCAGACGATCGAGTGATGTCCTCCCCGAGATAAGAGCTGACATCCCATTCGACAACACTCTATCACACCCGAGACCTTACCCGAGACTTGCTGCGAAAACGAGCCCTGCCACTCCTTGACATGTTCTTTGGGAGTGACCAAGCTACCCGAGTGGCAAAGGATACGGATTCGCAGCAAACCCGAGACATGAAATAAAGTCTTCAATATAGCCGCATCATTACTGTTCCTGCAAAAACTCTATCCGATGCAGTGAGCAACGCAACGTGACTTTCAAAACCCGAACATATCAGCTTAATCGCTAGCGATCAACGAAGCATTCATGGACGTAAAGAAGAGTCGGAGACATGTATTTTACGGCGTTTAGGTGGATGGCATCATCATCCTAGCATCGTGTTTGTCTGTTATGCATTCGCTAATACTATGATATGATAAGACGACAAACGATGACGATGTATAACTATAAACAGCACGTCCAAAACTACACATAGACGGAGCTCTCGCTGTTGTTGCGAACTCTAAACTCTAAAACGATGCCCCATGTTGGAGAGGTCAGGGGTCAAGTTAGCATGGTACGCAGCATGCAGCAAAATATGGAACAGAAAGGCATTTGTCCACGCGTATCGACGTACGACAAATGTTACGCATTTTTGTCTCAAAAACGGCAAACAATCGTAAAGTATGTGCCACGACGGAAAGTTGTCGGGGAAAGTTCAACACAGCCACGACCTCAAGCTCGGAAAATACTGGAAAAAAACACAAAAAAACCTAAACTTAAAGCCACGACCTGGCGACCGATCGCGGAAAAAAATGTTGTAAAATATCACATTATTTCAAGCCGCGACCTTGCGACCGGTCGTGGAGAAAAATACCTGCAAAAAGTGAAATCTAAGCCGCAACCTTGCGACCGGTCTCGGAAAAAATGTTGTAAAAAATCACAGTATTTAAACCTGCGACCTGGCGACCGGTCGCGGAGAAAAATATCTGCAAAAATTGAATCGAAAAAGCCGCGACCTGGCGACCGGTCGTAGAAAAATATGTAGTAGAAAATCTCAGTATTTAAATCCGCGACCTGGCGACCGGTCGCGGAGCAAAATATCTGCAAAAATGAATCGAAAAAGCCGCGACCTTAAGTAACGAATGAAAAAAAAAATCACGAACTGGTGACTTATCGTTATGAAATATGTCATAGCACTTGTGATTCAAGGGTGCCGTGTCATGTATATTGATCCACTCGCAAGTTAATACTTTATCATAGCACCAACATTACAACTAGATCCAAAGTGAATATTTGCTGTCATTTCTGAAATGCGTTTAATTCAATAAAATAATGGTTAACCGTGTAAGTTACGTGTCTTATTCATTTTTCTTTCATGCTTGTTCCTTACCCAATGACACACAAGCTACTTGCTTTTATGTGGCGATGTAGTACGCCGCGGCGCCGAATTTCGTTATTACCGCACATCCGGGTACTTTGCGTGAAGTTGACCCTTGTTACATTTGTAACAATACTATATACGACCTACACGTACATAGCACGGTATGCCCCATTTGCAACTGAAGATTGCGACTTGAAAATGGTCGTACGACCGGTCGTGTAGCGGACCCATGTAAAACGTTGTCTCATTTTGAGCCAGGTATCAAAGTTATTATTCATCAGCACTTCCATGCCATGAGGCTAGGTAGAGAACGTATTAGCCCTGCGTACGATGCTGTGTGTTCCGCTACAGCTAATAGCCCCGCTCACCACAGCCCTGCAAAGACCCGTACGTAGAGTTGGTGACTTCAAATCCATTTTTGGACTTGACGTAAAAAGCCAAATTACTGCCGAAATTCAGCTTTCTTGGGCCCAAGTCGTATCCCTGCCTACCTCAGCTACTCGATCGCTTCCAAAAATGCCAGTCTTTTATTCTCTTTTCGTAAATAACCGTCGATGTCGGCAACTCTCTCGCTAGCCCTGCGTACGTACGCAGTGTACGCTGTGTGTTAGGAACGCACACAGGGAATGCAGAAGCAAGTAAATTTGACTGAAATACGTTCAGCCGTTTTTGAGAAAATGGACCCACAGACAGACAGACAGACAGACAGACAGACAGACATCGCTGCGACATATGCTCACGTGTGTGAACACGTGAGCAAAAAACGACTACACACAATTTGATGAGATTTGCTACAAATGTTGATCACACCAAGATATATCAGCAGTGGGAACCATTAAGGGTGACATGAAAGATAAATGCTAATTTGCATATTTAATGAACTTTCCTAACTAGGGATATATGTCTGATTTGACTCGATCAAAATTAACCAAATTTGGTATGTATATTAAAGATACTATGATTTAACATTATTGAAAGTCATTAAGCGTTTTAATTTCAGCCAATTCCTAATTTGCATATTTCATGAACTTTTTAATTAGGAATATATATTTGAAATGACTGGACCAAAGTTGATGAAACTTGCTACATGTATTGAAGCCACTATGGTACAACATTTTTGAAAGTCATTAAACATTTTTACTTCAGCCAATTCCGAATTTGCATATTTAATGAATTTTCCCAATTAGGGATATATATCTGAATTAACTTGATTGTAGTTGTTCAAACTTACTATATACATCAAAGATACTGTGATATAACATTATTGAAAGTCAAAAGACATTTTACTTCAGCCAAAACTAATTTTAATATTAAATGAATTTTCATAATTAGGGATATTTATCTGAATGGACTTGATCAAAATTGATGAAACTTGCTATGTACATTAAAGACTCTATAATACAATATTATTGAAAGTCATCAAGCATTTTCTCTTCAGCCAATTCCTAATTTGCATATATAATGAACTTTCCTAATTAGAGATGTATATCTGAATTGACTTGACCTAAGTTGACAAAATTTGCTACACATATTGCAGATACCATGATACAACATTCACATCACTAAGCATTTTTACTAAAGCCACTCCTAATTTACATATTTAATTAACTTTGCTTATTAGGGATATATACCGGGATTTACTTGATCAAAGTTGGCAAAACATGCTATGTACATTGATGATTATACCAGGTACTAGGTCAAAACAATATCGAAAGTCATTTCACATTTTCATGTCAGCTAATTTATAATTTGCATATCTAATGAGCTTTCACAGCTCGGCATATATGGCTTGAAGGACTTGGCCAACGGTAATTACACTTGCTAGATAAAGTGGTGATACAATAAGAGCAGTCAAATAACTTTAATATTTTTATTTCAGCTAATTACATATTTGTATACTTCATGACCTTTTAGAATTAATCGGCGGTGATTATTGTTCATTATGTTGATCATAATAATTTCAATGAAGTTGCAAACATGTGGCAAAGGTTCAAATTTACACATTACTTCAATATATAATGAAACACGTGAGCATTTACAGTTCATATCTGGTTAGACTGTAAATTTCATACTTGCATGTTTATTTTTGATTTATTGCATGGTCATTTTGCTTATGATGTCAATATTTAGATTCAATAACCCACGATTACCCAACCCGCTTTTCCAAACAAGGAAATTTTTTATGTACCTAGAGTAAATCTTACACAAAGTAAACATGGCATAAAATACGCAGCTACCTACCACTGGAATTCGCTCCTTTGCGATATCAAACGTATTTCAAGTAGGAATGTATTTAAAAACGCTGAAAGCTTACCTTCTGGACCATTGATTAATATCTCTACGATTTTCTTGAACATGATACTTTTATACCTTTATTGTAAACATGTAAAAGAGCCTGAGATTTTTCTTCAGTTGCCTCCTTTTGCACAGCAAATGTTTTACGTTTTCACCATGTACATACAAATTTGTCATCCAACACAGTTACGTATAACTATCTGCAGTCTGTATACTTTTTGTTAGGGTCATGGACTCGACTAGTTCCCGAGAACTATTTCTGTGACCCTCACCAGATTTAAGCTTCTCTTTCGCACATGTATGTATTTTGTCTTCATTCACGCAAATAAAATTCATAAAGTACTATGAAGGAAGTGGACAGAAGTCATGCAATTATTTAAGCAATAATGCACATCCAGCGACGGTATACCACGAGATTTTGACCAGTTCACAACATATATGCACGAGCGATAGCGAGTGCATATATGTCGTGAACTGGTCAAAATCTCGTGGTATACCGTCGCTGGGTGTGATTTATTGCTGTTATACCATAACTGTATATTAAAATTCTGGCACGGAACGTCAAAAAAAATTTTTGCTCTTGCCGAAAGCTCGCGCATGTACCAGCCGTGGAATATCGCGAACATACCACGGTTCTCTTCACATCTCGACCAATCAGATCGCTGCATTTGCGACATAAATATATTAGATATTATAATAAAATATAAACTGTAGTAAAATATATCCTATAATACAAGTATCGTAAAATGACTCTGTAAGATCTTTGACGACGTCCAATTCTAGGGAATCCACTTTCACAGACCTCAAAATATCACTGACTTACATCATTATAGAATGGAATCAATGGATTCATGTTGCTTATTCTTCGAAGCCTCCCACAGCCACATAAAGTAGAAACATAAAGATCAGCATGCAGAGCCAATACATCTCAATATCAGCGTAGTCTTCATGTGTTTGTTTATTACGCAGGCTGCCCTTCTGGTCGATATGGTTTTTTCTGTGATAAAGACTGCATATGTCAGAACGGTGCTACTTGCCATGGGTTCAATGGTGCTTGTAAATGCTCCCAGGGATGGAATGGACCTGCCTGCGATATAGGTGAGAGTGACTAAACTACATTTTGCACCGAATACTCTACCTTTTCGCTATTCTGTACGGATTACTGCACGAATTAATGAAAAATGGCAACATTCTATCAGATCATTTTTGTACAAAACAGACAAAATTAGATATTTAGCGGCTCGTGTTTGAAACTTGATGTTGTGTTGGTCTATTTAAAGACAAACATGTTTGTGAACATAATTAAGTTTTGTTCTGTGCGTTCATTTGACTCATCGGAAAAAAACCGTAGCTCAATACGTAAAAGCCTCATTATGTTTGAAATTCGTTCATGTATGAGGCTTACATTAAATAGAGAACCAAGTTTTTTCAGACTGTAGACTGAAAAGTGGTGTAATTTAATTGGTGTGACTATAATCACATGCTTTGAAAGAAAAAAGAGGACATCTATTATACTCTTAAATCACATGTTTCCGTTATCGTAGCCTTAAAGGAGATATCTGTGACACCAATGAAGTCTGAGGCAAGTTATGGTCAACTGGTCTATCTTTTCTGTCAGTATAACAACGTTAAAATAGTCTCACTGTATACGATGAGATGGACGTTCTTCGACGCTTCATCCAACAGAACATTGACGCGTCACGTCCATTATGAAATGGATTACAGGTCAGTTGACAGAAGGTTACATACAATAAAGGAAGTTTAATATTTGAAACCCTATTCGGACATTTACCTTGAAACATTGCAATGAACAGTTTTACTGGCACTGCTCCTGTGTACTTGTCAGACCTATTTTACAAAGAACCTTCATCCCGGTTACTTCGATCAAATGACAATGTCTTCTCCACGAGTCAAGGTGTGACCTGCAATAGTATGGACAGCGCTCTTTCTCATCATGTGCTCCCCTTAGGGAGCCGTCATTTATGGCCGGCATCATAAGAATTGGAGGGGGTCACTCGAAAAATGATAAACTACAAAAATGACATACAAAAAGGGGAATTTATTCAAAATTATTTAAAACTGTGGCGTTGTTCAAAGTATCGCCAATATATATATATACATGTATATATATATATATATATATATATATATATATTGTGTGTGTGTGTGTGAGTCTGTGTGTGTCTGTGTGTATGTGTAACAAAATAAAGTCCAGAAAAATGCCGATAGCTTTGATTGATTGATTGATTGATTGATTGATTGATTGATTGATTGATTGATTGATTGATTGATTGATTGATTGATTGATTGATTGTTTGATTGATTGATTGATTGATTGATTGATTGTTCCGTAAAAGAAAGCGATGTGAAAAATTGGCGTTGTTTGTGACAAAATGTAATTGTCGGGGAAAATTGAATCCTAAAAAGCTTCGAATCATTTAAAATCAAGATCAGGTAGATATAAACTTTGTCCTCTCAATATTGCAGTAAATTGACAATTAAACACTTCGAGGACGAGCATGCAGGTACTTACCAATGTTCAGTTACTGATCAAGATGGAGTTGAATACTCTGCTGAAGCTACCGTTACACTTTCAGGTACGTACGTTTCGTTTCTACATTTTAAATTTCCTTGTAAGAATAGACAGCATCATGAACAAAGACTTCCAAATTTCGCACGTTTCTTATGTTTACAGCACAGCATGTGTTTTCCTTGGTAGTGTGCGCCTCGAAAGTGATAAACTTAAACCTTTGCTCAAAATTTCCTAACTGAAACTCTTAACCATTCTTTTTCAAAATTAAGAATAAAAATCGGGGGTCGCCTTGCAAATTTTGGTAATAAAGAAACAAATAACCCAAGATTTACCGATATTTTGAAAGGGCCGCCAACACTACGTCAACTCTATGGTGAAAAATATTTTTTTTCTAATTTCGAAAAACTTAGCCAGTGGAAAGTTTTCTTGCACCAAGAGATTTAAAATGACCCAAAAAGTGGTAGATCAGAAAAGAATTGTAAAAGTTTGAGAGTCCAAATATCTGTCCCCGGGGCACGTTCTACCTTAAAACGAGATATCGTCGAAATACTGAGCCCAAAATGTGAGGTTCGAATCCGTTTAATTTCATTTTTTTAATTAATTTTAATTAATTCATTCTCATCGCACCGTAGGCTTTCAGCCTATGTGCTTGAATGTATACACTACATATACAAAAAGAAAAAGTAGTGAATTTAAATTGATAATGCCAACGATTATAGTGCAATTATAAGGGACGAAAAAACTGTACAGACCTTAGATTAACCGATGAGTCCTTCCCTCTTCTCTTTAGAACATCTGTATATTGTGTTGACATTGATTTAATAAATTTATCAACGGCCAGTGGGAGGGACGTCAGATCTATCGGGTAAAGTACTGGTATTTTTAATTTAGAGCTTGTTAAAGCTTAAGCTCATATTTTAAAAGAAAATTATATTCATTTTGAATGGTACCTTCATTATCAATACGCAATTTATTACGACATTATTATGCCAATCCTGTTCAATGTTAAGTACATGATCAAGGTAGATTTGAACTAGGCTTCATTGAAATAAACAGAAACTCTACAATAGTACAGTAAGAGATCTAGTCCAATTCTCCACCGCAATTGTGGATAATATTTGTTCATGTAAAATTAATTTTATAGTTTGGGGATGTGCCGTATTGTTTTCCTTAATAGGTTGTATTGATAACTTCTACGGCGATTTCTGTAACATGACGTGCGATTGTAAAGAAGCAATCAAATGTGATCGATCAATTGGCTGTGTTTGTCACGGCGGATGGATTGGAAAATGGTGTGACTTGGGTAAGAATATTAATATCACAAACTTCAAGTATTGTTCCATGGTGTACTTTTCGTGTAATTTATCTCATTTATTGCTTTAAGGTAAATGCACCCCGGGAAAGATATTTGGACTCTAAAACTTTAAACATTTTTCCCGATCTACCAATTGTGAGGTCTCCTTTTCGTAAGTCTTATAGCAATGAAAAATCCACCGCCTTCGTTCAAAATTTTATGTCTCCCCGTACAGTAAATACAGGGATGGCGGCCATTTTGAATTTCAAATATCGGTAATTTGTTTCTGTATTGCCAAACGTTGCAGTTGACCTCTGATTTTTATTCTTGATTTGTTGGGCGAATGTTTGAAAGTTTCGCTCTGGAAAGTTCTACCAAAAGTTAAGACTCCTTTAGTGATTATTTACCTAATCTGTCTATCCTGCATTTGATAAATTCAACAAGTAACAAGTTATTTCGATAGTTTTGATCAACGATGAGTGTTTTCTTTTCCCTTAGATGTTCAAGCACCGAATATCACCGACTGTCCAGTGGACCAAACTGTGCTTGCAGAAGATGATGAAAACTCCGCCACGGTTAGTTGGATGAGTCCGACAGTAACTGACAACTCCGGTCAACCAGTTATTTGGGGATCAAGTCGAGAATCGGGGGAGAAGTTTAGTGTTGGGAAGCACGACATCATCATGTGGGTTTCGGATCAATCAGATAACACAGCTTTTTGCAATTTTTCGGTGATTGTCATTAAAGAGGCAGATTTGGGTAAGTTTTTTCAAAAGTTCATATAGTAGAAGCCCCTACTTGTACCCATGCAAAAACGTTATTAACCATTCTTGTTTCACCGAGAACGTTTTGAAGTGTCTTTTCATTCATAAACTATTTGTTCAAAGGGTTAAACTTTTGTGTGATTAAAGACGTTATGCAGATTCGAAATTCTACAACCCTTCTTGATGATTACATATTTACTGGTTAATGTTTGGAAAACAGTGTGAACATCCAGTTTATGCATAGGTGAATCTACAGTACGTGTCAAAAAAAAAGGAAACGTATGTACGGTACGGTACGGTACTGATACTGTACAGTACGGTTTGGGTACGGTACGGTACGGATTTGATACGGTACAGTTCGGATTTGATACGGTACGGTTCGGATTTGATACGGTACGGTACTGTACGGCACGGTACGGTTGGTACGGTACCGTTCAGTACGTGTGGTTTGATTGTGACATGTAAACTACTTTTACTCCTACGTACGGAACTGTGCGGAATTGTAAATTTACCAACATAACAAGAACCAAACGTACACTCTAAAGTATAGCTGTACATCGTATACTGCATACGTCTTCGTCTTCATGTTTATTCAACATTGACAACTTATCAAACATACTTAATACCGACACTATTCAGACGTACATGTAGATGAACAATTATACATATTCAAATATATACACTACCATTATTTACAAAACAAGTAAAATGTTTATTTCCCAAATGCAATTAAATTAGAATAAAAATACATTTCATATCATTAATTGCAACAAGCGTTGATTACTAAAATGTTTATTTCATAAATGCGATATATTAAAATTAAATTAAAATACACTTCATGAATTAAGCAATTTATTTTTAAAATGTGAATAAATTCAAATCAAATACGTTTCATTTCACTAATTAAGTAATGGCTAGTAAACGGTTTATTTATAAATTCAAAATCAAAAATGCATATCATTTCATTAAGTAAGTGATAGCAAGCAATTTTATATAGAAAGCAACTGAATTAAAATAAAAAAATTAATACATTTCGTTTCATTACAACAAACGGTGGCGATCTTTCTGGCGTAACTGCTTGCAGCGCTGACCAAGTGCTTCTTTACATTTCTTCTCCCACACCTCTTCAATTCTTCTGAACTAAGGATATCATAGTACTTGCGTCGAACAGCATCTGAAACAGAAAAAAATGAAATTTACACCGGTGTTATTGAAATGTGACGCAAAAAACAGTTGATTGCGTGATTGCCGCGATCGTTTTTGTGGGGTGAAACGTATATTTCTCATCTATATTTTGTCATTATTTTATCACGGATACAAACGGACGTAAACTCACCTTTGATTGTCTTCAAGCCACTCGGACTCAACGCTTGGTAAGGCCCCTTTCCTGTTACTGTACTTCTTTTCAGGACGTCGGCTCCAAACACACATTCTTCAGCTAAACGTATGGTGAGTTGTCTTGGCCCGACGGTCTTCCCAAGGCAATCCCACTTGACATCACGGAGGATTTCTTCAATGGGTTTCAGTCCTGTGTAACAAAAATCAGATTAAAGTACACACATTTCAATTATTTTTGTACTTTTCCTTTTGAACAATTACCGATCACAAGTGCCCTTCGAAAATTTGAAATTGGTTTGGTAGAAAACACTTTTTAATGAGAAAAGGAGCGGTGAGCGAAAATTTCCTTTTTTTTCTAAAAGACAAATAAAAATTTTAGAATTTTCTTCCTGACATAACATACGATTTTTTAATATTTGCTAACTTAATGTTTGCTTACCTGTTGTGTTTTCTGTACTTGACAAAGATTCAAAGGTGGGCGGAACTTCTGCAACCGATGAAGCGTCAGATGTCCTCGTCGATACACTAACCATGACGTCTGGACGTGGCGCCGGTGGTGCTGTAACCATCTCTGGCCTAACATTCAACAAGGCTAAAATCTTGTCGACTTTAGCTTCTATGCGATCTAGTTGAATTTGCTGACGCTGGAAACACTCGCGGAGTCGGGGCGTCGGACTGGAATCATCAGGTGGTACCTAGATAACAACATACAAAATTTAAAAATGTTTAATATAAAGGTTAAGCTATACGAATACGGACGCGCACGCACGCGGTTCGAAAAGTTACATGTATACACCGACATGCGAAAACACACAAAAAATACTAATTACCATGTCCGATGTAACTGTGGCCGATCCTTCTATAGTTGTTCTCATCGCGTCGTAGAGTGTGGATATCGTATTCGGACTGATGAGTGGGCTGATGTCTTCACTTGCTGGTGATGCTGAATACGTTGGTAGTGTGGTTGGAGTTGCAGGAGTACTGCCGACGACTGGTAAAGCGCTGGAGACAGGAGTAGCGGTGACACTTTGTGGTGGCTGTGTAGAAATACTTGTTATTGGTGAATCTGTCTCCTCCGATGACGAACCAAGTATTAAAATCTGAAAAATAAACCAACATTTGATGACTTGTTAAGAACGTGTGTCTGAAAACAATTACCATCACCGCAAAGGAACCAGTAAACAGTGAAAAATTATCAAACGCAGACTTCACCATATATTTTTCTTACCTTTCCTCTACGTGGATTATCGTCTTTTTTACTCGTCTCTTTCGGTAGTCTCTTCCTTTTCTTCTGTTGCGATTTGGCCAGCGATGCCAAACTAACATTCTCTTCGTCACTCCAGTCACTAGAACTCATGATGATACTGTAGTCTTGTTGATAACGTGTAATCGTTTACGACTTTCAAGAACAGAGTGACTCTCATCGCTTTGGCTGTCCCTATATACATTTTCGTGATCTTAATTATTCAAGAATTTCAATGCGATAAAATGGCTCTTTTCACTTCACTACTTTAAAACACCGGCCGACAAAATGTTGTACGAATCTGCAAAAGATTATATTCCTTTAAACATGCGACATTGTCCATAAACTTTCTTTAAACATGCGCCGTACTATTCACCCGCGACGTACTTCATTATTCAAAAAACAATACCAAATATGCCGCCTTTCTATTGTTTGCAGCTGAGGGGGCGCCGCCTTTCTATTGTTTACAATAATAATGAAAATCTCGTTTGCGTTGTGATTTTGATGTGTCAGTGAAAGTTTGAGTCGCAGGTTCGCTTTGGAGAAATGTGCCATAGCTATCATAGCACTCACAGTTGTCACATGCAAGATGGTTTTCTCCGACTATGTCAAACTTCGTATCCTCTACTGGCATCGAGAAAAACTAGGACCTAGTGCAATTCAGCGAATGCTGAAAATTGAAGGTATCCAAGTTAGTCGTTCTGCTGTATGGAAATTTCTCAAGCGATTCAAGGAGACAAGTTCAATTGCTCGACAACCTGGTTCAGGGCGACCTAGCAAGATTACATCCGAGGTGTTAGCAGTTGTAGAGTCGCAGATGAGGAAGGATGACGAGACAACGGCTTATCAGTTATGGGCGATGTTGAAGGAAAAGGGATTTTCTATATCGAGGCGAACCATTATACGAGCGAGGGACAAGTTGGGGTGGACATTCAGGTTCGTTGTTTTTACACTGAATTTTTTCATCAACGTTTTTATATCTATTTGTTTTCTTCGTGCTTCTATTCACTATATTGAGTAAAAAAATATATTCACTTATTCTTTTTCTTGTCTTTTTTGTAACAGAGGTGCTGCATACTGTCAGATGATCAGAGATGTCAACAAAGTCAAAAGACTTCAGTGGGCGAAGGAGAACGAATCACTGGATTTCTACGATGTCATTTGGACCGATGAGTCTTCTGTGTGGCTTCAGACGCATCGAAGCAAGTGTTACCACAAGGAAGGTGAACAGCCGAAACCGAAGCCGCGAGCAAAGCATCCGTGTAAAGTTCACGTGTGGGCAGGTATATCATGGCGAGGGGCGACCCAGATTTGTATTTTTGATGGGATTATGGACGCCATACTGTACGTCGATATTCTCAATGACGCTCTGCTGCCTTTCATACAGAAGTCATTTCCATTAGGTCATCGCTTCATGCAGGACAACGACCCAAAACACACATCAAAGCGTGCTCGTAACTATTTTACCAGAAATGGCATCAACTGGTGGCCGACACCACCAGAATCACCAGACGCTAACCCCATCGAGAATCTATGGCATGAACTGAAAGAACACATTCGGCGCAAAGTAAAACCACGTGTGAAGCAAGAGTTAATCGATGGGATCAGAGACTTCTGGAATACTGTTGACGTCACAAAATGTCGAAAGTACATCCGACATCTTCGCAAGGTCATCCCCAAAATGATTGAGGTAGAAGGCAGGGCAACGGGGTACTAGAAATTATTTGTGACTTTGTTGCACATAGTAACGTTCATCAGATGACAGTGGCCTCACATACAGATAATAGTAGTATATAGCATTATAATTACGATTTTCAGATAATGTTTGAGTATATTTTTCTTTCGTTTCATTTGACCGTCTTTAAATCCATTTTTGTAGATATTTGATCACTAAACATATTCTATTATTGTATTTTTTAATGCAATTCCCTTTACAAATACTGTACCGCAGTACAGTAACTGGGCTTTTTGTAATAAATGTTGCATGAAGAAAAAATCTCCGTGGTTTTAATTATTCAAAGATCTGATTCGTTGAATAAGTCTTTTGTTTTCGACGCTTTAATATGCCGGCCGATAAAATGTTCTCTGAATCTATTATTATTTTTCTTTTAAACATGATACATTGTTCAAAACCTCTATCTGCAGTAAGCACCGCTTTCGTCAAAAACAATACCAAATGTGCCGCCTTTCTATTGTTTGGAAGAGGTGTAAATAAAATCACTTGCAAACTTTGATCAATTTGGCTTGCCGTTGTTACCATGTCATTGGACTAAGCGTTTTATATGGTGAATAATACCACAGTTACCAGGATAGTTATTTTATGATTTGTAAGTTTTAGTTTGTTTTAATATCACGGGTAACGTCATTAAAAAACGGATATCAGAGAAAAACTCAATGCAGTTTATTTCATTATATCTGTGTGTGGATGTGTGTGTCTGTGTGTGTGTGTGCGCGCGCGATATATATACATGTATCGTTTGTTAAATTACCGTATTTGGCTTCTGATTAAAATGTGATACAACAAAGGTTTTCTATCTCTTATTGGTCTGTGAATAAAGTTTCGTTTATTTTATCAACATAGAAAATCTTAACGACTAAGTCCAAGCTGTCCAAACTTTATACCGAGCATACCAATGCATGGTTAAGCATGTACTGTTGCCGTGAACAGTTCGGGACCAGTTCTGTACACGTTCACCAGTTCTGTACAGTTCTATAGCGTACACTTACCGTATCGTAGAGTACATGTACCGTGCCGTAGTACGGTAGCTGGATGGTGTGGTAAATTTGTGTCGAATCATAATATGTCCGTGATTTTAATTATTCAAACTGCATGCATTCTCGCATACTTCTGGGAAAAACAAACGGGAACGTTTCAATTTATCGCAAAGTTGTCTACAGTGCGGCTAATAAAAATGTCTTTTTTCCTTTAAACATTGGTTATTGTTCATAACCTCTATCTACAGTGTACACCGCCTTCGTCCAAAACAATACCAAATGTGCCGTCTTTCTATTGTTTTGGAGAGGTGTTAATAAATTCACTCTTAAGGTAATATGCACCTCGAAGTGAAAGACTTAAACTTTTGCTCAGACTTTCCTCAGTGAAACTTTCAACCATTCTCTTACCATATCAAGAATAAAAAACAGGGGTCACCGTGCAAACTTTGGTACTAGCGAGACAAATAACTTGCGATTTCTTGATATTTGAAATCCAAAATGGCCGCCATCCCTGTATTAGCTCTATGGGAAAAAATAAAATTTTCGATTTTCGAAAACTAAGACGGTGAAAACTTTACTTTTGCCAAGAGCTTCAAAATGAACCCCAACAAGTGGTAGGTCAGAAGAAATTGATAAAATTTGAAGGCCCGAATTTCTGTCCCCGAGGTGCGTTCTACCTTAAGCTTGACTTTGTTCAATTTGACTTTTCACTTCATTATGACCCTGGAGTAATATGGTGATTAATACTACGATTAACAGATCTCAAATCATTGCGCGCCGTTTCGCGGGAAAATCACATCCTACAGACAAGCATGACAAATCATTCAGGCCTGGGTACGCTGCTAACTACATTAAATTACATCGTTTTCCACGGACATTCACAACAATCGAATGTCTGATTACTGTAGAATTTGTCAAACTTGTCGACTTTACTGGAACTTACGTTAATTACAACTGTTGTGTACACCGCCTTCGTCCAAAACAATACCAAATGTGCCGCCTTTCTATTGTTTTGGAGAGGTGTTAATAATTCACTTCTTAAGCTTGACTTTGTTCAATTTGACTTTGCACTTCATTATGACCCTGGAGTAATATGGTGATTAATACTACGATACATCCTTCAGACAAGCATGACAAATCATTCAGGCCTGGGTAAGCTGCTAACTACATTAAATTACATCGTTTTCCCACGGACATTCACACAATCGAATGTCGGATTACTGTAGAATTTGTCAAACTTGTCGACTTTACTGGAAACTTACGTTAATTACAACTGTTGAAAAAACAGCGTAAAGTTTCATTGCATGTGGCGAGCGTGAAATGTAGTCAGCACATGCAATAACTTGTAAAACTTGTATATCGTGAGAAAAAGGGATTGAATATCGGAAGTATGGAGTTTTTTCAAGTATGTAAACCGTATTACACGAACGACACATATCTTTCAGGCTATCTTATCGTCGAGGGTCGGATAGGTTGTGAATGTTGGCCCATGGGGCTATGTCAAATATCACCAGAATTTCGCCAACCGTACCGCACCGTATCGTACCGTATCGTATCGTGCAATAAGGTTAACATGAACGTGCATGTACCAGATCAGTACCTGAACAGTACCGAACCGTACCCGTACCGTACCGTACAGTACCTGTACCTTACAGTACCATACTGTATCAGTATCCGTACCGTACATACGTTTTCCTTTTTTTTGGCACGTACTGTAACGTTCCTTTCCAATCTGTTGGCCAAGAGATAATGCGGCCATGTTATGCTTTCTCAATTTATTTTTCATAGAGATACATTGTATTTACATAAACCCTCGGTGTTAGATACTGTCCTAACTAGCCCCTAAAGACCTACTTCAGCTGCAGTTCCACATCCCTGGTTCTCGCATAAGTGCTTGTTGATAATTACCTGGTGTTATCCTTTGCTTTACGTTGATTATTGTGTCCTTTAATCAAATTCTTTGTTTAAAGGAAATCCATTTTTATTGGGAGAGGAGAAGCAAGGAGTGGATGGGAAAATTTTCAATTTTGTAAGACGTGGGGAATTCAAGGATTCATTTTCTCTTCAACTTTTCATTTTGTTCAAAATGCATCACCCAATATTATGTCATGTTAAACCTGTAAAACCTGTAAAGCATCCACAGTTGCACTTTCTCAAAACCGGCTAGTTAAAGTTGCCTTCAATGTGGATAAAAAAGCTGGCGGTTTCACAAAAATCAGGACACAAAATCGATGAACATTGGAAATCTTATCATAATTTGTCATCCTATCGTTGACAGTTAGTATTAACGTTATACCAGTCTATGTATGGGTCATAGTAGCAGCTGCAGTCGTCAGTGTTGTGACCCTGGGTGCATGTCTAAGGAGAAAACAGACGTATAAGCCTCTTGACGGACTAGACCGAGAGTTTGAAGAGTATCTGCAGGCAAGTTTATGACTCTGTCATTTACAGGTTTTTTTTACTAAGAAAACATACACAATTTTGTCTTCTGTCGCTGAACAATTCAGAAATTTGAAGAATTCGCTTTTGAAACACATCATCGTGTTTAAGTAACAAAATACCATGCCATTGTTGGCAAATGAATATTGACTAAAATTCAATTGTCATCTATACTTTCCCGCCGCTGTGGTGTTCATGATTTTATCTGTTGTAACTGGGGAATCAATTACTAGGAACATTTGCCTAAGGCAGCATTGGCTTGGAATGTTAAAAGAACAGCTCTGAAGATACACAATGAAGAACCCATTGGTGTAGGGGAATTCGGTCGAGTCTACAAAGCTCGACTGACCGTCCATGGAAGGGAGCGAGTAGCTGCTGCTAAAACCCTCTGCGAAAGTAAGTTCACTTCCTTTACATTAAGTCGTATTAATATTGAGTGAAACGAAACATCCCGAGAACGTTATAAAACTCTAAAGCCCAAGCCTAGTCTAGTCCAGTCGAACCCCAAAAGTTAGCGATCGAAAAAATCGGTATGTAGGTTAATGTGAGCAGACAAGATTTGCGTCCAACCTGTACGGCATACATACGCACTTACCACGTTGTACTTGTCAGCAAAATCAATACTGTAAGCTTACATACTTTAATACCGTGAACAAAGTCGCGAGCAAAATCATTAATAGCAATACGGTTATGCAATAGCTGGGAGACGAGTTACTCCAATATCGTAACCTAAACATTATGTTTGATATGTGGAAAATGCCACAAGGTACTCCACTCGTCAGAGAAAGTGTCATTTGTGATCTGGAAGACACGTAGGCTCGAAATTCGACCTTTGACCTTGATGTGATCTTTTTACCGCATTGTTATCTAATGCACAGGTGTCACATAGAGATAAGTGGTCTTGTTTAAAATGACGATGATGCTCTGATTTCAATTCAGCTCGTTCAGATGCAATCAGCCGGAAAAACTTCGTTCATGAAGTTCAATGTCTGATGGAGTTGGCTTGCCATTCTAATGTTATCCCTTTTCTTGGAATTGTCATCAATGGAGGTAGGACTCTTGGGCTTCTTGGACCATGTATATACGACTCAACAGAAATTTCTCGATGTTACAACTCGGTAAAACTTCACAAATACGGGCAGTTTTTACGTTATACATTGTAGATTGATATATGGCGGGTGCCACATGTGGGGCAGGATGCGCTTACTATTTTCGAAACACCTGACATCACTTCTTGGTCTTCTGGCCAGAGGTCCATATATCTTTCTTTCATGAATATGACTTTGTTTGTGTACCGTCTATTTACTCTCTGTTCTGTGCTGTTTTGTGTCTATGTTTACAACTATAACGTTGTCTTACGAATTCTGACCTACTGTCATTGGATTATGGATTGGTATGATTGCGATTATTGTGCTTAAAAGGCGTTGTTATGACGGTTAGCTACCAACTTTATTTTCACCAAAACATCTCTAGCCTGAGGAACGTTTATTAAAGAACTCCATCAGCAATGCTTGTAACACTGGATGTATGTGATGAGCTTTATGAATTGTTACACTGCCATTCACCAAGAAACCGACAAGATCTACTATATTTTATTCTCCTAGATCCAAAGTACATACTGACAGAATATGCATGCCAAGGTGATCTGAAGAGCTACCTTGCATCATTGAGATTACTCCACACAGAAACAGAAACACAGTTGATAAAAGTTTCCAGAGACATCGCCAATGCCCTGTCGTTCATGTCGATGAAAGGTGTAATGCACAAAGATATCGCTGCTCGTAATGTGTTCCTGACTAATGATTTCACAGCCAAGATCGGAGATTTTGGACTTGGACGGGATGTTTACGAAAGACTCGGGAGTGATTATATGATACCCACCTGGGTTGGTTTTGATAATATTACCCCAAGTGTTCGTGGTGCTACAACTGAATATTCCTAACTGTGCAATTTTCATAAGCGCTGAAATTGCATGTTTTAGTAGACTTAGGCCTACGTCTGACTTGGTGCTTGCTTATCTGCCTCCTGTGCCTTAAGCTGTCAATTTCAGCCCATTATTTATTATAAAATACCACATAAAGAATTACCTATAAAGAATTATCACAATAATTATAAGCTTCCCTGTACGTATATTTTTGCAGCGAATATTTTTAAAATTATTAATATTCGAAATGTTTCAAATCTGTACACATACACAATAGATATCACAATAACACGCTTATTAAAGCTTATTTTGTAAATAAGTACCCTAGAATGAAAGTTTCGTCGCAATCAAACTTACTATTATTACGATGTTTAAGAATTATATGAAAGACCAGTAGCTGTGTAACTTTTGAGGATTTTTCACGTTTTTTTTTTACTCTTTAGCACAGTTTCTTGTTCTCCTCCACAAAGAATTTGAGATAAACAATAATCAGTCTTTCAACTCAACCTACACACGTGTAGACTGCATTGTTATTGTTGACAAATGAATTATGGTCCTGAGATGAATTCAACAATAGCAGTGCAATCTACGCATAGGGACGCTATGCTGACAGGCTAAATAGTTGGTGTTTCAACATATTTTGATGAGTAGAACAAGAACTTGCGATTGACATTTTACAAGAAATGTTTACTATGAAAAATTCATCAAAACTTACAGTTAGTGGCCATTTCATTATTATTAGTCGCGCCGGCGACTTACTGACTACGCATGGGCATATTCATAGTATATGCGAGTAACCGGAAGTGTACCCTACTTTAATGGGCGCCGCCATGTTTTTTGGAGTGCTCGTAAATAAACAAATTCGAAACGTGCAAATAATTATATAACATGCCATTTGTAAAATATGTCTCTTTTATTGGCCAGTAAGTATTATTACCACACTGTAGCTGATACAAAATATCGTTAATATAACGCATAAAAAATAAAAAAGGGAAAAAACTGTCGTGCGTATGAACGGGGCATACGCAAAGAATGCTGGGATTGAATTTTAGAAAAGCGCCCCCTGTGTCAATAATTAGATTCTAAACGGAACGCTGTAGTTTTCAGCTTGCAAGTGGAAGTTGAGCAGTGCGGTTACCATTGCAACGATAATTATTGCATAATACGTCCCTTGTTTAACGCAATAGGCTGTTATCATGGTAAAAATTGCCAATTTTTGTCCAACATTTTTACACATTACAGAAAATCTATACCTGCACTGCTGCAGGGTTTGACGTCGTCCCTGGGACGTCGTGTACGTGAATAGCTGTGATATTGCAGCGCGCAGCGGTACTTGTGGCGTGTATCGAACGCGCTCGGGTCATTGAGGTCATCACCCGGGACTGTGGCGATGACCCCAATGACCCGATCGCGTTCGATATACGCCACAAGTACCGCTGCGATATCACAGCTAGTACGTTAACTGCTTTCATCAGAGGGAAACCGGGCATAGTTGTCATATGAAGTAACATTTAATGATATGTTATCATGAATCAATACAAATAACATTGCTAATCTTAACCCCTGGAGCGACACCAAGGGCTGAGCCCTATATAATATTATTATTAGAGCGGGGTAGAAAGTGAAATAATAAAAAAATCTTGTATCAAGTACTAGTAACAGACCAATGTTAACAAACACAAGCCGTCAAAGTATGGAAAACACACGTCTTTAAAGCTTAGGAGAGGTAACTATGTTGCATAGATTAGGGTCATATGAGGAGACTGAACCCATCCATAGATATAGTTCATTATGTTTCTCCATATCACATATGTTCGCAGGCAAATCAACAATGTCGATTTCCCTTACGATGGATGCCACTGGAGTTTCTCACCGACGGAACGTTTACATTGGAAAGCGACATGTACGTAAGTTAAACGATCAAAAGGGACGAATATTTGAAAGGGGTCTCGGTACAATGTCAGTCTCAGAGCCTGTGTGTTGTAACAGTTTGTAACGCAAGAGCGTCAATGTGAGGCAAAAACTGACCAAGTAGACGAAATAATCCTCACAACTCCTACATGTTTCATTTAACAGATGCTATAGGCCTATCTGTGTGCTATTCGTTCATCGAACGTGGCAATATTAAAGGGACAAAGTAGTTCTTTTTTACTTTATCGTGATACAAAACATGGAATACTTGCACAAGGTCACTCAATGTACAAACTGACAATGGTACATACAGGGAAAGTGTCAAAAATAACTCCTTTGCTGAATGCAAATAGATGAAGTCGTTTGTTACCTTTAGACGAAATGGACCTTTCCTCTTCCAACTTTCTTTCCAGTGACAAATCAATATTGCCATAACGTTAAAGGAAATGTAGCCGCTATCCTAATCTATAAATTAATGATTAAATGCGACACAAATGAAGATTTCATTACAAAAGCTTGCATGGGGTCCAAACATTAGGTAAGAGGGTTTGCTCAGCCATGCATAGTGACAGTTATACACTTGATTTTTTGAAATTGAATTTGGTACGGACTTTAACATGTTTGACTGAATGTTAAATCTTGTCAACCTGAAAGCACCACACAGTAAGTGAGGTTACCCACAATTCCCCCTGATTTGTTCTATCAGACATTCCCCCTGATTTGTTCTAGCGGACATTTTTTGCTAAGGCTTCTTCACTTTTATCAGTTTCTAAACAATTTTTAACTTACAAATTAAGTTCAGGAATTTTTATTAAAACTATGTTCCAAAATTATTGATTATATTTAAAATTCAAGAGTAAATTGAATGAGAAGTCGATGTCTGGAGGTGCTAGAATAGCACACTTGTCAAGATAAAGTTATCAGCAACTAAGATGGTCTCATCATACCATCTGTCAGACATGCAAATTTCCTTTGTTACGAACATTAAAAAAATCAATATTCTTTCTTTTGCCAGCACAGATGCAACTTATTCCCTTAGTGTCCTTGAAAATATTGTGTATGGCTGTCAAAAATCTATGACAACAGAATTACAAAATTGCTATCTCCTCCGCGGAAAAGAGGTTGATCTTCTCATTATTTGCAGTGAGAAATCAAAAAATTATGATTATCAGATCTATGTTGCCAGAATTTTGAAATATGGACCGAGTTTTCCTGTGTACAGAAGAAATTCACCTCAGTTCAGTGAGTGATCGCCATGTGTACGGATCATGGAGAATTGTTGGTAGCCTCACTTACTGTGCACCATTGAGGTTGTGTACATTTGATCAGTATTTCAGCATGTTGCATCAGTCAAACAACACATCAAAAGACGATTGGAACTAATTAGGGATAATTGGTTGGTGAAGTAAGGTCGTTTTAATCTGCAAATGTAAGCTCATCTGCTTTTCTATTTAAGTTAAACACTTGTTTTTATGAATAGTTTGTAATACTGCAATATTCAGCTATATGGCACCTAACACTTTTAAGAAATTTGAAAAATATGGAGATCCAATTATCCAAAATTAGCTCTAATCGTCTTTCAAATAACATCCATGGCCAAAGGCTCATAAATATTAATTCTATAAAACAAGTAGATTTTTAAAATGTATAGGGTATTTATATGTCAGCAACACAATGCTATGTTTGCTAATGTACTGTTGTTGTTATAACGTTATAAATGGGACATTACAAAGTATAGGTTGTATTGGTAAAGTGAACTCTAGACAGTCAGTTATGATTTCGAGGTAAAGTAGACTAGAGCAAGAACATGTTTTTTACAAACGATATGAAATGCCGGTAATTTACACCCAAAAGCAGGGGTAACTATAGGAATTGTACCTCAGATATGAAAACTGTGATTGTGACGCCCTATAACGTAGTTAAGGGCAATTTGGTAAGAGTTACGCCATTGGACTTGAGGAAGACTAATCAACAAAACTATGGAGAGTTAAAGTTGAACCAAAACCTTACTAGATACATGAAGTTCTTAAATTGCACAACTTCCGAATAGTAGCTCTGCTAGTTTTTACATTTGATCTACAATTTTTTGATAGGTAGCCCTGAATATCCAAGTAAGAGTTTTGCGATAGCCTATTTAAAACTATATGTTGCTTTCCTGTTCCTATTTATACAACATTTTTCTGTTAATATGATTTGCTAGTTACCGTCTCATGGTCTCTCGTTACCACTGATCTCATTCTACGTTGCTTTTTTTTATTTTAATAGATGGTCGTACGGAATCTTACTGTGGGAAATTGGTTCGCTCGGTAAGTGTTGAAATTCTTGTATATATATATATATATATATATATATATATTATATATATATATATATATATATATATATATATATATATATATATATATTTATATATATATATATATATATATATATATATATATATATATATATATATATATATATATATATATATATATATATATATATATTATAAGCTAGGGATGTGTTTCCTAGAGGGATATAAGCCAAAAAATATTTCCGTCATAGAGACTTACACATGTAAGCCAAAAGTATTTCATTAGGAACACATTCTTGTAAATCTAACCCTTTGTCATGATTTGCTGATTTTGTTGTATTTCGGTCTTTTAACAAGGCGGGTCTCCAATGATCGACGTTCCAGTTGAAAATTTACTCGAGTATCTACGAAATGGTAGAAGACCCGTGAAGCCAGAAGGATGTACACCCAGAGCGTGAGTGATAAATTTCAAAATTGTCAAAGTTATAGTCATGAATAAGCAAGTTACAGAAAGCCTGCTTAAACTCGCCGAGTTCTTATCACGATTTTAAAACGTCTTCATAACTTGAGTGTACATTGTGTCCCTAATTTTTCCAAAATTAGAATTTTTTTGCACTTAGAATTTGCGGTAGACAGGAATAGAATGAGTTCTCCTACTTTATATGATATGAAACATCGCTCGTCGATGCTGAATATTCGATGTTTTGCATTTTACTCCACAAACATGTCTTGTATATAACTACCAATATAAAGGTCAAAATAAAATCGATCAGAATAAGAGAAAAAATAGGAGACACGATAAAGTAATGTACTCTTCAGTATAACCATATTGAAGGTTACTGTCTTTTATTTCTATTATAATTGTTCTAAAGAAGAATTATTGTTACCAGAGGGGATTCATCGCGCTTAGAAGCATTCTTGATCCCCTTTGTCTGAAGCAAAAGAAGTTTATATATACCACCTTTTTTGTTTTCTTCTGCCCACCTTGATATTGAAAGTGCTTTTGATTCTCCTGAAAAGTACAATGAGCTGGACACAACGCAAGAGAGAAAATTTCAAGTTTTTTTCCAAAACCAAATATGGAAATACATTTACAGAATATTTATGATAAGATACGCAGAACTGTGTTGACTTGTTTTTACCGTGCCTGCGCTCTACATTTGATGTTTCACTGGAATTTCATCAATAATGTGAGCTGCACGACTAAAGTTAGGGGGTTGATGTTAATGAAATAAGCTTTCTTTAATACTTTAGTTATCCTTTTAAAGCGATAGATGATTTGCACCAATTATGATGTTAGCATTCTTGTACGACGTATGGTGTAACCAGATAAAGTTAAAGTCCTTGTTAGTCATCAGAGACTGCTTTATCCCATCTTTGGTAGATACCAGATTATGCAGCATTGTTGGCATGTCAACAGGTACGAGCGCCCAACACCAGACCGACTCATGGCTGACTTAGATTCTATGTTAAGAATACCACCCAACAGATATCAAGTATGTTTGAGCAAATTCACATTACTTTGAGTTTTGACTTTTTCTCCAGTAAAATGATTATATCAACTGCCAGTTCATTTGAATAGAGATTATATATGCTTTAAAATTGTTTGAGGCTTTATCTTCATCCGGGTTTCTTCATATTAAGTTGACATCTCAGGGGTTGGTTGAAAGAGTGGCACTCACTCACCGAAATTGGTAAATATGTTCTTTGGATAGTTAAAACTAAGAAGCACAAACTCTACACAAATTTCTGCTTAATGAGGAGAGGCGGTGTTTAAAAATTCTACATGTGAGCTAAATGTTTGCATGAGGTGGGAAAATAGTTGACAAGACCCATCTGCTACTATACAATAGATGTTTATTCTTCCTAACGTTTCGGACGTACACGGACGACCTTCATCAGAGGCTATACAGACACAATGGAAAAAAAGAACGAAAATTACATTTTGTTCTACTCGGTCAATGAATACGATAACAAATACGCAGATATTTAGCGTATATTAGGCACTGTAGAAATGTTTTGATAGCATGTAAAGTCTATGGTAGAAATGTGACTACTGTAAAGAAGGAACAAACAAAAACGAAATAGCTGAAAACGGAAATGAAGTTGAGTAGGTAAATTGAACAATGCAATGTATTGAAAGGTGGATACTGTCAATTCCTATAAGAAACCAGAAATTAACTTACAAGTTTGTGGAACACGTCTGTTCGCTTTGAACGGTGAACAAAGTGAACAAAGAAAAAAGAAAAATGGGCTCCCTATATTTCAGATGAGTGGTGGGGCCCCTTAGCAGGGGTCGAAGCTAACTACCAATTGTTTTTGTTAATTCCTAGAGGATGAATGGTACCCAGATTATGGATATATATTTTATTTCCATTTGTTGTCTGATTTTTGTTTGTGTTGATGATATTTTGCAGATTCCAAACATTGTGAAATTGTTATGATCCTTCATATTAAAGTGTTCGCTTACGAGCGTGTCTTTTTTTGTTTTGATATTATATACATGTTCGTATGTCCGTGTTTTTAGTTTCCTGCCAGCTTCTCCGATGTATACAAACTTATCACATTGTGAACAGTTGATGCCGCGTATGATATTACTGGTGTTGCAAGTTATATTGCCAATGATAGGGTGAAGTGAACCAGCGTTATTGTCTTTGACTCTGTGTTGAGGATGAATTTACACTGGTTGCAGTAGCCGCATCTATTTTAATCTCGACAAACTACTTCTCTTTCACGAATATAGCAACACCATACATCCAACCATCAAATTTACAATAAACTACAGAGAAACTGCCATTCCTGGACACAACAATGATCAACGAGAACGGCAAAATAGCGACTACAATATACACCAAGCCCACCGACAAACATTCATATCTATGGTCAACGTCCTGCCATCCAAAACACATTTTCAAATAAATGCCATGGAGCCAATCCCTCAGATACCGACGCATATGCAGTGACACCAATAAGTAAGACACAGCAAGCGAGGCCCTTCACAACCATTTAACACATCGCGGGTACAACCATGACTTCATAAAGAATGTTATAGAGGGCGCTAGACTCAAATCAAGATCACAATTGCTACAACCCAGAATACCACTTGTAACTACTTTCAACCGCAAACTACCAAACATACATGCAATAATCAAAAAATACTGGGACGTACTCCAGGCAACTCCAGACACGAGAGACATTTTCCGCAAACCACCCATAGTTTCATACAGACAACCTAGCAATCTCTCTAAAATTCTCGTCAGAGTCAGAATTAACAACAACCAGAAAGACACAAAACTCAGCCCAGGATCATGCAATAGATGCGGCCACTGCAACCAGTGTAAATTCATCCTCAACACAGACAGAGTCAAAGACAATAAAACTGGTTCACTTCACCATATCATTGGTAATGTAACTTGCAACATCAGTAATATCATGTACGGCATCAACTGTTCTCAATGTGATAAGCTTGTATACATCGGAGAAACTGGCAGGAAACTAAAAACACGGACATACGAACATGTATATAACATCAAAACAAAACAGACACACTCGTAAGCGAACACTTTAATATGAAGGATCACAATATAACAATTTCACAATGTTTGGAATCTGCAAAATATCATCAACACAAACAAAAATCAGAAAACAAATGGAAATAAAATATATCTATAATCTTGGCACCATTCATCCTCTAGGAATAACAAAAAAGATTGGTAGTTAACTTCGACCCCTGCTAAGGGGCCCCACCATTCATCTGAAATATAGGGAGCCCATTTTTCTTTTTCCTTTGTTCACTTTGTTCACAGTTCAAAGCGAACAGACGTGTTCCACAAACTTGTAAGTTCATTTCTGGTTTCTTATAGGAATTGACAGTATCCACCTTTCAATACATTGCATTGTTCAATTTACCTACTCAACTTCATTTCCGTTTTCAGCTATTTCGTTTTTGTTTGTTCCTTCTTTACAGTAGTCACATTTCTACCATAGACTTTACATGCTATCAAAACATTTCTACAGTGCCTAATATACGCTAAATATCTGCGTATTTGTTATCGTATTCATTGACCGAGTAGAACAAAATGTAATTTTCGTTCCTTTTTTTCCATTGTGTCTGTATAGCCTCTGATGAAGGTCGTCCGTGTACGTCCGAAACGTTAGGAAGAATAAACATCTATTGTATAGTAGCAGATGGGTCTTGTCAACTATTTTTCACACCTCATGTATCCATCAAGTACCCGCTGCCAATTTCACATATGGACTGTGGTTGGACTGACCCACTTGATATTCACCACTATAAATGTTTGGGTCAAAACTCTGAGCTACAAGTTCCTATTCGGGGTCAAATGTTGTGCTATAGTAAAAACGGGGTCCTCAAATCAATACTTTGTCAACATTCCCTTGGTCAAACGTCTACATGAACCAAAAAGAGTGAGTGTCAAAACAAAATGCATGTGTACACCTTCCTATGGCAACACCCATCCTTTCAGAGGTCATATGTCTTTTCCGGCATTACCCCTCCCACACGAAATAATAAACTCACTTGCAATTGCTTTCAACCTTCGCAGAGATTCTTCACAGAAGCCTTCAAAGAGAGAGACGAAGACACACCTGATGTGAACCCTGACCTTGAATGAATGACCTGATTCTGCTGTATGTTCGACTTGAAGATATGGGTCTAACTTAGCCAACCTCCAATTGGTTGGAAGTTGAAAGTACCTTTGTATAATGTATATACATTCATTCATATATACATTCATGATGCGCAGAATACGATGTTCTCATGTTTACTATTAATTTGAAATCGTGTTGATTGCAAACAGAAAATTCTTTGCATATATCGTTAGTTTTGACAGTGTCAGGAAATTATATGCAAACTGTATTTCAATAATAGATACAAAGAAATACCATATTAACATGAATTCCAGATGAATTAAAATGTCTTTCATTTGCCTGGACACCTGAGGTGGTCTCTACATCCTTCGTTTGATAATCCACATATGGGCATCAGATTCATGACTTTGGCACATTATCACAATATTAGTGTTTCTGTTACATGCTAGCCAAATTACAATGTACTACTAAAATGATGAGGTCTAGTATATTTTTAAAAACAAACTGCATTAATTAACGATGGTATATTAACAACGCTGCCCATAAATCAGAGCACCCAATAAGCAGACAGTTAATTCGTTCGTTCAAATTTTGCAAACTACATTTACATCTGTATAAACTAGCATCTTAAGCATCTGGTTGGTGGTTACTTGTACATCGATTGTTGTTAATTTGCTAAAGGGCAAATAGAGTTAAAGCAAGATTATTGCCTCATTTGTTAATCAAGAGACAGCAGCTTGGTATACGGACCGAGACAAATGCATAGTATTATACATAATATGGATGTTACATTTACATTGGAATAGAGGCTGCTGAGATACAATGGTGGGCCCAAGTCTTTGAATTTATTCTTTTACTGCGAGTAGTTTTTTTGGCAATTTTTATAAAATATGCTTAGCACTCTCTTTAGCGGAATTTGTGAATATTTCTTTTCAATGTATAACAAGCTACTACAATAATTGTTGAATGATTCTGCCTAAAAATTACTAGCTTGATTAAAACTCTAAGGCTGCCTTTGTTGTATCTATGTGTTATGTTATATTATTATGTCAAGTTCATCAATGCGTCATTCTGACTGCAGCTCATGCCAGCTGTAGCAAAATGGTAATGTACAATTCCTAAAACACTTCCTTCAACTAGCATGGAAAAATACAGAGCATTTAGAAAATGCAAATCTTTGGCGTGAAAATTAAATGGTCGGGTACGACGATAATTAAAATAGCAATACTAGTGTAACTCTTATGAAATTTTGCTTTTCCAAACTGTCCTATTAGAACATTTGGCTTGAACTTTTCTGTACAAGTGTTGTCTAGATCTCTTTTTACTCTCTGCCTCACTTCTACTGAAATAGCTGCGTACAGATGCTACTTTGCCCTCTCTTAATAATGCTTGACCCGATAACAGTTGCATAATTTTAAAATCTCTCTCTTTCTGCTGTAACGTCGGCGCGCCAAACGCTTCACAAATATTTATCGTCAGAGTATAAAAATGAACAGTTAATCTTTTCTAAATAAATTCTTACAAGCGTATGAATAATACTGAGAAGGCTAGTTTGTCCGTAGGTGCAGATAAATTGCAATAAATCTATCTGTCTTTCCCGATTGAAAAACAGCTTAATTGAATTCAAGAAAGAAAAAATAAAAATACTAATTTAAAAATAAAAAACTGTTTATTTTAGTACATTGTAAGCGTCCAAGGAGATAAATAGACATAAAAGAATTAAGTTTGCAACTTAGAAAAAACGCCACTCTTATCATTATTTTGTACAGGGGTAACACTATGTACAAAAAAGCAATGATTTTACAAAAAAGTCGAAAATTTCATAAACAATACTACGTACACAAAAGCACTATAAAATCATAAAAAAACCTACCATCACTCGGAAAAGTATTATGACAAAAAATTAAAAGTGAACAACATTCGGCTTGACAATGAAAAAAGCAAGAAAATGAGAATAAAAGAAGCTGATAAAAATGCCATACATACAAAATTATTTACTGATGTAAAAGTAAATACAGCTCTACCTGTAATTAAACCTTTTATAAATAATTAGAAATGACCACAATCCGGTTTGAGTGTGAACAAAGAGAAAATCAGAGTTAAGCAATCGATATCAAACTCTCTCTCTCTCTCTCTCTCTCTCTCTCTCTCTCTCTCTCTCTCTCTCTCTCTCTCTCTCTCCCTGCATCTAAAAGCGGAACAGAAAGTAATTTTGTTGATAGGTTTTGACTTGAAGACGCGTTCGGCTATGATAACCTTCTTGCCAAATTACTATCTACTGCTGCCGAACAAATTGCAAAGCCCCTTTGTCACATCTTCACCCTGTAATTTCAAAATAGTCAGTTTCCCGATGCATTGAAGATTGCTAAAGTGGTTCCAATTTTTAAAAAGGACGCCAAAGACGCACCTGTAAACTATAGCCTAATCACTGTTGAACCACTAATTGGGAAATTTCTGGAGAATCTTGCAAATAATCGGTTCATGAATTTGTAGATAGTTATCGCCTGCTTTTTGTACATCAATATGGCTTTCATAAAAATGAAGTGCAGACCTGTCCCTCGTTAACCTACTGATTACTTGAATTCAGCAAATAAGTCAAGTATTTCAACAGCTGTAATTTTGAAAGTCTTTTCGAAGGCATTTGATACCATAGATCATGATATAATTATCAAAACTGCGACATTATGGTGCAAGGGGAATCCATCCCTCTGGTTTGCAGACTATTTGATTGATAGATCACAATATGTGTTTGTAATTGAACAACGTCTTAAAACTGCAAGTGAATTCTGGTTTTCCTTGAGGCTCAGTACTTGGACAGACTCTGTTCATGATCTATGTATTAAGTGATTAACCGAATTCTTCCAATTGTTTCGATTGTTCCGGATGACGAACACCTATTCCAGACTTTTTCGGCAGAATCTGAAGTAAATCTACATACGATTGATCATCTTTTTTTGATATTACGCATTGGTGTGAAATACAAGTATGTTGACCAAAAATATTGCCAAGGACAGGTTACGTAATTTTCCAAAGTAAACGTATATTGTTATCAACTAAAGGTGTTCTGTTTGTAAAAAAAGATAATATGCATGAGGCAATACAAGCATCATATGTCGAGTGATATTTGATCAATCTTATATGGAAACCACTCATTTATTTATATCTAGTATAACATAAGGTCATCCGGAAGTCTTGGATGATACGTTTTCATGTTATAATTACTTAAATCCTATTCAAATATTGCTCAGAAATGTGTGTGAGAGCTTTTGCGTTCTCTTGGTTCCATGGGTCCTCCCCACCTTTATTTCTAAACTTAGTTGTACTTAATGTATATAAACTTGAAATTCACGTCTTAGTAATATATGTGCTCTCATCTACGATTTACAGCACCAGAATATTCCCTTCTCTTTGAGTGATCGTCTTGAGATGGTAGGTCACTGTTATGATACTAGATTCGAATTTGGTGATGCGAATCTATCCTTGCCATAAATAGGCACTACTACTGGTCAGTTAATGATTTCATAGTACAACGTTAAAGAAGACCTTAATGCATGCTGTTAAGCTGAGCACATCAAGATGCCAGTTTTAAACTGCGTTCAGAATAACGGTTGGGGGAGCTGGAGGAATCCAGATTGAAATAATCTTTTGTTAAGACCCCCCCCAGGTTACACATACCTACCTACCCACCTTCCCACCTACCAACCTACCTACCTACCTACCTACCTACCTACCTTCCTTCCTTCCTTCCTTAAACGAGAAGTTTTCAGAACCGTGGGTGCACAATAGGGGGATTACTGATGACGCAGCCATTTGCATATACTGGGCGGGAGTTTTGAATTCTCATAGCATTGCTTAGACCGTGTGATGAATTTGAATAATCATGATGGGCACTTTCATGTCACATGCAAAGAGGAGTCAAATGGTGTTACAGGGAACACGTTCTGAAACATGTGCGTTCTCCACAAAAAAACGAAACATTTTTTCAGTCAATTTTCTAGTTAAGTTTAGTCGCTATATATTCGCAGACAACATATGCAACATTCGATGACAATGAACGCCAGAAACATTGCAAAACTGTGGGATTTTGGGACCAAACATGGCACGTCCTGTCAGTAGTGTGACTTATTTACATTTGCATAGATTTACGATAATCTGGCTTTTACAGGGGGAAGTTCCTGTTTATATACCATTCTACCTACCTACCTGCTGGAATGTATGACCACCTACCAACCTACCTACCTTGATACATACACAGACACACACAGACACACAGACACACAGACACACACACATACATACATACATACATACATACTACATACATACATACATACATACATACATACATACATACATACATACATACATACATACATACATACATACATACATACATACATACATACATACATACATACATACATACATACATACATACATACATACATACATACATACATACATACCTTTTACACTTATACGAATGGACAGTGAAATTGATCTAAATGTTGCCACACTTGTGTAATTGGTTTGTAAAGTTGGTCCAAAACTTGCCTCAGAAGTTGCACTGACTTAGGGACGCACCCATTAGATCTGGGAGGGGGGTGGTCAAAAACAGAAAAAAAAAATTTTCAGAGCAGAAAGTTAGGAAAAAAAAAATCTTCAAACTAGTTTGCAAAATAAAAAAAAAATTAATAAGAAGACAAAGGCGTAAAAAAAAAATCTGCAAAAGTCTTTAAAATTTTGATTTTTTTTTAGATTTTACCGACAGAAAGCAACTTTCTGTATTTTTTAGTACATCCTCCCAGCACATTTTTAATTTTAATTTATACATTTAGAGTGACTGTATCCCTTATACTGGAAGTTGTGATTATCTTATCTTTTCAGGACTTTTCTATTCTGATCACTTGAAAATTATG
Source organism: Ptychodera flava (assembly GCF_041260155.1). Classification (NCBI taxonomy): domain Eukaryota; kingdom Metazoa; phylum Hemichordata; class Enteropneusta; family Ptychoderidae; genus Ptychodera; species Ptychodera flava. The sequence goes on from NC_091940.1 coordinate 11,300,323, forward strand.
AAATTATAGAACCTGTTGTCTACTTGTTTCCCGCGTACAAACCGAGCAGGTACACTAGGTAAAACATTGAAACTATGGTATGGTTGTCAAGACAGAAAAATGTATTTGCCTTTTAAGATCAAGGTAAACAGATGCAGGCCACATCAGTTTCATTTTTTTCACAGCATTTTATTGCAATGATGAATGCAAGAATGGGTGAACAAGTAGAAACACGTCAATTATGATAAAACAACATATCAAGTCATTATGTATTATTTTGCTTTTAAAAAGGCATTTTCAATTCTTTTTTTCTCAAAAAACAGCCTCAAAAAACAACAGCAACACATGTTTTAACATTCAACAATACACTACGTAGAATGCCACCTATCCAACAAATCCCAACACAAAAACACACAAAAGGGGTTGAACTTTGAAAGTTTCTCGATAGCAAATACTGAATAAATCTGCATGAATAATCGTTTTTGTGTAGCAAATTTCAAAGAAATTGGACAAGCCCTTTCAGAGAATACAGATTTTTTGACCATGAATGGCATAAATTGCCCTAAAAAGACAAATATTGAAATTTCAACACATCTATACACATCCAATCAATTTTGACATACTGCTACAGAGAAATAGATGTTTTGATCAAAAAAGAGCAAACATTGCTCTAAAAACACAAATATGCAAATTTAACTATATTATTTAGCTTATTTTAGCTTCTCAGCTTGTCAAAATCAATTGTAAATCATGAGATATGCATGATGTTTGGTGGGGTGAATGTAGCCATTTTACCACGCAGTAGAAAGGGAAGCCAGGAAACCAAAATAGTCAATTTTCAAAACCATAGGAAGCTACTGAGGAGCAAGAAGACCATGTTTCAGAGGAAGATGTGTAATCCGAAAAAAATGCTCCCAAAGTTCCACCAAATAACACCATTTTTATCTCTATTCTTCAAAAGCTCCAACAGCAGGAGGGGGGACACCCCCCTCCTGAACTCCCCCCGCAAAAATACTCCCCAAGTGCCACCAAATAACACCATTTTAATCTCTATTTTTCAAAAGCTCCAATGGCAGGAGGGGACACCCCCTCCTGACCACCCCCCCCCGCAAAAATACTCCCCAAGTGCCACCAAATAACACCATTTTAATCTCTATTTTTCAAAAGCTCCAACAGCAGGAGGGGGGACACCCTCCTCCTGAACTCCCCTCGCAAATATACTCCCAAAGTACCACCAAATAACACCATTTTAATCTCTTTTTTCAAAAGCTCCAACGGCAGGAGGGGGGACACCCCCTCCTGACCACCCCCCACAAAAATACTCCCCAAGTGCAACCAAATAACACCATTTTAATCTCTATTTTTCAAAAGCTCCAACAGCAGCAGGGGGACACCCCTCTCCTGACCTCCCCCCTCCCCGTGACCGCTTGCGTGGCCGCTTTATCTTCAGACAGCGACGAACTAAAAAAAAAATTATAAATCTGAAAATTTACTCTGAAAAAAAAAATTTGCACAGCTAATCTCAATTGGAAAAAAAAAATTCAGAAATTTACAATAGTAAAAAAAAATTTTTCACAATTTCATTGTGACCACCCCCCCCCTCCCAAGGTCTAATGGTCCATCCCTTATTATAACTGCGGTGAAAATCAAAGAGCTTTTATGGACCAATAATAAACACACACCAGGGAGTACACTTTGCAGTGCACTTCACATACACAGAATCATATTACATTCTTTTTATACCGCAGCTCTGAGTTACATTTATCACAGCTGAGTCACAGAGTCTAGTTGTCATTAGACTCTTGCTGCCTTTGCACTGTATGAAGTTCTTTGGCACAAAATCATGATGAACAGGAAGAGAGGTGTAAATACGCCAGAAGCAGTACATGAGAAAGTTGTCGAAATGTACGGGGATAGAAAGTCAGGAAATCTTTACCCTACACACACAGACACTAATCAGTTCCTACTTTATTGCTTTATCTCAACAATTACAGCGGAAGCCTACTGTGAAACAACACTATCATCTGTCTGTTGTTTGCCGCAACTCAACTAAAATTACCGATCCTGTAGTAAATTTTGAAACAACTTTACAAACCAATTACACAAGTGTGATAATATTTAGATCAATTTCACTGTCCATTCTTATCTGCATACGACAGACTTTATCGACAGAAAGGTAAAATGTTATATATATATATATATATATATATATATATATATATATATATATATATATATATATATATATATATATATATATAGACTACCTTGGCAGCTTTTACATAAAGTTATCTACCGAGTCCATAGGTCGTGCTAATATAAGTGTGACGGCTGTCCTAGATTAACAACCACGCAGTGATTCTGAATCACAATCGTTCTATAGACCCATTCAGGATTATTCAGACAATACAAAAGTACTACGGGTATTTCCCACTTCTTTTCACCACACCCCTGGATACGCTTGTAATTTCGACATGTAGTGTATTCGTCTTTGATTTTGCTTTCTTGATTTGAAAGCAAGTATACACACGCGTTTACAGAGGTTCAATGCTGCAGTTATTTCAAGTAGAAGCATTTTTGTGCTGTCTTTTCGGACTATTCTACATAGGTAAGTAAGTAGACTTGGGCCAAATTGCTGAGCAAAGTCACCAACGGGACTGTTACTGTGTATTGCTTTACGAAGTCACCAAAGGTTTTGAATAAGACAATTTCCTATGGCGTCTAGGACCCACTACAAAGCGATGTTGTGCTAGATACTATTGCAGAAATATGTCGTAAAAAGTACTTTAATCAATTATAGTGCAAGCCAAGGGTAAATCTTCGGGGAGCTAGGACACGAGTTCAACAATCATCACGGTGTCACTCAGAGCAGTCTTGTTGCAGTCGTGGAGACTTCTCGGTAGTTTGGCGTCTACCTTATACAATATGTTATTTCTAAGGGAGCTTTCAGTAATTGCAGGGGTGGGCCGAGGGAATTTCGCGCACACCTGTACCGTAAAATGTGACCCTCCCCATCCTCCTGTCTACAATGTGACCCTCTCCTTTGTCCGACATTCTAAAACTTGACCTTCCCCCCCCCCCAACCATTCAAGTATTCTCCACAGGAATGACTAAAACAGTATCAGCTAATTTACATATCAATTGGTTCAATTGTTATGTTAGGGAAAAATTACAAAGGGGAGGCTGGCACTTTTGGAGGGAATGTCGCATTTTATTACGCAAGCACTTTTGAAGGGATACGATATTCCATGCATTTGCAGCATTATCACCATATTTTACGCAACTATAAGAAGGCAAGATGTGGCAGATATAGTGCTTCACCCAAAAATATCAAATCATAAAACATGGGAGTCTGCCAGGCAAATTATTGAGAATTTACCCCCACAAAACTGTGAAACATGCTATATCTGTATTTTATATATGTTTGATAATGTATTTAAATGTACTTTACTTGAATAGGGAAGTAAAATGTGCATTTGTGTACAAGAAATTGATTTCTGAATTTCATCTAAAGAGTTCACTATCCGTTGTGTCTATGATGAAATTAAGAATAGTTTTTTCTAAAATACAAAAATAGGTAAATCTTTGCCTTTGTGTACTCTTGATTATTGATATTAATGTTCTTGATTAAACTAGAGTGGTTACAAGTCTATTGTTGTGTAAGAAATTTGATTTGGAATTTGCCAGAAATGTGATTACTATGCATGGCTGTCTTTGATGAAACTATGAATATTTTTTTTCAGTACAAAATCAGATAAATCTGTGCATCTATGTATGCCTGATTATTTAGATTATCGTTCTTGATTAGACTAGAGTGGTTGCAAGTCTATGGTTGTGTACGAAATTTAATTTTGGAATTTCACCGAAATATCGATTCACTTCCTATTCAAATACACAGTGTGTGTTTTTCATGAAAACCTTAAAAAAAACTTAGCGGGTGGGGACGCAAAACAAAGAATTTAATTACTTTGGCCTTATGTAAGAAATTTGCTTTTGGAATTTCACTGAAATGCCAATTCACTATGCATGGCAGTCTATAATGTGTGCGTATTTTGTTGGTGATTTCCTATTCAGGAAATATCACATGGACAATCAAAGTTTTGGCCATAAAATCGGCTTCTGTCAAAAGTGACCCTCCCCCAAGATAGGTTTATAAAAAGTGACCCTCCCCCTTGAACTGTTTTCTAAAAAGTGACCTCCCCCCTCATTCCCCAGGCCCGCCCCCACCCCCCCCCCTGTAATTACTGAAGGCCCCCTAACAAGGCTGAAGATTAACGTCAAGTAAGGCAAAAAAAAAAGAAATGTTTCTGGTTAGCGCGTGCGTCACTTGAACAACAGCGCGTACGCGTCACCCTTTTTTGCCTGTTTTGTGGCCGGCGGCCGCGGCAAACTACGTATACTCATTGCTATGACACCAAAACAAAATGGCTGAAGAGAAAGAGAAAATTCTTTGGGAGTATGATCAGTGACTGCAAGAACAGTATATCTGTGAATATATCGATAAAACTATAAAACTTGCCCTCCCTCCCTCAGTGGAGGGAAACAATTCGCATCGCCGCACTAATTTTTAAAGAAAGGCCTGACCAGAAACATTTCTCTTTTTTTTAGCCTAAGAGAAAAGGGGTCAGTGATCGACTAGTTTACACACAAAAGAAGTAGCGTTGAATGGCCGAAACCTACCATTGCAAACTGTGTCTTGGGAATACTATTGTTTGCGATCACGCGATTTCTGTGTACAGCACACATATGTAGCCTAGGAATTCCTTTGAGTCGAAGATCTGTCCGCTAAATTAACTGCTCCTTTCTAAATCATTGTTGACCGGCCTGCTCTTACCTTATTCAATTGCCGAGGCACACTGAATTCTCTTTTCATAACATAAGGTATGTATAAAATTCTAATAGTTCAAAAATGAGAATTTCTCACGTATCAAAGCAACTGAAATCACCGCTAAAGAATAGCACTTATCGCAAATGACGTCACTGTTCTCTCTCTCTCATTCATATGCATAAATAGATATTTGTCGGCATTTTCCGAATAAACGACGAAAATAAAACCTGCTAGTGTTACTATGGCTATTTAAAGTCACAATAATTGGTATGAATTGATGGCTCAGACTACAAGCTGCAACAACAGCCGCGCATTCAACAACAAAATTTGCAGCGTTGTCCACAAGTCGCTATATTTAGTAACAAACCTGAATCGCGATCAACGCTATTATATTCATCCTTTATTTATTATTTATTTATTTATTATTATCTATGTATGTTTACTTGTGTATTTGTTTGTTCCATTGTTTGTTCGGTTAGTCTATTATTTAAGGAGCACCGTGGACCAGTGGTTAGGAACTCACTATTATCGAAGGATGGTGAGTTCGAGACCCGGTTCAAGTCCCGGTATGTCCAGAGTAGCGGATTCACTGTCGGAGGATGGTGAATTCGAGACTCTAGCTCGGTGTTGTGCCCTCGAGCAAGGCACTTTACTCCTCTGTGCTCCATTGGGGTAGTGGGTTATGGGCCGGTATCTCATCCTGTAAATGGGCTTGCACCCGTTGGATGTGGACTAAATAAAATTTAAAAAATAAAATAAAATTTAAAACATTTAATAAGATATTTATTTTCCTCTTCTACGTGGAAGCCTTTTCACTTCCAGTTGGAAATGTGGCTGACCTTAGCTTCACTGTTAACATTTCCGAGGTAAGTAACAGGGCTTGTTTATTTCCATGTTATTCAAGCTTCTTACAGCTGTTATCATATACCTACATTCACGTGCCTGTTAAAAGCTATGGGAGAAAGCGCCCTCAGACCCGTGCATTTGTTTACGTATCACGCCCCGGCCCGGTGCCCAAATATGGGCAATCGCCTGCATTTCTGATCCACCTCGATTCTTGTTACTACGCGCGTTGCTATCTGCAAATGTTCCATTCGTACAAAAATCCAGCGCGAGATTAGGAAAACGTCTTGCTCGCTCAGATCGTAGTTGCGCGGAGCCGCGCCGGTGACATCGGCTTTTATTTCTAAATTCTAGTGAAATCCTGTGTATACTAAGTGCGTGCCTGTTCAGTATAAATTACAATAAATTGACATCACGCTTTTGTCCTTCTTACACCTCGATTTCAGCCTGGAATCCTAAACAATGTTGAATATTATGTTCAATGAATATTATGTAAACTACCGGTACATATTTATTAGTCGCGCCAGTGGCTTACTGACTACGCATGCGCTTATTCATAATATACTATGCGAGTAACCGGAAGTGTACCCTTCTTTCATGGGCGCCGCCATGTTTTTGGGGTTTTTTTGAGTACTCGTAAATAAACAAATACGAAACAAATTACTATGATATAACATGCCTTTTATAAAATATACCTCTTTTATTAGCCAGTAAATGTTATTATACACCTTGTCGCTGATACAAAGTATCGTTGATATAGATAAACGGAGAAAACTGTCGTGCATATGAACGGGGGGGGGGCATACGCAAAGAATGCTGGGATTGAATTATAGAAGAGCGCCCCCTGTGTCAATAATTAGATTCAAAAATTGCAAGTTTTTAGACGGGACGCTATAGTTTTCAGCTTGCAAGTGGAAGGTGGGCAGTGCGGTTACCATTGCAATGATAATTATTGCATAATACGTCCCTTGTTTAACGCAATAGGCTGTTATCATTGTAAAAATTGCCAATTTTTGTCCAAAATTTTTACATGCTACAGAAAACCTATACCTGCCCTGCTGCAGGGTTTGACGTCGTGTAAGTACGTGAACTGCTTTCATCAGAGGGAAACTGGGCATAGTTGTCATATAAACGTTTATGAATAACAATTACAGTTTATCATGAATCATTACAAATAACATTGCCAATCTTAACCCCTGGCGCGACACCAAGGGCTGAGCCTATATAATATTATTCCATAAGGTATATGATACAACCTTTGCGGCCCTGATACGGCTTTTGCGGTCCTCGCTCGCTCGGGCCCTTCCGCCGTACAACCTCAGGCCGCAAAAGCCGTATCAGGGCAGTAGAGATTATTCTTACGCGACAGTTTGAGGTTGATATACAGTAAACACGTGTAATGTGCGTGACCCGGTAAAAAATAAACGGGTGGACTATTGGCAATAGTGATGTTTCAAGCACTGACTCTACTTGAGGCGTACTTTATTGAACCCGGAATTCACAAAAGTTTTGCCATGCTTTAGTTTGACGTACTCTCAAACGAAAGAACAGGTGCAGCCAACAGAGCCATTCATCGAAAAAGCTCTTCCGGGAGCAATTTTGAGGACAGGGGAAATTTTAATTTTGCTTTGGCAGGGGACATATTTAAGGTGGCAGGGGAGCAAATTTAGTTTTTTGTCGGCCAGGGCAGATATCGGTTGATTGTACTGGGACAGGGCTTGGCGAAAACGAGGAGAGGGGAAGCTACTTTTAAAATTGAGACAGGGGAAGTTGAGCAATGGTGTTTCCGGGGATGGAGACACAGGGTAAGTACTTATACCTTTTACCCAGACTACTTAGCCTTGTTATAAAGAGTTACCCAGACTACTTAGCCTTGTAATAAAGGGAAAGTGGCTTCACACATCACCCAACTTGTCTTGTATGTGCTTTAGTGTGTTTTGTGTCTAAATTGTGTTTTGGCTGTTAGTGTGAAAATTAACAAACGGGTCGTTAATTTTAAAGTAAGACATAGCAAAAATCCACAAAATCGACAGGTCGTTTCATCACAGGGTAGGGTAGCTTCATGTCTGCAGGGGAAATGGAATTTTGAGGGGAATTTTTTTCCAGGGCAGGGGAAATCGGCAAGTTTTTTTTCGCCACAGGGCAGGGGAGCTTCAAAAATTCACAGTGGGGAGGGGAAACAGGCAAAAATAAGTGGGGAGTAGGTAAAAATGAAGTTTGAGTGCGGGAGGGTAAGTTGAAAAATTTTCAGTGGGAGGGCAAATTATGAACAGCTAATTAATTACCCTCATGACTTAAAATTAGTCTGTTCACATTACTTGTCACGCACCATAATATATCTTATCATAAAGGACCCCTTTAAAAGAGCATTGTTCGTTGGCTGCACCTGAAAGACCGATATGCAATGGAAACAAAATAGGCTATAATTTTCCTTCCGTCTGATTTCAGAGCTCGAAGCCTGGAAAGGAAGTGTTTAATTTTCAAGACACTTTCGGAAACAACGCAACCTCCTTCAGTATTCTATCTGGAAATGAGGTATGTATTGATGAGCGTAAATTTTATACATAGGGCCATCGTATACAAGTTTCTAAATCCTGAAAAATTACGCCAAATATCTATAGTCACACAGTCTGGAGCTTTTATGAAGAATTTCAGTAACTTCATTAGAGAAAATCGTTGAGGCATGCATCGAACGAGAGACTTACACTGCGTGTCTTCTTTCTTGCAGGACCACAGGTTCAAGATGTGGCCAGACGGCATTCTTGTAACAAACGGATTCTTAGACCGTAACCTTGACATCCAGTACAAGTTGATCATTTCATTCATCTCAAGTCCATGGAATTTTGTGAGTTTCAAGACTGATCCATGCATCGTTGGATGATTAGATGGATGGATGGATGCATTTGATGGATAAAAGAATGGATGCATTGGATGGATGGATGGATGGATGGATGGATGGATGGATGGATGGACGATGGATTGGTGGATGAATTTAAAAGCTTACAGTGGCACCATCAGGAAATCCATAATGAATGTAATTCACGCTGCTCTCTGTTCTCGTGGAGTGACTGGTAGTGGACGTAAGTGGCCGTGGAGTGACTTGCAGCCTATCGGCTAACGCTACATTCGGAATATTGAATGTGGTTTCACGTTGTTCAGTCATTTGGTTGAAAATTATCAGCTTTTCTTCAAATGTAAAGGAGAAGTGTAACAGACTTTGATCACACGACTTCACTTGTGTTTCACTTTATCTCAAATATAGGACACTGCGCTGGAACACGATGTCACGCTAACAATTATCCTTGAGGACGAGATCGACTGGCCACCATTTTACAATTCAACGTGCGAAACCCCAGTTTACACAGGCCTGCCGACAAACCTTGTAAGTGGACATTTGATTTTAGCACATACATGTTCACACACGTGAGCTAATGTCGCAGCGATGTCTGTCTGTCCGTTTATGTGCCCGATATCAAGAACGGCTTATCAGATCAGACTCAAATTTGATGCATAGATTCTGTTTGAAAATGACAAGAACTGATTAGTTTTGGTGGGTGTGGCTTGCAGATTTCATGTTCATTTGCATAGTTAATTATTTTAGAAAACACAATATACGACTGCACAGAATTGGAGGATTTTGGAGGATTTATCCGCCATAAAAGACATTAAGGTGTGACATTAAAATAATTTCTAATTTGCATATTTTATGAACTTACCTAATAAGGGACATATATCTGAAATGACGCTATCAAAATTGACGAAACTTGGTATGTACATTGAAGATGCTATGATACAACATTATTCAAAGTCATTAAGCATTTTTACTTCAGCCAATTCCTAATTGGCATATTTAACGAACTTTCCAAATTCGGTATATATATACCTAGATTGGCATCTTCAAAGTTGACCAAACTTGCTATATATATATTTGAGATACACATAACTATCATGAAAATTGTTTTAGCAGTTTTAGATAAACTTATAAAGAATTTGTTTGAATTAACTAACTGTCCTTAATTGGGATATATCTGGATTAACATGACCAAAGTTGACATAACTTGCAATTTGCATACTGAACTAATTTTGCCAATTAGGGATAAAAAGCTAGAAGGACCTTATAAAAAGTTTACGAAACTTTAATGCCATTAATTAAACAATAATTATGTATAAGTGAAAGATATTTTGCATTTCATGTCAGCTAATTTATAATTTGCATATCTAATGACCTTTTAGAGTTTGGTATAAATAGGTTGAAGGACTAGATAAAAGGCAATAACACTGACTATATAAGGTGGTGTTAAAGTGACATCAGGCAAAGAAACTTAGCATTTTTATTTCAGCTAATTACATCTTAATATACTTAATGACCTTGGAATTAATCATTGGTGAATATTGTTCATGATGTCGATCATAACACTTTTATGAAGTTGCAAACATGCAGCAAACGTTTAAATTCACAGACAACTGCTATACATACTGAAAGACGTGAACATTTTCAGTTCATGTATGGCCTATAAGTGTAAGCAGTCGCAATGATTGGAATGCAAAATTCTTTGTAACAAAACGTTTCCTTCAAGAGAAAAAAATTGTTCAACCATGATAATCCATTGCTGTTATTCCGTTTCTGCGGCCATGCCAAAATGTTGATAAATATCAGTCCTACTAAAAGTCGAATCAGTGATATTAAGAGTTTAGATTGTGCGCCAGTACGTAGACAAACACGGATGAACGGTAAAAACGTGGTTTAATAGCCGAATGACAATATGGCCGAGAGCGACGGCCGGGGTACCCATGATGCAATGCAACATAAATACAAACAGGCCTACTGGCGTGACAACTTTCTCTTTTTTTACACAACAAAAGGTAAGCAAACAGCAATAAAAAAACTAAACAAACAACAATAAACTGTCCGGAGAAGAGGGCAGGAGTGTCACGAACTGTTGTTTCCGGAAAGTGAGACACTGTCAATGTTAAAGCCGCACTTTTCAATCCCAGTTTCTCGCATTAGTGGAGTTCTCCTCCCAGTCAAACAGTACGATGTTTGATTTCTATAGCATTGATTACACAAACTGATCTCAACCTTTTGTCACATTTTGCTAATCCTGCAAACAGAGTTTATGCAAGCTTTTGATTGACGGTCGGTTCAAATCGCCAATGGTCATTGATTCCCCACCACAGACGCTTGAATTTCCAAAAAGAGTTGTCTTCCAGTCGCGTTAGACTTTGAATATAACCACAGAGTTCGATCGGCAGCAACTTCACGCTGACCGCTTGGCAGTCTGTCTGTGTTTTTGCGGCCGGGGAAAACTAAAAAGTTGCATTTTCTGGAGCGTGCGCCTGCGTGTTGCCTGTTTGGTGTCCACTTACACAGTGAACGCCGCCATAACTTAGCGTCATTTTAAAGGAGGCTCCGCCTTTAAGTGAAATCTATCTAATAGGATATAGTCCACCAAATGCTTGGGAGGTTGACGTTCCCTCTGCGGTCTGCCCTGATGAGACTTTTCCATTGATTCTTCCCGGTCACACTGAACTGACTCATCAGCTATATCGCACGGTATAGGCTCTAGGTATGCCATCGCCGGAGATGTACAGTTCTGCAGGTAAGGTAAGTTCTATTGGTGGCTTAGGGGCATCAGTACACATGTAAGGAGGATCAGCAGGTGGTTCCTGGGCTTTCATGACAGCGTGGCTGAGCGCTATCATAAGGCATGTTGCTGGCACCCAGAGGGATGGCATCTTCATTTACCTGATGGTCTTCTGAGTAACGATCCACGTAGGCTAAATCAGGGCGGCAGGTGACTTGGTTTTTAACTTTGTAACATTCGCTGCGTTTGACTTTGTAGGAGGATGCTCTCAGTTGTGATCCCGTAAACTTTTTGATGAGCACTATTCTCACTCGATACTGGTAACCAAGTATCTGCTTCTTGCCTGGGACTTAGCCTGGTCACCGTCGAGGTAAACCAAGTCCCCGACGTCTATAGTCTCGTGAGGAAATTTCCCGTCATGTCCTTTTGCTTTCTGACTGTATAGGTGGTTGCTAAGCGTTGGTTGTGCTGTTGAGTTATGAGTTTGCGGTTTGAGAGTGGTATCTGGTAATTAGTGAATTGATCACGCTGTGTCCACATTATCACGGGCGGAAAGACCTTTGCTCCTGAAACGTAAGTTTAGGTGAGCGGTGGCAATACTCAAAATGAGTGGAGCGACTGGACCACCAGAGGGCTCTTGATGTAGAAGTTCTTCGTCAACTTCATAAACTGCCTTCTCAGCCACTGGTTTCTGTTTTGGTTTTTGGTCCGTCCTAGTTCTAGGCTAATACAGAGCTTGTGTAGTGTGCCATCAGAAGTCAGAGTCTGGAAACCAGGTGCTGGATCAGCACGAATAACGGCATTATGGCCATCTAGTGGCATAGCTCCATGGTGAGACGTGCGAGGGCGTCACATAAGGTTGAGTGCTTCTCATCATCAATGATGCATGTGGACGTGAAAGAAGTGGTGGTTTTACGCAGTGTAAAGACGAGTTGACGGTTACGTTTGAGGACATCTGCTGCAAACGAAGTGCCTACTGATTCTGGTGCATTGCACTGTCAGTTGACTGTTGGAGAATATTTCCTGGCAACTTCTTCAATGATGCACAGATATGACACGATTCATATACGTGGTCAATGTGTACGTGTTTCTCCAAGTCAAGAGCATAAAAAATGACGCTCCAAGACCAGTTTGAGCTGGTGTTTTGATGGATGATCTAGTTTGATGTGTATGGCTGCAAGAAGGCAGTCAAGTACAGCACGTGGGATAACAATAAATTCTGATGTATGACGGAAGGGTTCATGGTGTTTGACTACAAGAAGACCATCGTTTGCGATTGTAGTAGTACTGAGATACCGTTTAACATCCTTGACATTTGTAAGTTTCTTGGATGGTCTAGTTCCCTGTTTAAGGTGAGCGTGTGCACGGTGTAGATCAGGACACTCTTGCTGGATATTGATCCAAGCTGCCCTGCTGGCAAATGGCAGTCGTACTTGGCCGTTGATGATGTCAGAAACAGACAGCGATCTGACCACTGAATCTTCTATACACTGTATGAATGTGCATATTTGGCAACGAGGCTCACTGCAAGTAGGTGCGTTGCGGCTTGCAAAGTCGGATGGAATGTTGGCAGAGCCTTAAAGGTGGCAAACAGTGACTTGGTATCTGCTTACGATGGATAGGAATGATGTGACACGTGGACTGGCTGAAAATTCACCACGGCTTAGCTTGTCAATGGCTTGGATGCAGGGTTTACTATCTGTGAGGACACACGCTCGATGGGTAGACTGTATGATGAACGGACTGAAGTGCTTGACGGCAGCTGCAATACATAGTGCTTCCACTTCACATGTTATGACACTTGATGTTTACGAAGTTTGGCACTAAAGAAGCCAGTGAGCAATGGTTTGTTATCGCGTGTGACGTGTAATGTTGCACCTAATCCTTGCTTAGTGGTTGGTCCATCAGTAACAATCCAAAGTCTATCTGATGGGCGAGGGAGGACGATTGTCTTGTTGTGACTGAGGGACTGTTGTGCTGAGAGGAACTTCTCACGAAGATTGTCATCCCGCTCTATCTTCCCGTGAGATAGTTTGCCAGCAATAGCAGTCTAAAGGTGCCAAGAGATGAGAGGTGTGCTGTACGACACGACCCAGTACCTTAAAGGCTCTAATAAAGGACCATAGGCTACGTACTGTTTCAGGTAGTGGACGTGAGGCTAAGGCTGCAACCACAGGGAATAGAGTAATCTTGTTGTTGTTGTTATTGTTGTTGTTGATGGTGATGAAGATGATGATGACGATAATAAAAAGTATTAAAAAACAATGTGTCATTCCTTGCTGTTGTTTGTCGATGTTGTAGATAATTGTAAAAGAAAACTGTAATCGTGACAAAAAAACGACGTAGGTCGCTTAACGTCACTCCCGTCCCGTAGACTGAACCTGGGCAATTGTGTCACTTGTATAATTTGGCATAGATTGTGAAACTATATGAGGGTTTCCAGAGGGTTGTTCACATAACCACATTACAATGTGTAAAATATGATTTTATTAATCATAATCGTAATTTATTAATAATCATAATTATCACAACAATAGAGTTTCCAGGCAGCATTTACACAAAGTAGACGACATTGTTCTAAAAAAAGTTTTAATATTCTGTAAACATTCATATTAATAATTTATTAATATTCATAATCATTTTTATAATAATAATAATAATAATAATATAATAATAATAATAATAATAATAGGAAAAATCATCACAAATAAAATGTCCAATCAACCTGTGGCTACACTAGGCTGTGGACACTACGAAGTTTACCCCGTTGGGGGTGCAAGCGAGAATTCCGAGTACAGGTATCAAGTCAAGCGAAGGACCTTTCATAGGTCTTCTTGTTATGTGGGGGTTATCTCATTTGAAAGAGGATTCAGACCTACCCGGCAATCAGGAGGTACAATAACGAAGTTTGCCTGGCACCGTAAGCCTACACCAGCTAGCCGTTGGATCTCTGCCATGACCGAGCACAGGATCTTTCAATACGTCCCTATGTGTAGCCGTGCAATTGTCCTGCCAAATGCCGCGAAAACCCGCTTGTTTTGTCTATTTTGTCTACCTATAATATATATATATTATATATATATATATATATATATATATATAATATATATATATATATATATATATATATATATATATATATATATATATATAATGTTGATCATTTTAGTGATGTATTTTTACTGTGCTGTACATAGCATTATGTATAACCAGCGTGACCGCGCGCGATCAGACCCATTTGTTCACTGTGACTGACTGCATGCAGTGAACTCAGCGACATAAGGGAGCCTTCAGTAATTACAGGGAGGGGTGGGACCGGGGGAATTGGGGGGAGGGTCACTTTTTAGAAAACAGTTCAAGGGGGAGGGTCACTTTTATAAACCTATCTTGGGGGAGGGTCACTTTTGACAGAAGCTGATATTATGGCCAAAACTTTGATTGTCCATGTGATATTTCCTGAATAGGAAATCACCAACAAAATACGCACACACTTATAGACCGCCATGCATAGTGAATTGACATTTGGTGAGATTCCAAAATCAAATTTCTTACTCAACCTAAGATTTGTAACCACTATAGTCTTATCAAGAACAATAATGTGAATAATCAAGCATACATAAATGCACAGATTTATCTAATTTTGTACTGAAAAAAAATTATTCATACTTTCATCATAGACCCCAATGCATAGTGAATCGACATTTTGGTGAAATTCCTAAATCATATTTCTTGCACAACCATGAAATTGTAACCACTCTAGTCTAATCAAGAACAATAATCTAAATAATCAAGCATGCATAAATGCACAGATTTATCTAATTTTGTACTGAAAAAAAAATTATTCATAGTTTCATCATAGACCCCAATGCATAGGTAGTGTATTGAATGACATTTTGGTGAAATTCCAAAATCAAATTTCTTACACAACCTTAGACTTGTAACCACTCTAGTCTAATCAAGAAAATTAATATCAATAATCAAGAGTACACAAATGCAAAGATTTACCTATTTTTGTATTGGAAAAACTATTCATAATTTCATCATAAACACCATGGATAGTGAACCAACTTTTTAGATGAAATTCAGAAATCAATTCTTGTACACAAATGTTCATTTTACTTCCCTACTCAAGCAAAGTACATTTAAATACATTATCAAACATATATAAAATACAGATATAGCATGTTTTGTGGGGTAAATTGTCAATAATGTGCCTGATAGACTCCATGTATTATGATTTGATATTTTTGGATGAAGCACTAAATCAGCTACATCTTGCCTTCTTATAGTTGCACAAAATATGGTGACCCTCCCTAAACTGTATGAAATACCATATCTCTTCAAAAATTCTTGCGTGATAAATTGCGACTGTCCCTCCAAAAACACCAGCCCTCCCCTCTGTAATTTTTCCCTAACATAACAATTGAACCAATTGTTATGTAAATTAGCTGATACTGTTTTAGTTATTCCCAGGAGAATACCGCAGTGGGTGGGGGGGAAGGGTTAAGTTTTAGAATGTCGGACAAGGGGGAGGGTCACATTTTAGACAGGGGGATAGGGGGAGGGTCACATTTTACGGTATAGGTGTTCGCGAAATTCCCCGGCCCGCCCTCCCCCCTGTAATTACTGAAGGCTCCCTAATGTACAAAGTGTCTCAATGTTCGCAGCCTTACATGACTTTATAGATAGAAATACACCACTGAAGTTCGTTTCCGATCTTAATGTTTTACTATTGCATGATGTTGAGTCTTACAAAGGCGTTAACAAAGTAGGGGACCGCTCCTATCTCACTCCGATTGAAGTTGAGAAGACTTGTGCTTACAAACATTTATGTTCATCAACAAAAAAATCGCGCACGCGCAGCGCGACGGCCACTACGCTTTGCAACAATATGGCCGAGAGAGACGGCCGGGGTACCCATGATGCAGTGCAACATAAATACAAACAGGCATACTGGCAGTGCTATTTATGTATGAATTCAAGCTATCTTCCAAAACCGTCCTAATAGTAAAATTATGGAAGAATCTTCATCTTCATCATCATCGACTGTGGCTTTCCTATTTTCTTTGTAGAACGGATATGTGATATTAGATGTCTTGTTGGGCGAAGAAAGGCAACACGGGTCCCGTTTCCGATTTCGAAATCTGATCTTAGAAGCAAACACAGACAATGCGAGATGTACGTAGGTATTCTAAGTTTAGCTAGCGTATTATTTAAGCATGAAATCCCTGTGAATTATGACGGAAATCTATGTTAATTGTAACGATAATAAGACTTTTTGAACTTTAACTCGACAATACCTGTAACTCTCTGCGAGTTTTCCACTATTTTCTGAGTTGTATATCAATTGCAGGTTCTTGTTCTACTCCCAAAATCATGTTGAAACACCAACTTCGTAGCCTGTCAACACGACATTTATAGGAGCAAAATTCACCGTTGTTGTTGTTGCTCATGTTGTTGTTGTGTTGTTTACATTTGAATTCTAGTTCTGACCGAAATTACCTTGTCAATAATAACCGTGTACTCTATGCATGTACAGAGCTGGCTTGGTTGACAAGCTCAACACCGTGTATCTTAACATTTTTAGGGAGTAGAACATCGAGGGAAAAACAAGTAGTGAGAACATTGTTCGTGCAGTTGACGTTGAAATAAAAAACATTGAAAAGATCATCAAAGGGTAGAGTCACATTATTGGATACTTCTCGTCCCCTTTGTTAAAATATCAGTCACAAAATAATCCTGGCAAATTAATAGTAAGCTACATGAACTCTTGCTGTCATATTCTATTTCATTGAACCTCAATCGTTCCATAATGTTTTGTGGGTGGACTGTGTTCCAGTTCCTGATTCCCATAGTTTCTAGAACTTTTTCCCTCAGTTCAAAGCTATTAAATTGACAAATAGCATACTAATACGTTCGCTTTGACATTGCTTAGACTAATGTTTTTTTTCCCGCAGTTGTATACATTGTCACTTTGTTTGATCCATGTTTAGTTGTTAACACATACATTCCTTGTATTATCCAGGTTCCATACACTTAATCATTAAGATATCTGACCCTCGAAGAACCGCTTCTGATTATGTTTTGAAATTTGACCAAGTTGCAGGACCTTTCATTCCTGTGCCGAAAACTATCGCCTATGAAGACAGGGTACGTACCGTCAAGAGCAGTTAGCGAAAGCGAAATATGACTTCTTTTTGCCATGTGGAGTCCCTACCTTCCTCTCGATAATTTCACCGAATTTTTTGAATAAACAATAAAGTCTACGGGGTGAAAAAGTATGTGTCACACGCAAGTTCCGAATCACAACAATTTGTGTGTGAGAAAATAACCGATAGGAAATAGTACAGTACTCTTTGTTACGTACTGGTGAAACAATAGCAATGGAAAGCAATCGCAACGTCGACTCATGTGGGGTGAAAATGGTTGACTGAATCTATAGTTCCGAGACCAAAAATGAGAAAAATGAATATTTAATGTAACTGAACTAAAATTATGATATCACTGCTTTAATGTTCATGAAAAATTGTCTTACATGTTGTTAATGCGTGCACTCATAATGTATCATGTCTTGCTAACAAAAGGTAGATTGCAAAATGCGAATATTTCAACTTTTTCAGCAATAATATTTCACAATATAGATATGAATTAGATTAGATGCAATGCGATTGAAATTTGAATAACAAACGTTTCAACATTCTGTTGATTATGAATACTAGAATTAATTGTGTATAAGGCAAATATACCGTACCAAATTTTCTTCTATTCCATTTTATTTTCGCTTTCCACTTTTGTTGTTCAATGTACATTCATAAAATGTAACACGCAAACAAATGCAGACAGACAGACAGACAGACGAGACAGAGCCAGAGAGAGACAAAGACATAGACACAGACACACACAGACACAGACACAGACACAGACACAGACACACGCATATATATATATATATATATATATATATATATATATATATATATATATATATATATATATATATATATATATATATATATATATATATATATATATATATATCGATTGAGAGTAACATTTCGGGAAGATAGGAAACAACGTCGTTTGGTGTAAATATAATCTCGATAACATACACATTGGATTGTGAAGCCACTAAAGTAACTAGAAAGCATTTGCAAGCAAAAGCGAAGCTCCAGAGACCAGAGCAGCGGAAGAAACAAGAGAATGTGTGACAAAGATAGGTGCAGAATGAAAGAGTGCTTTGGATTTTAATATTCGAGCACGTACCTATAGTTAGGGCTGATAGCAGTAAACACCATAATACAACTAAAAGCAAGGCAGTCCGGGGAATTACAGTACACAGATTACAAATGCCTACACGGTAAAAACGCAACAGATACATACGGGGGCGACAACGCACGGCAATGTATATCAGACAACATTCTCGCGAGCCAGGGCAATAATTTTCGCTCCGCTGACCTACGCAAAAATCAATCGCTTGACGGGTAGCGCGGAGTTGTTGCCGTAAAGAGGGGTTAGTTTGATGATCAGACGAGAGGAAACATCGGACCTAGGCCGTTGAAATTGAAAACCGAGGCCACATGCATTTTCATTTGATTAAAAGCACAGACTATAACAATTTTCATTGATATGTCGCTGTTTTCACAAGATACTGACCGTTCAGAAAGTTGAGTTGCTTTTACTGCAGCCAAGGCATGCCGGTGACGTGCGGTGACAGACAGATCACTATGAATGCCTAGCTCTGCATGGCAGGGGCTGGCTGTGTGTTACCGGCGTTAAACGGCCTCCCACCACAGCCCCGCAGACTGATACAGGAAAAACTGGCAGATCGTCCATGTAGCCGACACGAACACGAAGTGTCTGTTACCGGCTACCAAAAACTATGAAAAATAGTAAAGAGCGAGCTACAAAATCACTCAGTTTTAAGTTGAAGGTAGAATAGTCTGTGCCTTTGTATAAAATACTATAAAAATCGTAGAAAGTGAGCAACCAGCTGAAAGTTAGTCGAGGAGACCTTTACCGCATATTATTTGCATCTCATTGTCGGCTACATGGACTGTGTGCCGAAAAACTGCTGGTGGCTCCTCAGAAATACGGCGGGCAGTTTCTCCGCCAAAACAGTCGATTTTGAATCCAAATTTTGCATTGATCTTCGTTTTCGAGCACACCCACCTCGCCTAGGTACACGATGTGCCCAGCCGCGCTTGTAAACTTACGGAAAGCCTACTTTTCTCTCTCTATGCGAGCGAAGCGATCGTATCTGCCGCCATTGTTAATGTCATTCAACCCATGAGCATTCGGGCGAATCAGTATAGCGCCACGTACGGCGAGTATTTAGAGAAAAATAAAATCAAAAAGCAACAAAAAACAAAGCGAAAGAAAGCTAGAATTATTAATAGCTGAACGCAATATGATAGTTGAGCAATGCAAAATAAAAAATAAATAAATAAACAAACAAGAAATGCCCGTAAAACCCGTCCGAGCTGAGTGATGACGTCATAAGCGTGTCGCAATGCATTCTGGGTAATTTAGGTAAAATTTGTGTATAGCATGTTCTATGTAGTAATACCGGAAATATAGAGAGAAAGAAAGAAAGAAAAAGAAAGAAAGAAAGAAGGAAAGTGAGCAAAAACTAACAGTTCCAGAGCTGGTATCTGGAACTAATTAAGAAGGGATCATACTTCACCCAGAATTCTACTCATGCTGGAAAGGAAGACCATTTTATGGCAATTTTTTATCATAGGACAACATAGTCAACTCCTGTAAGATATTTTATTTTCAAATATTCAAATAAAACTAAAGTTTTCATGTTCTGACTATTTGTGATATGGGCTAGTAAACATAGTATTAATGTGTTGAAATGCAAAATCAGTAGTGTTTACAGAGTGAGTGATCAAATGCATGTACATTCACTTGTAAAGGACACTCACTGAGTTCTGGTGTTGGTGTTTTGTCTCTGCCAAGATCAGAGTCTCCGTCATGTCTTTCTAGCAGATTAGTGAAAGATCTTTCAGCGACAGTCTTTCCTGACTGGTGCCGTGGTCCTCTTTTATTAAACAATTATCAATTGAGTTTTGATTACAGTATGTCCAGGTTATCAACACATTTTGTCTGGATTATGCCATGCACATTTGTGTCAACATATTGTCTGTGTTGTTTACTTTATTGATCAGCATAAAAATGTTCATGTTGTTGTTCGAGTTTTTTATTCACTTTCAACGTTTTGTTATTTCTTTAGCTGGAACTCAAATATATATATAATAACACAAAATTACTTCAAGTACAAAGTAAGGTATCTGTTACTTAAGTTTCATGCATCCTGCAATCATCAGACAGAATGTTTATGTTATCATCATGAAATGGACACCAAATGACACTGTTCCTATCTTCTTGAAATGTTTCGCTCAATCGAAATATGTAGTGTTTGTATATATCTAACACACACACACACACACACACACACACACACACACACACATATATATATATATATTCACATATATATATATATATATATATATATATATATATATATATATATATATATATATATATATATATATATATATATCGAAGTAGACAGATGTCCTCGTGGGAAATAACAGTGCTCGATGTTAAAGCAGAACGCTATGAATCATAACACAAAATTACTTCAAGTACAAAGTAGTTGTATCTGTTACTTAAGTTCCATGCATCCTGCAATCATCAGACAGACTTCATTTGTCTAATGATTGCAGGATGCATGAAACTTAAGTAACATATACCATTACTTTGTACCTTAAGTAATTTTGTGTTATTATTTATAACGCTCTGCTTTAGCATCGAGCACTGTAATTTCCCACGAGGACATTTGTATACTTCGAGATATATATATATATATATATATATATATATATATATATATATATATATATATATATATATATATATATATATATATATATATATATATATATATATATATATATATATATATATATATATATATATATATAATATATATATATATATATATATTACAAGAGAGGAGAGATAGACTATGACATTGAAGAAGGGGCTTTAGAGCTTTAGAAACTGCAGAAAAGTCAACAATGATAGTTACAATTGCCATTTTACTGTTAAGTGTGTTCATTCTCCATGTTTGTATTACCGCTACCTTTTTTCCTTTTTCCATAAAAGACGTGAGGGGCAATATGCTTTGTCCAGCCAGTATGTGTGATTTTTTTTTTTAAGACACTATCATATTTTATTTATTTATTTATTTATCTATTTATTTATTTATTTATTATATATTTTATTTTGATTTTTTTACAAATAATTACTTTATTTCGCGACCTCATACTCTTCTTTATAAATTACAGAATAGGAAAAGTACGTAAATATACTGATCACATTGAAAAATTAGAATTGATCTTGAAAACATATTCCATAATTAGTGACTCATAGTGCGAAAACTGTCTTTATCCACCGTTCAGATGTGAAGTACTGGGTATCATACACCTTCCATATCATGATACTTCAGCAGGGTAGATTGTTACAATCGTTGAAATATATTCATTCATTGCTCGATCTACTTCAGGAAACCTTTCCAAAGAACTTTTCCCAGGATGCATCACTTGAATCTTATTCAATTATGGAAGTTATCTTTGAAGAGTTTTCAACCAGCGCCCCCGTCGTCTGGAAGACATCTGCCACTCGTCAATCTTATGACGTAGGATTTTACACAATGAAGGTAGAATTTGTCACTCAAGGTAGGCTGGTGTAACTTTAACTAAATTTAGTCAAATTTGACTGTATCACTAAATAAATGAATGTGGATATCGAAGTGTATTTTCAAAGTATGTGTATCAAGTTTAAACAAACTTTGAATGAACTGACGCTTGGAGTCCAAGCAATATTTTTCCAAGAACATTTTCCCCTTGGTTTTTTAATATAGAATATGTGATCTAAATATTCTACAATGCTCTCAAGGGAGCCAAACTGAGCACAAGATTCATTTTAAACACTCAGCACTGACGTGCACATGCATAGTTGCATGATTTCAGGTAAATTTGACATTGGGGTTTGATTGCAAGCGTTGTCAAATAATCTGATTAATTACAACTCTGCAAGCCCCCATCAGCAATATCGAGCAAAAACACTGTGATACTTTGACTGATATTTAACAAAGGGGACGAGAAGTATCCAATTTAGTGCGGAGGCAGCTTGACAGCTATAGATGGTTCAAAAACAAGTGACGTAGTAAAGATCTAGCATGTCAAATATCAAATGATAAGTTGACTTGTTTTTGTACACCATCTCGTAACTTTTTGTAACCATCTTCATAACTTCATGTTTGTAGTACTTGGCAGAGTAAAGATGCTGACCAATGAGAACAAACTATCAGTGACGCTATATTATAGAGCATATGCGACATCATGAAATTTTATGAAACCTTCCGGTTGTAGCTGATGCATGCTACATGAACGTCTGGTCAATTTGCTTCCATCAAATTCATGGGCAGCAATTTCGAATTTTTGAAATCCGGTATTGTGTAAATTCAAATTTATGCAAACCACCCCATCAAAAAAACTAAGACTGAGCTTACTATGGTTGCATGCGGAATTTAATGTCAGACCGATCAGTGTCATTGAGGATGTGTTAACTCACAAGGTCAAATAAAAGGGAGGATAGACACCCGAGTGATATTTACGTCGTAATACCATCAGGTGCACTAAAATCATAATTGCACTGTTTAAAGTATTATACAGGAAGTGGAGAGAAGTCACGCAATTGTTCAAGCAATAAAGCACATCCAGCGACGGTATATCACGAGATTTCGACATCGCTCGAGCATATAAGAAGTAAACTAGTCAAAAACAAGTGGTATGCCGTCGCTGGGTGTGATTTATTGCTATTATATCATAACGGTATATTGAAATTCTGGCATGGAACGTCAAAAAAAAAGGAGTTTTGCTCTTGCCGAAAGCTCGCGCGTGGACCAGCCGTGGTATATCGCGAATATACCACGGTTCTCTTCTCGTCTCTACCAACCAGATCGCTGCATTTACGCCATCAGTATACTGGTATGACATAATGAAATATTAATATAAACTGTAGTTAAAATATATCCAATAATACAAGTATCGTAGAATGACTCTGTAAGATCTTTGGCGGCGTCTAAGTCTAGGAATCCAATTTCACAGACCTCAAAATATCGCTGACTTCGAGCGTTATAGAATGAAATCAATGGATGCATGTTGTTTATTCTTCGAAGCCTTCCACAGCCACAGAAAGCAGAAACATAAAGATCCGCATGCCGAGCAAATACACCTGAATACCAGCGTAGTCTTGAAATTTATGTTTACTTTCATGTGTTTGTTTATTACACAGGCTGCCCTTCTGGTCGATACGGTTTTTTCTGTGACAAAGACTGCATATGTCAGAACGGTGCTACTTGCCATGGGTTCAATGGTGCTTGTAAATGCTCCAAAGGATGGACTGGACCTGCCTGCGATATAGGTAAAAGTGATTAAACTACATTCTGCACCGAATACTTAACCTTTCCGCAATTCTGTACGGATTACTGCGCGAATTAATGAAAAATGACAACATCCTATCAGATCATTTTTGTACAAAACAGACGAAATTAGGATATTTAGTTGATTGGTGTGACTATAATCTCATGCTTTGACAGAAAATAGAGGACATCGATATACTCTTGTTAAACCACATTTTTCCTTTATCGCAGCCTTAAAGGAGATATCTGTGACACCAATAAGGTCTGAGGCAAGTTATGGTCAAAGGGTCTATCTCTTCTGTCAGTATAATAACGTTAAGATAGTCTCACTGTATGGGATGAGATGGACGTTCTTCGACGCTTCATCCAACAGAACATTGACGAATCACTTGGATGAGATCATTTATGAAATTGATAACAGGTCAGTTGATAAAAGGTTACATATACAATGAAGGAAGATTAATATTTGAAACCCTATTCGGACATTTACCATGAAACATTGCAAGGAACATATATGTGTGTTCTGTGTTTGTGTCTGTGTCTGTCTGTGTGTGACAAAATAAAGTCAAGAAAAATGCCAAAAGCTTTGATTGATTGATTGATTGATTGATGGATGGATGGATGGATTGATTGATTGATTGTTCCATAAATGCAAGCGGTGTCAAAAACCGGCGTTATATGTGACAAAATGTAATTTGTCGGGGGAAACTGAATCCTTAAAAAGCTTCGAGTCAGGTAGATATGAACTTTATCCTGTCAATATTGCAGTCGATTGACAATTTTTCACTTCGTCGACGAGCGGGCCGGTACTTACCAATGTTCAGTCACTGATAAAGATGGAGTTGAATACTCTGCTGAAGCTACCGTCACACTTTCAGGTACGTACGCTTCGTTTCTACCTTTTAAATTTCCTCGTAAGGATAGACAGCATCATGAACAAAGACTTCCAAATTTCACACGTTTTTATGTTTACTGCACAGCATGTGTTTTCCTGGGTGTATGCGCCTCACAAGTGAAAAGACTTAAACTTTTGCTCAAAATTTACTAAATGAAAATCTAAAATCATTCTCTTTCAAAATCAAGAATAAAATCGGGGGTCGCCGTGCAAATCTTTGAAGTAGAGAAACAAATTAAAGCTGCAAGCAGCGTTGGCGGGGCCCAAGCGGTTAACATGGTTCAAAAATCTTGCACTAATGATATTATGTGCAAAATTCGAGCTTGGAAAAGTAGGATTTTGATCATCATCTAATAGTTACTGTACATTTCACTTGGAATTTAATGTTTGACGGAAAATCAAATATGGCGGCCAAACCACGTGACCGATCAAAACGCCTTTCGCAAACTTGAAAGAGATCACACCTAAGATGTTACATGTTAAATTTCAGTCGAATCAGTGTGTTGGTTCTGGAGAAGAAGATTTTTAAAGATTAATTCACGAATTTCGCAAAAATCCAATATGGTTGCCAGACCACGTGACCGCTCAAAATGCGTTTCACAAACTTGAAAGAGATCACACTTAAGATGTTATATGTCAAATTTCAGTGGAATCAGTGTGTTGGTTCTGGAGGAGAAGATTTTTGATGATTAAATCACGATTTAATCAAAATCCAATATGGCGGCCAAACCACGTGACCGATCAAAACGCCTTTCGCAAACTTGAAAGAGATCACACTTAAGATGTTACATGTCAAATTAATGTTGAATCGGTGTGTTGGTTCTGGAGAAGAAGATTTTTAAAGATTAAATCACGATTTTTGCAAAAATCCAATATGGCGGCCAAAGCACGTGACTGATCGAAACGCATCGCAAACTTGAAAGAGATCATACTTAAGATGTTACATGTCAAATTTCAGTGGAATCGGTGTGTTGATTCTGGAGAAGAAGATTTTTGAAGATGAAATCACGATTTTCTCAAAATCCAATATGGCGGCCAAACCACGAGACCGATCAAAAAGCCTTTTGCAAACTTGAAAGAAATCACACTTAAGATGTTACATATGAAATCTCAGTCGAATCGGTGTTTGGTTCTGGAGAAGAAGATTTTTAAAGATTAAATTGGTATTTTTCAAAAATCCAATATGGCGGCCAAGGTCACGTGACCGCATGCGATTTTATTGGCAAATTCTTAAGACCTTAGGCCATGCTTGCTATACAAAAAATTTCAAATCGACTAGACCCCTGGGTATTCAGGAGAAGCCATTTTTAGGTTTTGGAAAATCCAATATGGCCGCCAGGTCACGTGACAAATCGAATTTGTATACCCAGGTGCACGAGATCTCATAGATACCTATTAGCTCTGTAAGTTTCAGAAGTTTGCGGTAAGCGGTGTTTGAGTTCTAGGTCGACAAAAAAAGAGCGGAAGAAGAAGAGAAGAAGAAGTAGAAGAAAGTTGAATTCCTATAAAACCAATAGGGGCCCAGCCGGTCGGCTTGGGCCCCTAATAACCCAAGATTTTTCGATATTTTGAAAGAGTCGTCATCACTATGTTAACTCTATGGAGAAACATGATTTCGAAAAACTATAAGCCGATGGAAACTTTTCTTGCACCAAGACCTTTAAAATGACCCCCCAAGTGGTATATCAGAAATAATTGTAAAAGTTTGAGCGTCCAAATATCTGTCCCCGAGGCTCGTTCTACCTTAAAAGTAAATATCATCAAAATATTGAGCCCCAAATGTGAGGTTCGAATCCGTTTAATTTTATTATTTTAATTATCTTTAATTAATTCATTCTCATCGCACCGTAGGCTTTCAGCCCTATATGCTTGAATGTATACACTTCATACATAAAAACAAGCAGTGAATTTAAATTGATAATGCCAACGATAATTGTACAATTATAAGGGACGAAAAAACGGTACAGACCTTAGATTAACCAATCAGTCCTTCCCTTTTCTCTTGAAAGCGTAACATAAAAACAAACGTATGTTGTTTAGAATATCTGTATTTTGTGTCGACATTGATTTAATAAATTTATCAAAGCCAGTGGGAGGGACGTCATATCTATCGAGTAAAGTACCGGTATTTTTAACTTTAAAGCTTATATTTTAAAATAAAATTATATTCATTTCAATGGTACCTTCATTATCAATACGCAATCTATTACTATATTATTATGCCAACCCTGTTCAATGTTAAGTACATGATCAAGGTATACGTAGATTTGAACTAGGCTACATTGAAATAAACAGAAACTCTCCAATGGTACAGTGACAGATCAAGCCCAATTCTCCACCGCAATTCTGGTTGATACTTGTTCACATCAAATTCAATTTATAATTTGGGGATGTGTCGTATTGTTTTCTTTAATAGGTTGTATTGATAACTTCTACGGCGATTTCTGTAACATGACGTGCGATTGTAAAGAAGCAATCAAATGTGATCGATCAATTGGCTGTGTTTGTCACGGCGGATGGATTGGAAAATGGTGTGTACTTGGGTAAGAATATTAATATCACAAACTTCAAGTATTGTTCCTTGGTGTACTTTTCGTGTAATTTATCTCATTTATTGCTTTAAGGTAAAATGCACCTCGGGAAAGATATGTGGACTCTAAAACTTTAAACATTTTCCCAGTTACCAGTTGTGAGGTCTCATTTGCTATTAGTATTATAGCAAGGAAAAATTCACCGTCGTTTTCCAAAATTTTATGTTTCCCCATATGCCATCCTCCAAACGGATGGCA
Source organism: Ptychodera flava (assembly GCF_041260155.1). Lineage (NCBI taxonomy): Eukaryota > Metazoa > Hemichordata > Enteropneusta > Ptychoderidae > Ptychodera > Ptychodera flava. The sequence goes on from NC_091940.1 coordinate 11,327,738, forward strand.
GTCATTTTGAATTTCAAATATCGGTAATTTGTTTCTGTAGTCCCAAACGTTGCAGGTGACCTTTGATTTTATTCTTGATTTGTTGGGCGAATGTTTGAAAGTTTCGCTCAAGAAAGTTCTGCCAAAAGATAAGACTCCTTTATTGATTATTTTTCTTATCTATCTATCCTGCATTTGATAAATTCAGCAAGTACCAAGTTATTTAGACAGTTTGGATCAACTATGAGTGTTTCCTTTTTCCCTCAGATGTCCAAGCACCGAATATCACTGACTGTCCAGTGGATCAAACTGTGCTTGCAGAAGATGATGAAAACTCCGCCACAGTTAGTTGGATGAATCCGACAGTAACTGACAACTCCGGTCAGCCAGTTATTTGGGGATCAAGTCGAGAATCAGGGCAGATATTTAGTGTTGGGAAGCACGACATCATCATGTGGGCTTCGGATCAATCAAATAACTCAGCTTTTTGCAATTTTTCGGTGATTGTCATTAAAGAGGTAGATTTGGTAAGTTTTTTTCATCGGTCATATAGTAGAAGCCCCAACTTGTACCCATGCAAAAATAATTTAAAAAATAATAATTAACCATTAACCATTATTGTGTCATTTCGTTCATAAACTATTTGCTGATGAAAGACGTAATTATGCAGATCCAAAGAACTGTTCTTAATGATTACATATTTACTGTTTGACGTTTGGAAAACAGTGTGAACATCCAAATTATGCATATATGAAGCTAGCGTTCCTTTTCAAATGTCGGTCAAGAGATAATGCGGCCATGTTATGCTTATCAATTTATTTTTCATAGAGATACACTGCATTTACGGTGGTGTTAGATACTGTCCTAACAAGCCCCTAAAGACCTGATTCTCGCATTAATGCTTTTTGACAATTACACAGTGTTATCCTTTGCTTTCCGTTGAATATTGTCCTCTTAGTCAAATTCTTTGCTATTTTTGATTCGATGAGGGGAGGAGGGGAGTGGATGGGAAAATTTCCATTTTTTTAAGAAGTGAGAATTCAAGGATTCTTTTCCTCTTCAAATTTTCATTTCGTTCAAAATGCATAACACAATATTATATTATGTTACTACGTGTAAAGCATCCACTGTTGCACTTTCTCAAAATCGGTTAGTTAAAGTTTCCTTCACTTTGGATAAAAAGCAGGCGGTTTCGCAAAGTCATGAGATAAATCTTAATACAAAATCGATGAACATTGAAATTCTTATCATACTTCGTTATTATATCGTGGACAGTTGGTATCAACGTTATACCAGTCTATGTATGGGTCGTATAGTAGCAGCTGCAGTCGTCAGTGTTGTGACACTGGGTACATGTCTAAGGAGAGAAACAGACGTATAAGCCTCTTGACGGAATAGACCGAGAGTTTGAAGAGTATCTGCAGGCAAGTTTATGACTCTGTTATTTACAGGGTTTTTCATTTAAGAAAACATGTACAATTTTGTCTTCTGTCGCTGAACAATTCAGAAACTTTTGAAATACATCATGTGTATAAGTAACAAAATAACATGTCATTGTTAGCAAGTGAATATTGTCTTGACTAAAATTCAATTGTCATGTATACTTTCTCGCCGCTGTGGTGTTCATGATTTTATCTGTTGTAACTGGACAATCAATTACTAGGAACATTTGCCTAAGGCAGCATTAGCTTTGAATGTGGACAGAACAGCTCTGAAGATACTCAATGAAGAACCAATTGGTGTTGGGGAATTCGGTCGAGTCTACAAAGCTCGACTGACCGTCCGTGGAAGGGAGCAAATAGTTGCTGCTAAAACCCTCTGCGAAAGTAAGTTCACTTCCTTTACATTAAGTCTTATTGAAGGAAACGAAACATCCCAAGAACGTAAGCAAACTCTGAAGCCAAAGCCTAGCCTAGTCCAGCAGTACCCGAAAAGTTAGTGATCGAAAAAAACGGTATGTAGGTTAATGTGAGCAGACAAGATTTGCGTCCAACCTGTGCGGCATATATATGCACTTACCACGTTGTATTTGTCAGCAAAAATCACTCCTTTAATGCCTTGAACAAAGTCTCGAGCAAAATCATCAATAGCGATATGGTCATTGCAATAGCTGGAAGACGAGTTACTCCAATATTGTAACCCAAACATCAATTATTTAATATGTGGAAAATGTCACATGGTACTCACTCGTCAGAGAAAGTGTCATTTGTGATCTGGACGACAAGTAGGCTCGAAATTCGACCTTTGACCTTGATGTGATCTTTTTATCACATTGTTCTCTAATGCACAAGTGTCACATACAGATAAGTGGTCTTGTTTACGATGACGTTGATGCTGTTTTTTCAATTCAGCTCGTTCAGATGCATTCAGCAGGAAAAACTTCGTTCATGAAGTTCAGTGTCTGGTGGAATTGGCTTGCCATGCTAATGTTATTCCTTTTCTTGGAATTGTCATCAATGGAGGTAGGACTCTGATTGGACTTTCTGGACCATGTTTGTACGAGTTGACACAAATTTCTCAATGTCACAGCTGAGCAAAATTTACGTAGAAGTTAATAAATACGTAGTAAGCGTATTTTGCTTAAGAGACGTAGCTTTCGGAACCCGATTTTCACAATAATACCTCTTTTAATAATATTAGTTGAAGAATTCCTTAAACAATGCGTTGAACACTGGATGAATTTAAGCCGTATGAAGTATTTAATATTACCATTTGCCAAGAAATCAACATGATCTTCTATCTTCTATCCTCCTAGATCCGAAGTACATACTGACAGAATATGCATGCCAAGGTGATCTGAAGAGCTACCTTGCATCATTGAGATTACTCCACACAGAAACAGAAACACAGTTGATAAAAGTTTCCAGAGACGTCGCCAATGCCCTGTCGTTCATGTCGATGAAAGGTGTAATGCACAAAGACATCGCTGCTCGCAATGTGTTCCTGACCAAAGATTTCACAGCCAAGATAGGAGATTTTGGACTTGGACGAGATGTTTATGAAAGACTTGGGAGTGATTACCTGACACCAACCTGGGTTGGTTTTGATTTTCCCCTCCTCTTTAACAAACTCCGTCAAGTTGCCTGTATGTGAACAGTAACAAATGTCGCCCCTAACCCTCAATTTCAACGGAATTTAAGTGTTGGTGCTATTGTATATTCCTTTGCTATGTTCACAAGCGTTCAAATTCCATGTTTAAGTAAACTCGGGCCATTATTGTAAAATAATATCAAATAATGAACAAAAAATTACATAAAATCATAATTAAATGATATAAGCATTCCTTTAGGATTATTGTTTGTGGAGAATATTTTTAATTGTTAATTTTCGAAATATTATTAATGTTTAAGCTTACGCATGTGAAATAGACTCACGAATAACAAAATAAGGAAACGCTTATAAAAGCGTATTTCGAAATTATGTCGTTCTTAGTGAAAAATAACCTTAAAATGAAAGTTCGCCACAATCAAACTTTCTATTATCATGAATTGTTCTGAATTACACAAAGAACCAGTAGCTGTAACTTTCAGGATTTTACAATATTTTTTAATGTCAACTGCAATTTCTTGTTTTTCTCCCCAAAGCACATTGAAATACGCAGTATTCAGCTTGACATTTCAACATATACATTTGTAGACTGCATTGTTAATGTTGACAAGCGAATTCTTGTCCGTACAAGAATTCAAATGTAAGCAATAGCATTGCAATCTTCACATAGAGACACTGTGTTGACACGCTAAATAGTTGGTGTTTTAACATGAACTTACAATGGACATATTCGAAAATAAAAGTTTACGGTGAGAAAAAAAATCATCAAGTTAAACTGACAGTTACTGGCCCTTTCATTGTATTTCATTATAGCGGGATACTAGGTGTAATGTTAACAATTTTGTATCAAGAAAGTTTACTAGTAACAGACCAATGTTAATATAAACCTGACTGCAGAGTATGGAGAACACGCGATTTTAAAAGTTTTGGAGGGGTACGTTGCATTGAATAGGATCATGTGCGGAGACTGGGGCCAGTGGCAGATACAGTTTGTAATACTCCTAATATCACATCTGTCTGCAGGCAAACCAGCAATGTCGATTCCCATTACGATGGATGCCACCAGAGTTTCTCAATGACGGAACGTTTACACTGGAAAGCGACATGTAAGTTGAACGATCAAAAAGGGACAAATACTTGAAAGGTCTCTGTGGTTTGTGGAGTCACAGCGTCAATATAAGGCAGAAACCAACCAAGTCAACTACCGTAAATAATAAACCCCATGCAACGTCTACACGTTTCTTTTAACAGATATATCTATGTCCCAGTCTCACACTGAACGTGGCAATATTGAAGGGACAAAGTTGCTCTTTTTTACCTCTTCGATATACAAACATGGAATACTTGTATAAAGTCACTCACTGTAAAAAATGACGGCGACGACGCTGTCATGTAGGTCATTCTCTCCACCAATGACCTGAGCTTAGTTAGTCAAACAAGTTGGTACTCCTTCTTGTCATTATTGTAAGAAAGACGGCCATTTAAAGCCCATGTAGCTGTATCTCTTGAAATCTGTGAACCTGAAAAAGGCTTTCTTTTTTTCTCTGGTTTTCTTTAAATTCTACAAATTAAAACGATATAGTCTTTTAACCAATGAAAAATTGGACAAGCAAATTTAAATTTTAACCGTTATTTTGATTTCCCGTCATTTTTAAGAATTGATAATATTACAAAATAAACAGCATATGGTATCCCAGTGGAAAACATTCAGCATTATATCTTAGACTACTCTGTTGTTTCTGTGAAGATTCCAGTGCATATATGCACTGCGTACTGTGTTTTTGCTTTATTTGCACGAGGGCGCCATTTATTATTTATCTTGCTCAAAATTGCACATGTAGTCCCAGTGGACAGTTTATTCTTCCTTTATAAATACCCCTCATTGAGTTCATTCCAATGAACTTGTTTTAGCTTGGAAGTGAAATCACAAAAGTATGCGAAAAAGATACAGCTATCGGGCCTTTAATGTCAGGCTGTCTCAAATTGAAAACGGGAAGGTCAGACTGGTCAACATGGATCTAAGCGCACCGACTTTATCTCTTTATTATCTCAATTAGAGTTTTATAATGTGTCCAACACATTTTCTTAGTTTAAAAGCTTCTTATCCCTTGACTATTAACCTCGCCAAATCTGATGGTTGGGCAAAGGTGACTTACCTTGGACATACTGTAGGGTGAGGTAAACCTGTCGATGCCAAAATCTGTGGTATTTCAAGCTTTCCAATACCTAATTGCAAGAGACAACTGATGCACTTTCTGTATATGGCTGGTTTCTACAGGGAATTCTGCCCAATTTTACCACCATTACTGAGCCTTTGACTAACTTACTAAAAAGAAAGTAAAGTTTGCTTGGTCAGAACAATGCCAAGAGGCATTTGATACACTTAAAACCATACTTCAAAATGCTCCAGTCTTGTCTGCACCAGATTTCAGTTTGCCATTCAAATTAGCTGTAGATGCTAGTGATGTGGCTGCTGGTGCTGTTCTATTGCAAGAGGATAATCATGGGATAGATAATCCTGTCTGCTACTTTTCACGCAAATTTAACAAATCCCAGAAAAACTACTCTACAATTAAAGGTGTTTATCTTTGATATTATGTTTAAAACATTATGTTACTTCTTCAAACCAGCCAATAGTGGTTTATATTGACCAGAACCATTTTGTTTTTCTGCAGAAATTAAAAGGCAAAAATTAGAGATTGTTATAATGGAATTTAATGTTACCAGGAGTTTAATCTTGACATTAGACGTATCAAGGGCAGAGACAATTTGATTGCAGACTGTCTCTCTCGTATTTAAAGTTTATTGTTTTTTTTACACTTTTTATATGACACTTTTTCTGTAGTAATAGTACATAAATGAAAAAATATCAAATATTACCCATTTGCTGAATGCAAAAAAATGAAATCGTTTGTGACCTCTAGACAAAATGGACCTTTCCTCTTCCGACTTGCTTTCCTACAAGAATGACAAATTAACATTGCCATAGTGTAAGAGAAATTTAGCTCCTACTCTAGTCTGCATGAAATGCCCGGAAAAATATAAGATTCCATTACAATAGCTTGTGTGAGGTTCAACTTGATGTATAAGTGTATGTTCAGCCATTAACGGTGAGAGGTGTGCACTTGAATTTTGAACTTGAATTTTTTGTATAGACCGTAAAATGTTTCACTGAATATTTTAATATTGACTGATGAAACGAAGATTTGGGTTGTACAAAGTTGACCAGTATTTCAGTATGTTGCAAGAAGTCAAACAACACAAACTACTTTTCTATCGAACAAAATAATGGGGAAAAGGCTCAAAAGAGCGACGTTGTCTGTCATGGGATGATAGCTTTCATTTTTGATAGTATTTCATTTATATTTATTCTATAAAAGACGTAGAGTGTCTTTTCCCTAAAATGTATTGAAATACAAAAAATTTATATATCACAACACAATGCTATGCTTGTTGTTGTTGTTTTTGTTGTTGTTGTTGTTGTTGTTGTTGTTGTTGTTGTAACGGTACCAAACGCCTTAAATTTGCAGAGATTGAGTCACATACTTTCCTCTGCCGGTCTGCCAAAGTAATAAAATACAGTCCGAACAACAAACAATGATTTAACTTCTAGAACGTCAGCCATTAATTACCATTGCTCATCAGAACTTCCGGAAAACTGTCCGGCTACAGTTTTCACATCTGATCTACAATTTGTTTACCAGTACCCATAAATATCCAAGCAGCATTTTTTCGATGGCTTATTTAAAACTTTACATTGTTTTCCTCATTCTATTCATACAACATGATTTTTCCGTTAAGATGATGTGCCACCTACGGTCTCATACTCTCTAATTACTAGCAGCCTCATTCTATATTGCTTTTTAATTTTAATAGATGGTCTTACGGAATCTTACTGTGGGAAATTGCTTCGCTCGGTAAGTCTGAAATTCAATATGCTTTTTAGTGTTTAGTGTTTCGTCAGGAAGATCTTAGCCAAAAGTGATTCCTCAGTAAAATATTCTTGTAAATCCTTCGTCATGATTTGCTGATTTTGTTGCATTTCGGTCTTTTAACAAGGCGGGTCGCCAATGACCGACGTTCCAGTTGCAAAATTTACTGGAGTATCTGAGAAATGGCAGAAGACCTGTGAAGCCAGAAGGATGCACACTGAGAGCGTGAGTGATAAATTTCAAATAGTCAAAGTTATAGTCATGAATAGCAAGTTCCAAAAGCCTGCTCAAATTCGCTAACTTCATATCACGATCGTAAAATTTCTTTTTCATAGCCAGAGTTTTAATGGTGTCACCAATCTTTCATAAACCATGAAAGCTTGTCCATAGTGAGAACTTACAATAGACAGGAAACTATGCCTTCTTCTTCTTCATGATATGAAACTTATCGCTCATCATGCTGAAAATTCGATGTGGTGCATGTCACTCTCCAAACTTGTCTTTATATGTAACTACCCATATATGGTTAGTTAAATCAAAATAAAATCGATCAGAATAAGAGACCAAAATAGAAAACATTGAAAATAAAACGCGTTACTCTTCAATATAGCCATATTGAAGGTTACCGTCTTTTATTTGAAGTCCTTGTTGGTTATAGACTGTTGTATTCCATCCTCGGTAGATACCGAATTATGCAGCGCTGTTGGCATGAAGACAGGTACGAGCGACCAACACCAGACCAACTCATGGCTGACTTTGATTGTATGTTAAGAATACCAGCCAACGGATATCAAGTAAGTTCAAGTAAATTCACATATACGGTACTTCGCTCTTCAACTTGTTCTCCAGAAGAATAATTGTATCAACTTCCAGTACATTTGAATACAAGACATTCTACATGCTTTATTTGGGGCTTTTTCTTCATCCGGTATCTTCACATAAAGTTTACTTTTTGGTTTGAAAGGGGGGGCACTCACCTCCCAAAGTGGACAATGTACCCTGGCGAGTTCAAACTGCGAAGCAGGAACTCTACACAAGATTCCTGTTTAATGAGGGGGGTGTTTCAAAAATCTGCATTTAAGCTAAATATTTGGGTCAAAACTCTCAGCTACAAGTTCCTATTCGGGGTGAAAAGTTGTGCTAGAGTAAAAGTCGGGTTACAACTCCATACTCTGTCAACATTCTAATTAACACTACAATGATGTTCAACCTTCGCAGAGATTCTTCACAGAAGCCTTCAAAGAAAGAGACAATGATAGACCTGATATGGACTTGGCCTTGAATGAATGACCTGATTCAGTAGAATGCTCGACTGGAAGATCTGGGACAGCTTAGCCAATCTCGCATAGGTTAAATTGAGAGTACCCTCGTGTAATGTTTAGCGTTAGCTACATTCATGATGTGCAGAATATGACGTTGTCATGTTTACTATCAATTTAAAATAGTGTCAACCGCGCAAAAAAATGTCTGTTTTATATCATTAGTTTTGACTGTGTCAGAAAATTCTTTGTACAGTGCATGCTCTTGTATTTCAATGGCATTGTCCAGGTGCAAAGAAAGACCATATGAACATGAATTCCAGATGAATCAGACACCTGACACCTAGACACCTGAGGTGGTCTTTACATCCCTTCGTTTGATAATTCACATATGTGCATCAGTTCATGATTTTGACATATTGTCACCATATTAGCGTTTCTATTACTTTCTGGCCAAATGAAAATGTATAACTGAAATGATGAGGTATGGTATATTAACGACCCTGCACATATATCAGAGTACCCACTGAACAGGCAGCTGATTCGTTCATTCAAACATTTACATCTGTAAAAACTAGCTGAATTTATGCACCTTGTTGGTGGTTACTGGTATATCTATTGTTGTTAATTTGCTTTAGTGCAAATAGAGAAAACCAAGATTATTTTCTCATTTGTTAAACATAAGACAGCAATTTGGTAGATGGACTGACGAAAATGTATCTTGAAATGCATCTATGCATATTAAATTCACATTGCAATAGGGCTGAGGAGATAAAGTGGTAGGACTATGTCTTTCAAATGATGCTATAACTGCTAGTAGTGATTTCAACATTTTTTTAAATATGCATGGCACTCTCTTGAGCAGAATTTGTGAATATTTGTTTTCAATGTTACATCAAGCTACTACAGTAAATTGTTGTGTTATTCTGCCCAGATTGCTAGTCTGATTAAAGTCAAGGGCTGCCTTTGTTGTATCTATGTGTTTTGTTATATTTATTACATCAAGTTCACCAATACGTCATTCTGATTGCAGCTCATGCCAGCTGTAGCAAAATGGTAATGTACCAGTTATAAAACACAACCCGAAACTAGCATAAAAAACTAAGAGCATTTAGAAAATACAAAACTTCGGCATCAGAATTACATGATCGGATCCATGGAGATAATTTTAGGAGCAGTGTAACTCCTATGAAATTTTGCTTTTTAGAACTGCCTTATTACATTTTGTTTGCGCTTTTCTGTACTAGTATTGCCACGTTTTGCTGTCTGCTTCACTATCACAGCTGAGTACAAATGCTATCTTGCCCTCTCTTAATAATGCTTGACCTGATAGCCATTGCACAATGTTAACATTTTTGTCCTTTTTTGTTGCTGCTACTATGCACAAAGCTATTTCGAAACAGGAAAACAGATGTTGCCACAATATAATAGCGATGACCTCCGAAGGGGTTATACTCTTGATTGGGTCAAAATTTGCTTCAGACACACAGCATTCATCTATCGGTGTGGCTTGAGCGAGTTGTCTTGAATTGCACCAAAGTCCATGAGTACCTGCCTGCAGCTAGACTGTTGACAGTCTGTTGTGCCTTTTCTTCACTATTATTGATGTAGTCTTCTCGCACATACAGTGGTGGGGAATGCCGCAAGCATAACCACGAGCTGCTGGACACAACATTTGTGTCTTATGGCACTCGTGGCTCGCGCCTTTGTCACTACGCTTGCAATTCCCCCACTGTATTTGCAAGAGAGTACACCAATAGAGACAGAAAAGGCACATGGGACTGTCGACAGTCTAGCTTGCAGCGGGCATTATTAAATTTTCCCCATGGAATTAACGACAGATATGGCAGCTATGGCATTCAAACATTAGTAAATTTGAGGTTATTTGCATATCTATTCTAAAACTTTGCACACTGTCCCTGGTTTTATTGTCATTTTCCTCCTGAGGAAAGTTTATGTAAAAGTTAGAAATTAATGTTTCCAGATGCATACTACCTTAATAGTGGTGATTAAAATAAACTTTGCCGTGGTTGACACACAAATGTTCTGGTACCGATGAAATACTGGAGCAACAGTTTATTTGTCATTGAAAAATACACTCTCAATCTACATCTCATTGCTCACGCACAACAAGATCAAAAGCTTTCAGCTCAACTACTATGGTTAAAGATGGTCATTTTATTTTACAGTACACGATTACTGAAGTGGCAATTGTTGGCAATCGCAACATTCCTTATGTACAAGAAAGGCAATCTAATGACATGTGTAACACCATTTTGCAGAATAAAGGAAAACTACATGTTAGAAACCAATCGTGTTCTCACATTTTGTTCAACAACACTTCCTGCTTTTGTGCACATAGACTGCTCAACTCCCTTGTGTTATACAAATCTTTGGAAAATTTAAAGATTGACAATGTGACAGTTACCCAAGAACTACACTTGTTTTGTTAACATCACTATGTTTCAGCTTGTTGAGAGTTACATACGCAAATCTGAGGAACTCCGAATGACAGAAACAGGCGGAGAGGAATATTCTGAAACTGTACTGTATTCAGTGCACCCTCCGTACAGCTAGAATCAATTACAAGGTCAAATCACAAACGTTAAGTATTTCATACAGCAAGAACAAACCTTGCTATGTTGTATCATTGATAATTGAAAGCCTATTTAAAACCTTGCCTGTCACCCTTAAACAATGTGTTCATCCTTATTTTAAATGTTTTACTAAAACTTTACAGGTGTTAATAAGTCATAAGGAGTTCCTGTAATTACATGTAGAATTCATGTCCAAAACCTAGGTCAGGATCCTTAGATGCTTCAATATTTCTTTTGTTGCTTTGGTCAAACCAAAGAAATTCAATCAGACTGCCCTTCTGTATTACACATTTTGAGTGACGATAAAGGTCAGTTATTCAACCTGTTTTACAATTTGTAAAATTTTGGTGCACGCAGCATGGAGTTCATAATGCACACAGAAATATTGGAAAGAATCACATGAAATCAGACAACTTTGACCTTTATAAACTACATTCTAAAACTAAAAAGATATTTGTAAAATGGGCTGACTTTATCAAAGACCAGATTTTCCATAGTCCAGCCCAGAAACTTACTTGCTCCTGCATACAAATTCCATTATATACCAACATAACTCTTATTTTATACCTTATTACTTGAAGATGGGAAATATTCCTCCACAACAGCACCACAATTCTCCTCAGAATGATGAAAAAACTCATATTTGCTACCTTAATACCAGTACTGCGTAGATTTGTTTAAAATACAACATTCTCATTAAGCAGTGTTAGTACAATTATATGAAGTAGAAATGCACAGCTGATCAGCCAAATCGTTGTAAGTTGAAAAGAATTCACACATTACAAAAAAAATCAAACATGGCATTGTTCTGTAAAATCATTCTGAGGGCCAATAATAATTTTACTCCTTTCACTGAGCTATGGTTAGATTGCTTCATGGTGAGAAAACAGGATTTTCTTTAACAGCTAAGACTTTGGTCTTCTATTAAACTGCAATGTTGAAACACTGGTCGGCTATACACATATTTCAGAGTTTCCCTTCTCTATTCCTGGTTCCCCTGTGGAGATCTCTACGGGCATCTGCGACTAGTCTTTGTACTCTTCCATAAACTTACTGTGGAACTCCCGGAATCTCTCCATGACTTCCTTGATTTTCTCAACTGAAGGTAGGATGGTCATTCTGAAATCAAAGAAGTAGAAAATATGAGCTTCACTTGCTCTATAAACCACAGCTGGGGTAACAAATACTGTACAGAATGATGTGAAACAATCAAGACAGATAATCCTCAGTCCTTGGTTTTCAAATCAATGCATGCAGATCTGAGTCAAATAATGAGAATATTTCTATCTATTCAGATTAAATAAACTTCTGATCTGAGAAATACTGATAGAAGCGTTTCCATCAGTCACAATTGCAATTTGTCACAACCACATAGCTATGAATGAACATGCAAATTAGTCACACGTCATCATGAACTTTTGAACTGAAACGACAGAGAGTCACTTTGTGTAAAATAGCGCTGTTGGCAGTTACAAGTTTGTTATCAACTATGGCTGAACACACGACATCAGACACTGCTGCTTGAAATGTTGCATGCACTGCTGTTAATTTTTATTTATTTTATTTATTTATTTATTCAGCAGGATGAGTCGCACAGGTGACTGACACCTATAAAAAAGCAACCCTCCACAAAAGATATATTTTACAAGTTACACATACAAATTAAAAACAGAAAAGACAAACGATTTAAGATAAATTCAAAATATAACAATAATAAAAATATACGAAAAATTTCAAAACACAACAAAAAACAAAACAGAGAAATATACAGAGACGGCAACTTTTTCAGTGGCACTTTTTTTTTTGCAGTTAATATGTCTTTTAGTATTCATTGTAACATTAGCAGTTGCCTATTAAGTTGTATTTTCATCATTCTTGAGAAGATTTCAAAAAATTTAAATTTGCAGACAAAAACTTGTTTTTGCATATTAATGAGAGAACGATGATGTCATCCGCTAACAGCACTTCTGAACAGTTTATCCCTTTTCCTGCCAGACAGTATCACTTCCCCATCAGCCAAGTCAGAAAAAAGCGGTATTGAGCAAAAACATGACGTATTTTCACCCACTTGGCTTGGTCTGTTAGAGCATCTTTAGTCCGTAAAAATCAAGTTTACAGTATTCATCTTTTCAACAGCTTTCAAATATATAATATTATGTTAAAATACACCATATGGAATATGTTGTGTTTCATTAATTTTAACCATCTTGATCTGATGGTGAAATATGAACTTGGCAGGAAAAGGGTTATGTATGTATGTATGTATGTATGTATGTGACTGATTCACATGTCATTATCATTTACTGAATTTGCCCAAATATGCTGACCATGTACATTTTTTTAACTTTCAATCATGGTAGAAAAATGGTCTAAAACAACTTACTACTCTGGGGACAAAGCCACTATTTTGGTGTTTTTCTGTGTTAAGTAAAACCTTCTAACAGTCAACTGTCAACACAAATTTTGATTATGCATGATCAAGCATCAACTACAGCCTTGTAGTTCTGTCATCTGGGATCTGCAGTCTTTAACCTGTTCAACCCTATTTCCCTGTCAACAGGTCCACAATCACCATTGATAACAAAGGAGTTGGACCAAACCATGATGGTGAAAGGGTTGAGGGCAGCTGTTTGCTCTTCAGTATATTCTTCTGGTAGATGAAAGTGACTGTATCATTATTTGCTTTATACCGGTATGTCCTGTCTGTGAGTGGAAGCTTATGCCTACACTGCAATGGTTTGGCCTAGGGCCATTGTTATCAATGGTGATTGTGAGCCATTCACACAGAATCAGGATGAAGAGGCTAAGGGAGATTTTGTTGACAACTCTTTTAAGTGAACATATGTTTTAAGGTTTCAACCATAATAACAGACTTCACTAACATCATACCAAATTTAGTTAACAGAATGCTGTACAATAATATTCAAAACCCTTTGGACCTTCGATTGACATGTCCAATTTCACAGCCTAAACACTGTTGTGCTTTCACGAAAGTGTCCCCATTCTTTTACATTGACATTGATGTAACTTGAAATACCTGACCAAATGATGCTACAGTGATTGCACGCAATTATAAGTTACAATTGAAACTTTCCTAAAAAGATCTGCGTGAGATCTAGACTGAAAGATCCGTCGCTCAAGGGGACTGTCTACGCTTATAGGGCAGAGAGCGCCCTCAAGTGACAGATCTTTCAGTCTACATGACATCATACATGTTATAGAGTTACAACCTATCCTTACCTGAAGTGGTACGTTCCGTCAACTTGACCAAATCCACTGCCAGCTACTACACACACTCCCTTCTCCTCTAGGAATCGCATACAGTAGAATGCATCAGCTGCCATTCCTAACTCCTGCAAGCATCATGAAATAAGAAGACAGAATTCAGGTGATAAAGTAATATTATACAAATAATATAACCATCTTAATTCTGCAGTCAAATTCGTGCATGGAAGTATGTCATTATTTTGGCTACATATTTTTGAATATATTAGTCTACCGGTATTTGCATAAATATATCAAATTACCATACTGAATGCAAAGTATGTTGCATATAGAATAGGGAAAATACTGAGACTGAGACAAAGCAGACACTGTGACATTTCATGTAGAAGGAAAGTAAAACAGAAGAACATCACAGTTTCTGAGATTCAAGGAACATCATGATGAAAACTGGTCAAAATCATGTTTAGAAATTCTTCACCGGTTCTTCTACAATTTAAGCAAATCTTCTTCTTTACAGAAAGTAACACAAGAAACCTGTATGTGTTTCCTTTAAGTGTCTTGAGTTCATGTGTCTCTTGTTCCTTTCAGAAGTAGTCTGTCATTGTCTCGTCATTGTACACAACAAGCATGTTTTACACAGCAATTTTTTTGCCCCATATCATGAAGCAGAAGTAGAGCACTGGCTTGCAAGAATGCAACACCCAACTGCAGGTTATGCAGAAGGTACCAACTGCCACATTCAGTCCGATACCTCTGCATCTCATTTCATGTAAACCAAATATAACTCATAAATTGCAGCAACAATGACGTCAACCCACTCCTTCCAGTGTGGCCACGTGGCAATATAACCCTTATAATTGCATACAACTGGGGTTGCTGGGTGCCAGCAATCAGGCAAGTGTAGTCAGGAAAAGATTGTTTTGGTTGAAAATAATGAAATATTTGTGGTTGTTTCACAGACCTTGGCTTTCTCAACGGCTTTCTTCGGCAAATGAATCCTTGGAAATGCATACATAGCACCCATCACTTCATTACACGACACCCCATCAACAGCATCAAAGGTTTCGGCAACAAGTTTGGCTTTCTCTCTCAGCGCCTGTAGTACAGCAGTCTTTTCCTGTGGAAAAAATCCATCCATACAAAGCATTTGTGTTACAATATATGCATATCTGTATTCATATGATATGGACAATCTTGGTTCATGGTGTTTCAAATGTCTGACTATAAAACCATCGTCATATCAGTTTTAAGGTTGTTTTTCACAGAGAGTACATGTATATGTGCTGAAGGCGAAAAACACATGTAACATGTGTTAAACACATTTACAGTCAGATGAATATCATGTCTCTTCCACATTATAGAAACTTTTTAATATATGATAATGAAGAATTTATCTTGTGTTCCTTTTATCAAAAGACAACATGTGCCCATCGTGCACTGATGATTTAATATTTTGCATATACTTGATAACACTCTGGACAACCCTACGGAGAATGACACATTTTCTTAATAGATCACAATTCTCTTCTGTCAAATCAACACCGCAGAAACTTGAAAATATTTGATATTGAAAGGTTGAAACATGGCTCCTTCCAAACAAAAGAGTAACTGTAAATGCTTGCAGATTCTTTTACCCCTAATACCAGCATGGTTTGGCCCAAATCTATTGTTATGGATGGTGATTACTGATCTGACACGTGATATTGGGGGTGTAGGTTTTTTGGTGTGATATATTAGTGACTTACTTGCATGAAGAGTTCATAAGAAGGTTCTCCTTCCCTTGGTGGGTTGACTGTACATTCCATGGTAATCTGTACAAGACCAAAGTACAAGCCATGTATTCATAGTTGGAAAGCCACTGACAAAAGTCTAACAATGCAACATAATCCAATTCACGTCAATTTATATTTCACTAGTCTGCTGTAAAAGCAAGATTTTGGATGCTGACGGTGTTAAGGTTAAACTGCGATGTGTTAAACAAGAATTTGTTATATTATGGGTGTACTGAGTCTGTAAACATCACGTGTCTTTTTTATTCCAGCGGAGAACTATTCAATATCAGTATCTCCCTTGAAAAATTTGCTAAAGAAATCTTTGCACCAGTTCAACTCACAAAAAGGGAAAATAAGTCAAGCTTAGGTTGTAAATATAACGTCGTGCAGTAGTGTAACCAGCTTTGCAGATCATCATCTGTGAGGAAAGATGTGCTTGTTCATAAAGCTGATAGTTGTAGAATGACTTAGAAGAAAAATAATCATATGTGATGCTCTAATTTGCCCAAAATGCATAACATTCATATTTTCATTAAAACATTGTTAATTAGACAGGCAGGTGAGTTACTTTTGATTATCTTAGATAACACTTTCAAATTCTTTATGCTTTCCGGTCTCCAAAAGTTTAGAAGTAAAGACACATGGATACAAAGAAAATTGGTGCATGCCAATAGAGGTGTGTCAAAGACTGAAAACAGACCTGTCCTAGAGTGGTTGGACAAAGCTTTGCTGATACTAATTTCTTGAGCATACCAAAGACTTCAGTGTCCATATTTATGGCTTCCATGTAACCACCACGTAGACCACATCTACATATGAAATGACACAAAGCATAAAAGTTACTTCATCAGGTTCATCTTGAGCAAAAATAGACAAACAATTAAATTGACAGTGGCAATCAGCTACGTACACAACACTGACTATTTGGAAATGATTATGAGGTTGACAAAACTATGCAATATTCACACATACTGCAGTATAGCTAAACTTGCAGAGTCACATAATATGAAGCAAGTTCACAAACAAACTGCTCTTTTCAGATGTAAGGAAATCCAAATAAATGTTCTCAATGTTGATTACAGATGTCCTGTCCTTCCCATACACCATTTTATACAATAAACAAATGTTGCTGTTTTCTGTAAATACCACCGCATGAGGGCGCACTTCCCAAATCCTACACTATTTTTACATTATCCTTTCTCTCCAACTGAAATATTACTCCTTTATACAAAACGACGACTGCATTAATTCATGTACACCACAAATTGACTTACTCTCCCATGAATCCCTTGGATGTTGAGTAGAAGGATGCAAGTTCCATGGTTTGATACTCAGGTCCCATTTCACGCAATACTTTCTTGAACGAGTGAAACTTGGCACCTTTAGCGTAAATGTTCTCTTGATACACCTAAAATATGATCATACACATACTCTCAGATAATATACTACAGCATGTGAAAATCTGACTTCAGTATTCAAGAAGAAAATAATAGAGAACAGTCTTTGTGTTTAACAGTATGCAAAGAGTAGTATGGATTACTGTAGGTAAAAATTTGCTTGTGCCTTCCATTGCAACAGTGCATTATGGGTGAAGTATCATATGGCCAAGGACAACACTATGCTGAAACTGAAACTCTGCTTGATGCATTTAAATTATCAGTAACATCAACTGTCATACTAGAATCCAACTTCCCTAAAAATGAATGAATTTTTCAACAGTACTTGTCGAAGAAATTACATTTGTATTAAAAGTAGAAGAAAACATATTACCACTACACATTTTACTGGCAACATGAATGTTAAGTACTGTGTCATCTGAGAGGGGAACATTTCTCATCTGCATAAGTCAATTTAGGAACTTCTGGAAATTTATTTGCATCAGCAATCCAGCATCCATAATAGGTAAAATTTTCCTTGCATATAGGACAAGCTTCAGTTACAGAGTGAATCTATTTAGCCTATTAAAAGAGGGCACACATATGCTGAGAGAACATAAGAATATTTTGAGAATGCTGAATGCTAAATTTTTGCATATGAATCTTTGGCTGTAACAGTAAAATAGACACCCAAGGCCAGCAGTTCAAATCTCTTTCACTTCATCGTGTAAAAATCCACTTTCAAAATTCTTTTAGCAGAAATGACCCCCAAAAAAATTGTCCATTGAGGATTTGCTTCACACACTTTCACTGTCTCCTTCATACAACATACCCTGTATCTCCCTACATATTTCAACATTAGTGTCAATTTAGGGATTTGTTATAATGTCGTGAGTTGCATCCACATCAATACATGCACTGGTAAATTAAAGACTGTTTTCTGAGTCAAAGAAAACAACACTTATTCTCTGCTTTGTATGGGTACTTTCTCCTTCTGTGAATCGTCATCTCAATAATTAATCCAAAAACCAGGATCATCAAGATAACAAATTTTGTTTTCTGACGTTTGGAAGTTTATTCTCAAAGGAGGGTATTTTCACAAACTCTTCTTTCCACAGCTATCATTAAGATCAACCAACCTCATCAGCAACAATGTATAAATTTTCTCTGTGTGCAAACTTAATGATGTCTTCAATGTTCTCCCGGTTCAACACTTGACCTAAACAGGAAAACAAAGTTTTTCATTGTGTACTACATTGATAGTTACATTGGTCTGATCAAGTGACTAAAGTGCTGCTTCTTGGAAACTTTTTTGGGCCAATATTGGTTGGCTGAAATGCATTGTTCTTATTAAATTATTTCCGAACAGCCAATCAGGTAGAGAATAGCCCAAGTTCAGACTCCTTGATTAATTTTGGTGCAAGTAACTAGCCATCAGGATATTTGTATAATATGCCTATCAATTGGAAAAGTACAGTGCAATTCACTACAAATAAGGCCCAAAAAGGTGAAAAAATATTTCATGGAGTAATATTGTGCAAGTATGAATTTACAAAATTGGCCAGCAGGCTTGATACATTATAGAATCTAAATTCGAAACCAGTGCCTGAACACATTGCTATCTGTGAACTCAAAGAGTGAATTTGAAACATGTATTTGATCAACAATTTGGCAAAAAAGGAAATAAATTATTGGTAATTGAAGTGTACCTACCAGTGGGATTTCCTGGGTTGATGATAACAATAGCCACGGGATTGCTGTGCTTCCTGGCTTCAGTGACTGCTCGTTCCAACTCAGATACTTTCAAACTCCAGCCAGTCTCTTCATCCATGAAGTATCCAATCTGCCAGAGAATTCACAGGTTAATAGAGTATTTAGCATAATACTTCATGTTTTATCTAGCTTTGCAATCATTACACAGTTTTGGCTGGGATATGAGCATTTGTGATTTTATGTGAGGGAAGAATCTATTCTGGGGTGAGCAAATTATTTTCAGATCCACAAGCCCATGGACTAGTAACCAAGATGGCACAGCTCCATTAGCCAGGTGCACGTAGTCAACATTGAAGTTACCAGTTGCATAATTCACTATCCCATTGGGCTAGTGGAAACAACACAAACTTGCCATAAAGACACCAAGTCTATGAGCTTTGGCTTGTAGATTTGCTGATCCCTGAAATGTGTGAGGCAAGAGCAACTGACTGTCACTATGATATCATG
Source organism: Ptychodera flava (assembly GCF_041260155.1). Taxonomy (NCBI): domain Eukaryota; kingdom Metazoa; phylum Hemichordata; class Enteropneusta; family Ptychoderidae; genus Ptychodera; species Ptychodera flava. The sequence goes on from NC_091940.1 coordinate 11,347,146, forward strand.
ACAATGTGAATGAGTACAGTGGCAGCTTTTGAAATTTAACTGAACGAGCCCTAAAAGTTTATCCTGTAATTGTGATGCTTCTCAACAAATCAAGGAATAATTTGGTCGTTCACCAAAGTAAAGTGAGCGTAAAGTAACAAAAGGCGCTAGCTTTCTAAAAAAAAAATTGAAGTTTTACATCAAGAATTTCATAGGGCCCAACACTGGGCTGTGTTTCCAAAAGTTCTACAATGCTTTGGAAAAAGGAGCATTCATCTATTATCAAGTTAGTTTTAACCCTTGGGAGCCAAAGTCAATTTTTGTTATTTTACAAAATATACCCTTGTCAATTTTTTTCAAGATTTTTGCCAAAATTTTGATCAAAAATTGTAGCCAATGAAATATGATGTCCATTTGGTCCAAAATTATCAAACAATTACAGAAAAAATTATAAAAATTGGTAAAATGTTGCTCTAAAATTTTGGTGGCAAAAATTACAGCACTCAATGGGTTAACAAATCATTTCAAGATCATGAGGTACTATCATGAAGATTCCTATGCTCTGATTTGAGGATTTTGTGATAATATCAGTTTGTTCTAGTCCTGAATAACACATGAAATATTGTCCTGCCAGTTAGTGGGACACTGTTTAATTACCGATACACCATATTAACCTTACAGAACACACTGACCAACTGAGTGCAGACCCAAATGATGTGGTTGAGACTTGACTTACCTGCACAGCATCAAATTCTGCCAGTGATGCTGAATATAGTGGGTATTGAGGAATTGGAATCATAACACCAGATCTTGTTTTGCCTTCCCCGGCCACTACACATTTCAGTAGAGACTGCAAATACATTGAAAGAGCAAAGTTTACCGTATCAGACAAATCAACTACAAGTGTCAAATAAAATTCACAGGGAATCCTACACAAGTCTATTTTGTGATTGGCATCTCTCATACCATAAGTTTGTGCCCAGAACAACTATAAGAATGATAAAATAATTACAATAAAAGGTGTATACTATGTTTTTAAAATCTGTAAAAAGTTTTGGCCATTTAAAATTTTAACACATCCCTTTGGCAGTAACTCGGACATTTGGACCTTCAAATGTGCAGGCTGGAGCATGTACTCTGTTTAAATAACAATCAGGTACTAGGCTGAAACGATAAAAAATTTTGTTACATGAAAATGTCTGCAAATTTTTCTTTGACACTGAAATCACAGACTGCTGGCACAAAGGTCAAAAACAGAATGGGTCAACACTATACAAGTCACAACAATGTAAACAACACAATCTATTGTTCAATAAACTGGATATGACGACTATTTGGATAAAGAAATATTGACCAGATCTATATTGAATAAGAATTCATTTCTCCTTTTTATACACTAATGATTCATTTTCAACTTTTCTAGAGGTATAAAAAGTGTGTACCGCAGATTTGGCAAATATTGCAACTACTGCCACTCTGCATACTGTTGCAAAGTGGTTACAAGCATGAAATGCAGCAGTCATAAAACTACCCTACTTCAGCTCTAAGTAGCAACTCCCATCACAGTGGGATCTGCTATCTTAAATCCTAACAAACACCTTATCACAATGGCCAAGGTTTGCTAATGATTACTTCTTTTGTTGACAGTCTTTCATTGGAAAAATGAAGTCATAAAAAACTGCGCATAATACAGGACAATGAGTTGCCTTTTATACTCTGAGAATGTTAAAGTCAACATTCAATGTGGTCGATCTCTTGTTGTTGTACAAATCTTACATGCATGATGTTATTTTATTATGGGCAAGTAATACTGGTTTTATTAATACAAATCTGGCATCAGCTTGAACCCGAGGGTCCAACAGGTTTGGTGAATGTCTCATGTACATTTTCCATCACGCAAAATGCTGCATTCGAGGGCAAATGATGAAGAATTTACATTTTTACATTTCATTATAACCTGGTATTGATAAGCATGCACATATCATTTTACATGCATCACGTTTACACCCAGGGTGACCTTCATAAACACAATGACACTTTATATATCGCCACTATTATTTATGTTTATCTAAACGAGCGACTTTCTGAATTGTGAATGACCTTTATACTTGATGCTGTCATAGCAACAATGTCAGAGGTCATGATAAGAGTAAACGCCGTCCTTTAAATAGAAGATTAAGAAGATTTGTCATAAAGATACAGTAAACTGTTTTCACGAAACTCCAATGTAAATTATTCTAAAGAACGAAAGAGTATCTACAATACAGTAGTCTTGTATACATCACACATGACCAGACCAAAAAGATGATTAGAAATGGATTGTTACTTTGTTTACCTTAATAAGGATAAGGACTGTCTATATCACAGTATCTGTTCCAAAATTCCATAAGTTCACACTTACTCTAATTCCTTCGCTAGCACCAGCACATAGTACAATGTCATTAGGATCACTGGGATGGCCGTCTCTTCTCTCTATGTAAGCTGCTATGTCTTGCCGGATTGGTTCAATTCCAACACTGTCACTGTACGAACCTGTCATGAAAGTTCAAATTCAAATGGCTTCAAATTCATTTAGCATACATGTGTACCGGGCAATTTGGAGGTTACTGTAGACTCTCAAAGCTTTCGCTAACTGATGCTGTTTGGAGATAATTACAAATATACACCAGTCATATGCTGTGTCTAAGCTAGATCATGCCTCGGGGACAGATATTTGGACTCTCAAACTTTGACAATTCTTTAATGATCTACCACTTGTGGGGGTTCATTTTGAAGCCCTTGGAGAAAGAAAAACTTCCATTGGCTTTAGTTTTTTGAAAATCAAAAATTTTATTCTTTCTCCACAGTTAACACAGGGATGGCGGCCATTTTGAATTTCAAATATCGGTAAACCTTGAGTAATTTGTTTCTCTAGTACTGAAATTTGCTCTGTGACCCCTGATTTTTATTCTTAATTTTGAAAGAGAACAGTTGAAAGATTCCTTAAGGAAAGTTTGAGCAAAAGTTTAAGTCTTTCACTTTTGAGGCACATACTAAGGCAAGGCTTGGCCATTTTGAAACAATGGACTGGGTTGTCCTTATGTTTTCCTTCCTCAATAAAATGGCCCTCAAAGCAAAAACATTTCTTTTATTTGCAATCAATATATTGTGACACTCATTAGAAAGATCTAAAAATATTTGTCATAAATTTGCTCAATAATTGAACCATGCTGGCATTGTCAGGTAGGTAAATACACAGTGGGTGAAGTGATATACCGTGTATTGTATGACTCTAAGCTTCAAAATTGAACATTATCTAATCACCCTTGATAAAGTATCTTGTGCTGGCCATTTGTCCCAGTCTGTGATAATTTCTATGGTTTGAATTAATCTACTGAGCCATTGTCCTGTATGAAAAGTATCAACTGCAACTTAATGTGTTTTGACTGTAAATGACAGTCTACCGTCAGTAACTACATGTATTTAAAGACCTGCATATCGCAAATGCAAAGTCCCTTGCCTTGCCTGCCTTTCATGTAAGGTAATATGCGACTCATGAGTGAAAGACTGAAACTTTTGCTCAAACTTTCCTCAATGAAACTTTTAACCATTCTCTTATCAAGAATCAAGAATGAAAATCAAGAATGACAATCAGCGGTCACGGTGCAAAGTTTGGTCTAGATAAACAAATCACCTACACCTGTAATATTTACCAATATTTGAAATTCAAAATGGCCGCCATCCCTGTGTTACTGTAACTCTATGGGAAAAAATAATTTTTTTTTTATTTTTGTAAAGCTGAGACTGTTAAAATTTTTCTTGCACCAAGAGATTTATAATGAGCCCCCTCAAAGTGGCATAGCAAAAACGTATTGAACAAATTTGAAAGCCTGAATATCTGTCCCTGAGGCACATACTACCTCCAGCAAATTTTCCTTCATTTAATTGTGACATACATGTATACACACACTATTTTACACATTTGTTGACAAATAACATAGGTTCATGTGATGCAAGACTTGAATACAAGGCACCCTACTTTGAACTAATTGCCTTCATCAAATTATATAATACTGTAGGCTTCATGAAAATGTCAGTACAGTAGTAATGAGTTAAAACTGTGTTCCTTCATTTATTAATACACCACTTTCTTCATGTAAGAGAAATTCCTGAGGGAAATAAGTCACTGCTTCTGTCCCCCTAAATATTCCTGTCTTGGTTGCAATGAGTGAGTTCTAATGCAAATACATGTCATGCAAATGAGGAGACAAGGTGACTGACCGACACTTTCATTTTTACAGCCAGACAGTGCCCTTCTCGCTCTTGCCTTGGCATCTTCAGGAAACATGTCACTGCTCAGGAGTTCTGGATAGGTGGCCAGTGCAATGACCTGTCAAAGTAAGGTGGAATAATGGCAGAAATCAATGATATTGCAAAATTGGCAAAAAGCCATTCACACATTGAAAATGACATACATTGACCTTGCACACATTGTGCAGGGTCAATGTCAAGATGACCTTAGAAGTTTGAGTCAAACCATATGGTCAAACACTGTCTCTGTCAAGGCCAACATCACAGAGATAGATTGATTTATGGTCAATTCCTACAGTGTATGCAACTATACACGTACCACACCAACTAAAAGCAGTATTTTCTGAAACCATAGTTGTGAAGATTCAATGGTCTTATATTTGAGATTTCTAATTGTGAAGCAAAGTAGCTCTGTGTACTATAATGAAATCAAGCATTGACTTCTTATCCACAGAAATCATTAAACGACTGCAAACATATTTTATAGTTTGCATGTACACAGATTCAACATAATATGCCTTTACATAATAAAATAATACTGGCATCATTAAGAGACCTTTCTCATACAGTAAAGAAAGTAATCGATGGCTACGTAAGAGAGACAGTGAAGGTAGTTTGAGAGGTCAGAAAGTGCCATGTTACAAAATACAGAGGCTTAGGTTACTTAGGACTGGGAGGTCATGTAAGGAAACGATGCCTGCTAGAGGCCCTGAGCTGATCATCCTCTGACATACCGGTATATTTGCAAAGTCTGTATCAGCATAGTCCTTTCTGGACCTACATGCAAATTTTTGGGTCAAAATGTTTGTTACACATCTGACAATATTTTGGTGACCAGTCACTGTTCAGATTGTTTCCGACTGCTTTTCACACAGGATCTACAAAAGCTGTCAATGTTCACTGCATCTATTTGCACAGTATATAGCTTAAAGCAGTGTTTGCATTTTTAAGTATCACCTTGCCATCATACTTCATGTGTATATATATGCCCTTTATATTAAAGTATAGCACACTTCATGAAACTGAAAGTTACCAAGACCAGACCAATGTAATAAATTCAAGGCAACAAGTCCTCGCCATATAAAGCATAAAAACCTCTGTGCTTGAAATTCTTTGAATTTTACATGTACTGGATATATTTGACAGGATCATAGACCCTCGAGAAGAAAAATGTTTTTCTCGAGGGTCTATGACAGGATGAACTGTAGAACAAGCAATTACAGTCCGTATGCTAGCATTTATCAAATACGAGAAAACATCCTTGGAAATACTGCTTTTGTAGGAGTACATATAAATGTATAACACTTCATATTCTACTGTACAAGCTAAAAATCCTTTCAATTTACAGTAACACTGACTTTACCATCAGATAGCCAGCAAGCCTCTGCTGGGATTTTCACAAAAATTTCTCTGATGGGACAATGAAGTTGGACAATTAGGTCCAGTTTGAAAGTGGGCGTTTTTTATAATTTTAATACAACAAAACAATGCACATGACCTTACATTCAGATTTCTGTTCTACAAAGGTCATTCAATGCAAAAGATCAACAGTTCACTTGCAACATGACACATAGAGTATTTTGGTAGTTGTGGAAATCTCCTGAATGGCCAATTAAGTGAGTTGACTGAATTTGAATTGCCTTTAACAGAAGTGGATAAACAATGGTCATGGTAGACAAAACAATCAATAATTTGTCGCAATCAATAATTTGTCGCTATCTTTAGCAGTGAATCTCGTTGTGTCCATTTCACTGTGAATATCTACTGTCATTTCTGACAGTATGCACCACATGTAACTCAGCTTGTTAACGAAACCTGTATATGGTTTTATGCATACTGCCATTGTTATAAAAGTGAATTTGCATTTAAATGTACATCACAATGCATACAGACTCATTTAGATAATTAACCTGCAAGGGTACAGCATGTTTTGAGGAATAATGTGTTGCATGTCATCCTGTTGTGTCAACAGCTGGGTAACTACAAAATCGTAGATATGTTATGCAAGGGTGCTTCATTGCAACAGTTGATAAGAAAAAGACACAATTTCAAAAATTGGTTCTTGACAATGGTTGCATTATCTACATTCACATGCACTCTAGGTGCATATTTATAACTCATTTGATCACCTTGCAATTCATCAAAGAAAACCTAGATCTGTCTGCATTGAATATTGAGTGGCGGCCTTCCTGTTTGAAAAAATTTACAAGTACCGGTACATGTATCAATTTGTTTCGCTTGGTCCTGAATTATGGCAGACAGCTGTATGTCAAAGTTCAAACTACACTATGACACACGTACACAAAATTTTTCAAACACTTGATGAAACATTGACATCAATGCTTTCGAAGGATATATAGAGGAGTAATACTTATATGGGCAGTAATTCTTGACATTTTGGCCAACATAAATTACAAATTTTTTGAGCTATGAATAAGCTAAATTCTTTGAGGCTTCAATACCATATCAAGGGATTATGCATATTAGTAGAGTTCTATTTTTATTTCTGGCACCTGAAAATATTAAAATATTTGTTTTAGATTGAACCCATGATTAGAAAGAAATGTGGCAAAGCTCTAACATGCCACATAGGCAAAAAGTGACTGATTTCCGTAAACAGAGAGAAAAATTACATCCCTTTCATGAAGCTGCCTCAATCAAAACAAGGAGCAATAATTGTCATTTTACTTGTTATCCAATAATTGATGTTTTTTGGAATAATTCTTGTATTTATTATTTTCAATGATATACAGTTGCACTAACTGTGGCTTTCATGTTTCACCCAAATTATAAATAAACTTATGGTAAATGCACCTGCAGGACAGATATTCAAACTTTGAAAAATTTACAATACTTTTTTTGGTATACCACTTGTGGGGACTCATTCTGAAGCTACATGGAGTAAATAAAGTTTTCACTGGCTTATTTTGTGACTATCTCAAATAGTATTTTCCAAATATTTAATATTGGATTGGCCGCCATTTTGAAATTCAATGTCAGTAAACTATTGGTTAATTTGTTTCTCCAGTGTCAACTTTTGTACGGTAAGGCCAAAAAAAAAAATAGTTTTGTTTCTCATCCTAGGCATCTTGCAAAATGATGCTATGACGCGGTTTTGTTTTTTTTTTTTTTGCTGCTACTTTTTTTTATTCAACCATCAACGACAACGCGCTTACAACATAAGAGCATAGGAATGCATGCAGAGATAAATGCACAGCAAATTTTTAGCATATCAACAGTGCTGCTTTTTGACTATAAGTGCAGAATGCAGTTTTGAGAGCTTTCAATGACATAGTGTACAGTTCTGAATGGAATGTTACAGCACTGTGTGATGTTCAATGTTCTGTCTAGTTCAGTTTATCGTCGCGGTATTTTTGCGTTAGTTTTTTTTTTCATTTTTTATTCGTTCCCTCTTCAGATGCAAAAAAAAAAAAGGTTGGCGCGGCGGGTCAACATTGACGCGCGCGGGGATGAGAAACAAACTATTTTTTTTTTTGGCCTAACCCTTGATTTTTAATTCTTTATTTCAAAGAGAATGGTTCAGACTTTCCTTATGAAATTCTGAGTAAAAGTTGAAATCTTTCAATTTTAAGGTGTCTACCATCTTACAGTGTAAGTACAAAAAATAAACATCAGCTCAGCTACTTCCCAATTCAGTTGTAAAGAAATGTTATGGAACAATATTTGGTTCTCTCTGGTCTTATTGCTCAATTGTTGAATTTTGTGATATGTCAGTCTGTTGTAATGCATTCGTATACATGATTTTTGTACAACAATATTAGTGAAACGCTGCTTACTGGTATGTGTTCTTTATGCCAAAGTTGTTGCATCAATCGCGCTGTATTACAAAATAAAGATCTTCAAACAAAAAACATATATTTGTCTTTCAGAATGGCTGCTATTCCTGTGTTAACTTTACGTATGTCACAATGGGAAAAAAGAAATTTACATGAAAAAAAATACTGTGAAGATTGAATTTGCAACACAGACTTACAAGATGTGTCTATACATTTACATATGATTATTCAAAAGAGAAACTACCCTGAGATTCAACATGTCACTCACACAAACAATTTCAAAGTGCACTTTGGTAGCTTGCTTTGAAACAGTGACTGTTTATATACAGACAGCTGGAGTAAAAACCTACCCTTGAAATGTACAATAAATTTTCCTGTAACTAAACATTTGCCACTGATAATGGTATCAACTTTACAGTTATTTTTCATGGTGATTAGTAGGTCTGATCTCAAAACTTATCTCTGTACTACAATACCTACTCTTATGTGAGCTTGTGTCATGTGACCTGCCCCCATTGATAAACATTCTTTCAGAAACAGATCAACTATGATATGATATTGGCATGCAGACTAGATTAACATATTTAATCGATGGCAAGTTTTATTTTCCAGCAAAAGATACTGCACTTTCATTTATAACTGCTCTGATCTGAAACTTTATTGCATACATGTAGGTGATTAGCAAGTATGAGATGATCAAGCCGATAGCTACGGAAAATAAATGCCAATCTGAATTCATAACACATGCAAGGTCATGCCTTGTCCTCAATTCTGCACAAAGCGCAACACCTCAACAATGATATATATATATATCCGGGTTATCAAACTTTTGGGTATGGGAATAGCTGAGCTATGAAGACCTACATCTCACAGATTGTATCATTCATGCACCGAGGGCACCAGTTGGAGAACACCTGGCTATAGAATGGTTTCCACAGAAAAAAACTGACTATGAAGAACGACTTTGCATCACTATACTAAGTATATTATCAATGGGAACTGAGTTCTGAAAATTTGAAACAAATCTTCCTCAAATTTGTGACCTTTTGTAAATCAGCCTATAAATCAAATCAAACAATCTTATATTTATAATGGCAAAAGTAAGAAATTTTAGTAATAATATCATTAGCTGTAAAAGCATTTGCAATCATATAAATTATATAATGAGATAAAAATTTGATTTACAGAGTAGCTTGATCATGGCATTATTTGTAACATGTATCTTGTTCTCTTTGCTGAGGAAGTGTAAGCACAGCGCACATTAATTAAGGTGTTCAAATATCAGCACAATTAACATGCAGATTCTACTGCAAAGAGCCAGGGGACATTGGTGACAGTTTAGTCTATGGTACAGAATACACCAGCCATTTTCTGCTGGTCTCCCTATGCTAGATATAAGCTTCACAAGTGAAGAAAAAAACTCTACTACATATGGACACAATGATCATTTAATTTTCTGTCTATAAAACAAGTTTTGCAATGCTGTCAAAGAGCGCATGTATTCCAAAGCGGAACTAATATTGTTTAAGAGTTGTAACACAACTTGTAATCCACCCAAATTTGTAAACTGACCATCACTGTCAACTTAACAATTCTACACATATACATCAAATACTTTAATGTACAAAGAAAATTTTGACTAAGTATTGTAAGAATAAAATTTCATTGGAGTGATACACCGTAACATACCTGTGTAATGTAATATATAGATACACATGCTTCAATTGGGAAAACTTACCTGTCTAATAAATGTGATTGGCTTTTGTCCCAAAGCATGTGCATCACCTATGTTGCATTTTACAACATCTGGAAATGGCTTCTTCTCTCCCTGTATGTGAGAAAGTAGAGAAGGAATATTGTTTAGTATTTTTTGCTTGTTATATACACATTGAAGGAAACGCAATGTTCATTCCATCAATGAAACTTATCAATCGAATAGATGAATTAATTGCAGTTCCTTGTGCATTTCTTTAACTATCAAAATCTTGTGGACACATAATCATTTGCATGCCTCTTTCATTACATAAGAAAGTGTGTAATTAGTATACAGACTATGAATTAGAATCCATCTTTACGTTGTTGCCTTTGTTTATAGCTGTCATGTGCTAGGCATGTTCAGTCAGAAATTCCTGGTAGCCATCCTAATATACACAACTACAAGAAATCACTCGACTACAGCTGATTTATGATAACCTAATGTTCAGTAGATTTTGTGGATTAGTTTCCATGTAATACCATAAAACCACAGCATCAATAGTAGCAAGCATATCCTGAAGTCATTGACACATGTTGTCCCTGAACCCCTTCCAAATAAAGGTAAATGTAGGCAGCTAAGGGCATGAACTAGGTCACTGCTACCATTGGCATAGCTGAATGACCTTCTCAGGGAGTTTTCAATACTTATCCAGGGGGAGGGCTTTACGGAATGTGACAACGGAACATTGGTCATGCTTCATCAGCATTATGATTATGACCTTAAATTAGTCAATCATCAACTAACAGAACTGGATGTGGGTGCACATAATGCCTTGCATCTCTTGTGAGATTTCACAGAGTCACTACTTATATCGGTATGAAAATCATAAAACTGACAGGCATGCCATTGAACTCGTGTCTCGTACACATACACTTATTTACTAACTGTACACACAGCAAATGTGTACCAAATATATTTTATGTACATGTATGTTTATTTTGTCTATTTATTTATCCAATCATTTGTCTATTTATCCTTACGCTCCTTTGTAAATTTCATTGTATTACTTGAGTATCTGCGTAGACAGTCAACCAATCCTTCAGTACATACACCTTGGCAAAGATGGTCTGGTACAGTCTCCCTAAGTAACCAACAACTTCATTTTTTTGTGTAGCTTTTTTGCCAAAGCTTCAAACAGAGTAAACAGATGAGGAGTACTGATACGGTTAGTGTTATCTTGGAGGGTTTGTAATGCATAGGGAATGCTTAGTTCTGCATATTTGCAAGGCGTTACTTCTGTGTTTACTGCTATCTTTTGATTGTCAGTCAACCCTTTGATAACAAAAGAGGTCGCCAGTAAGCTTGGGCTGGCAAGCACCATAACCGTTCCCATCTTACACTGTACAACTGAGTATAGTACTGAAGATTTACATGCGTGGCAACTCACAGGCCCTCATTATAACGGCATAATGGCAATAGGTAATCTCATGATTTACAGGGATGTTCCCCCAGATATAAATTTTTGCAGGAGGGTCCCTGTCTGATAAAAGCAATGCCTGGCTAGTAAACATGGCAGTCAACTGTCAAAAGGAGATCTTCTCTAAAGACATGAAAGGGTACATGCAGGTCTTCCTGTAAAATGCCCAAGCCATCAGTAGTGTCAAAATCTCGTATTATATACCCCCCCCCCCCCGGTGACAATGTTAAATCCCTTTTATACCTGGAACATTGATCAAGCTGTGCAGAGTGACAGAAAAGAGTTTGCCAATTGCAATTACAAAATTCCCTGTATTTACTTGTTCGCGGCCAATTTAAAAATAAGAACAACAGTGAAAAAGAGGATACGTAAATTGAATTTTCGATGGGGTTTTCCATCTTTAAAATGATTTTGTTGTCGTTTGGAATGCAGATGACCCTATCTGAATGTCAAGATCACAGTCGTTTGGAGAGCTATTCAGCGCTGGGACTATTCGCCCCATAGACGAGTGTGCAGAAGCGAGAATACCCCAAGTCTGGAAATGAAATGGCTATTTCGTATAGGGATTGTGCCACCATGTCATCTTCGACGTTCGATTTTACCGTGAAAAGTAGCAAGTTCATCTATCATGTAACCGTCGACCGTTCCCTAGCATTCTCAAAATTCATACCTGGTACTTGATTTGCTTCACAAACGCTCGTTTCGTGTGATTTTCGGCCGAATTCGACGGACACGTCGCTAAAACATAAGCGGAGCAACATTCCGGTCACCTCACAGTGGACCGTTGGGCACCTCCACTTTAACTGACGTTTCCGCCGCGTACCCAGGGCTCGAAAATTTTTTTAAAAATTCACTTGCCATAGGGCAAGTGAATTTTCAATTTCACTTGTCCGGAAGAAAAATTCACTTGCCCTGAATTTCAGATGATTTAAGGAGTAAATGTGTATGGTTTTATTCATGTCATTGTAAAGAAACAGTAGCTGTAACTTACTGATAAATTTGTGTCCTTATTCTGTGCTTCAAAAATAATATCTTACGTAATGTATACATGCACAGTGTTTCGGCCAGCTTTTGTTAGCATGGGGACACAGTGACCCATAGTTGGTCTTAATGGGGACAAATTAAATTTTGGGGGGACATGTAGTGTATTTCAATAAAACAACACCAGTACATTATCATTGTGTGTCATCATGACCTGGTACCTTGTGTTAAATAGGCAAGTCGGGTTACTGAGGTAGGTGCACTAAGGGTAAGTATATAATAGGCCACCGGTGTTGTGTCAAATTGTGCCCATGTGAAACTTTCAGTATCATTTAGTTTACTGCTACCACATGGTATGTGAATAAACTGCAGGGTTCCCCATTAAAGTCACCAATATGATTAGCCAATTCATTAGCCAAATCAAAAATCTTGTAGCCACTTTAAGCAACTTTTAAACAGTTTATGATCTCAAGTGTAGCAACAGCTTTCTTGGCATTCAGGAGTTCCTAATTTTACAAATCAAGATGTTTGGTATGTTGTTCATGATAGTTTTAACATTAAAGAAATATTTTTTTAGTTTTTATTACATTAATTATCTGTTATTTTTATGACATTGAAGGGATTGAAATACTTTTTCATTTCGAGTGGTGAACTTTTGCTGCAAGAAATATTTAGGTGGCAATTCTAAAAATCAGGTAGCAATGTGAAGTGTATATTACCACAGATACAGAATACTTCTGCAGCATTGAGTCAGTGTTCACAGTATGACAACTTATCATACATATACACTACAAGCTCCTTGTGTGGTTTTGTTAGCCACACAAATACAAATTTTCCATGCAGAAGAAAGCATTCGGTAGCATAGTGACAGTGTAGATACAAGTATTGTGGTGTTGTGTCATAGTTGTGATCAAGTAGGCTCAATAGCATCTTCAGCATAAGTATTTTTCTTGAGACAAAAAGGGTCAGGTCAAAATCCTTTAAAACAAGACACAATGATATTGTTCAATTCATTTCCCAATGTTTTAAAGAGAAATAATAGTTTTAATAATAATGATAACATTGTAGCCCAGGAACATTTTCATATGATATTATGATATCATCAAGAAATGTTTGGTGATGTTCACTATTGCATCATTAAACTGGAGGAATCTGCAGAAATATTAATGTGATGATTTTAAATGGATATGCTTACTGCAACTACTGTTGACAATTTCCCTTTGCCATAACTGTTAATAAAATTTAATTTAAAACTGACAGTCAATCTAAATGCCATTAAATTGGAAAGCACCAAGAAATTACCTTTTATCATAAGATTGTACCTATTAGACCTCCCTAGGTGGTTTCTTTTGAACGATAATTGTGTACTTAAGGGGTCTTTATTTATGACATCACATGATGACCCAGATTTGACCTTTCAGAAAACCTCAAGTTTTTCTCCTTTTCTCTTGTATTCTGACTCTGTTTGTGAAAGTTTCCTTTCAAATAATCGTTTTTACTATCAAACTGAGTAATTGCAGGCCAAATTTTGATTCAAGCAAAGTAGGTAAAACTTGGACTAAAAAGGACGACCGGTACGCAGGACTCACAGAGGCAAAGCCAGGCCTCAGTGTATTCATGGTCGTCCATGATGTATTGTAGCACGGTCCGTCCATGAGGTACTAGAGGGACTGTGATTGCAGTATCGAACAGCAACAATGTTTGCTTCACGTACCAGGGAATTTGTAACTTTGTAGAAAGGAGAGTAAAGTGTTTCAATACATTGTAACGTTGTAGGAAGGAGGGTAAATTGTTTCAACACCTTACAACATTTTATTGTAAGCTGTAGTTTTCTGTTGAGGAGGCACCGTGACATAAGATCATGAGAAGAAAAAAACATCAGATCGTGCAAAGACGTCAATATTTTGCTATTTTGTAACCAAGCAGAACAGAGCTATTATATCGGCCGGCCATATCGAAAGCGGTACACTCAAAGAACTAGAGAGTGGCAGCGCGTACGTACGTGGCCTCATTGAAATTCACTTGTCCGTCGGGCTGGGAGAATGTTGTTTTCACTTGCCCGGACTCAAAATTCACTTGTCACGGGCGTCGGGCGGCGAGAATTTTCGAGCCCTGGTACCCATGAGGGGTGACTGGAAGGTTGTTCATGCCTTATGTTTTGGCGACGTGTAGTCTGAACTCGGCCGAAAATCACACGAAAATTCATACCTGATACTTCATCTGCTTACAAAATGCTCATTTCCTGTGATTTTCGGCTGAGTTTGAGATAAACCTGGCCAAAACATAAGCGTGAGCAACATTCCAGCCATCCCTCATGGGTAGGCGGCGCCAACGTCAGTAAAGTGGAGGGACCCAAGAGGTGACCGGAATGTTGCTCACCCCCAGGTTTTGGCGAGGTGTCCGTCGAATTCGGCCGAAAATTACACGAAACGAGCGTTTTTGAATCAGATAAAGTATCAGGTATGAAATTTTAGAATGATAGGGAGCGATCGACGGTTGCATGATAGATGAACTTGTTAATTTTCACAGTGAAATCGGACACGGAATGTGACATGGCGTGGTTTTTATAGCCATTCTGTTTCCAGACTTGGGGTATTTCTCGCTTCTGCACACTCGTCTATGGGGCGAATAGACCCAGCGCTGAATAGCTCTCCAAACGACTGTGGTCAAGATGGCTTTCTCTTGCTTTGGCCTTGCAAAAGGTCATGACCCGAACATTTGACGTGCTTCGGGACGTGACAAATCAAGAAGAGCTCGGTATTCATAAAGTTCGATGGACGTTCGGGATATGCTTTGCTGAACAAGCAATGGATATTTGTGATCAATCTTCGCCTTACCTGGGCAAGCTCTTTTTCGATGGCTGTGGCTCTCGCTACGATGGGACCTCGTACAGCATATTGCATGGTGCGTACGTGTGGGTTCATATTTTCCAGTGTTACCACTTTGGGCCTTTTCGGCTGGCTTGAGTTCGCCATTGCTAGTCGTCCAAGCAAGCTTCCCTGAGACCTTTCAAGATTGGTAGCTATCACAGGTACAGCACGACGGGCGGCTCTTGTGTACATCGAAGATTTTGTTGCAATTGCAGAAAGAAATATGGAAGCCTTGGGTTGATGATACGAACGCTGCTATTGGTCGAATTAGTGATCGCTATTCTCTCAAGGCTATGTAACTGACCTGAATGTTCAAACAGAATTGCGTGATTGGACAGACATCAAGCTTCAGCCGACAAGGTAAAGCCTAATATACAATAACTTTTCATATATTATGGTAATATGGCTCCGGAAGAGTTTCGTATGACAGGGTATGAGGTGACTGTAATGAATACCACTGTAATGACTGGTCTCACTCCATATTACCAAGGGTACCTTCGTACTCGTTAGAGGGTTGTTAACAGAAAAGTTCTGTTGAAATTATAGTATAAAATGTGAAGAATATCTCATAGATCATGGTAAGGAAAAATACGTAATTCGGTAGTATTGAGCCTAGTGTTCTTATTTGGTGATGGCATTCGGAACAGATATATGTCAATTCAACCGTTGTGTTTGTAACCGAGATGATTCCCTGTTAGAATAATGGTTTATCCCTTTTACGTCAGCGCGGCCATTTTGGACTGCCTATGTTTCCAACTGGCAGCTGTCCAGATCAGAGCATGTATTGTATTTGTCAACAAACTTAGTGTTTATTTTTTTTCTCGTTATTTTGTCGTTTTTATTTCACTCTTTATTCGAGGGAAAAGAAGACTGGTACAAGATGGTCCACAAACCGTGTCCTAACTGTCGCCACCAGGTAAGGAAGTCTCTCAGTCACGCCAAACATCCGGACCTCTGTCCTTTGTCATCTTATCTTATAAATATTCGGTTTACTGTGTGAATAGCTTGTTGTAAGTGAAATATTGAGAACATTGTAACACGCGAGCCTGTATTTCTCATAAACGTAAAAGCATAGTTTTTAGCTGAATGGTAGCAAATAAGGGAAATGTAATGTCGACCCACGGCATAAGAACTGTTTATATGAAATGAAGGTTGTTGACATAACAGATTTTAGAGAGCATGAAAGGTCATAATAGAAATGAATCGGATAAACTTTGGAACACGGTCAACATGGTGCTATAGTATTAGCAGTTTGAGGTTATATTTTATAGAGGTATTTGTGACGAGTTCCTCCATGGAAAATAATGCAACAGTTTTCGGCTTGAAATTATGTTGTTCACCGAACTTGAATATCCAAAGGTTTCATATAGTTTACAAAGTAATATTGGTACGTCAATGGTTATGTGTCTACGAGACTGGTTAGGGACCGTTCAGTTTTTACGGCCGGGGGGGGGGGCGGCAAATCCAGGGGGGGGGGTCATCATAATTTTGGAATCCGCAAAGGGGGGAGGGGGGGTCATCGCTTTTTCACTGGTAGGAAAGGGGGGTCACCACATTTTCAAAAACATAATACCAACAATAAGGCCAAAAAAAAAAAATGAAATGTTTCTGGTCAGCGCGCGCGTCACTTGAACAACAGCGCGTCACCCTTTTTTTCCTGGTTTGAGGCCGGCGGCTGTGGCAAACTACATACTGATTACTATAACACCAAACCAAAACGGCTGAAGAGAAAGAAAATTCTTTGGGGCACATGATCAGTGACTGCATGAACAGTTTAAATGTTACTATATTGATAAAACTACAAAACTCAGTGTTATCCCCAGGCCATAGCGGTCCCGCTACGCTTTCGCCCCCCCCCCCCCCCCCCCCCCCCCCCCCCCCCCCCCCCCCCCCCCCCCCGCTAGCGCTACGCTTTGATTCTCCCCGCTACGCTTTAAAATATTCCCGCCATCCTTAGTTCACACGCTCTGCGTAGCTACCAGCTGATGCATGCATTGTCTACACATAAGCGCTCACTGCAACTTTTAACCTGGTGAAAGAGTGGAAGGTGTGAAGTATGGTATGCATCAGATAAGTTGTCCGGAAGTGTTGAGAGGAACGTTAAAACAATAGAAGAATCGCTGGGTTGTTCACAAATTTTCATTCCAGAACGACTACTACGACCAACAAAGCTCAGTATACATCGCGGACAAGTGTTCACAGAGGTAGCGGTGTAGCACTAGCAGGGCCTTTGATCACATTCCCATGCTTTGATCAACGAAATGAACCGCAAAAGAAACAAGAGTTGACTGGTGAGGTTGATTATGATTGTACAATGATGAGTTTTGTCTGAGTACGATCACGATCGAGATCGAGTTCACATTGCATAAATTTCAATATGGCGGCGGCCATGTTGGTCGACAGGTTGACATTGATCCTGGCGTCGCGTGTGGTTCCACTCTGCAGACTCTGACACGTTCTCTGAAAGATTTTACACCTGATTTCCGAGGGATTCTAGTTGTACTTAGTTCATGTCTTGTGATCATCTTGGTGGTATTTTTAAAATCAAGAATCGAACGACGATGTTCAGTGGAAGTAGAAGTTATGCGGGGGGGGGGGGGGGGGGGGGGGGGCCGCTGGTTGAAATCTATCCCCGTGATGAAAAATTATTCGCGGTGTTTGTCGTTCAAAAATGATATAAAACTCAATTGCATTTGAATTGTGTAAAGCTTAAACTTGTGAATTTTCCTCTTTGTTGGCAAGTTTTGACAATTTATTAGCAATATAGGCATGTATTAATGAAACTCCAATCAGACGAACCATTTCTTGCTCTCAAAGTTTCAATCTGAATCTTCTGTTTTAATTGCAATTGTAATTACAATACTGTGATGATTTATTTAAGTGTAATAAAGAGTTTCCATGATGTTCAAACTGCACACTTGTGTGTTACCATTGCATTTTGTTGTGAGTGTACATGTATGTGTGGATGCATGTGCAAGCTTACATCCATATGCAAATATAAATTAATGATATGCAAATGATTATGCAAATTAGCCGCTAAGCTTTGGCGCTTTAACTGACCCTGCTCCCTCCCTTGAGGAGGAGGAAAAAAAAAAAAAAAAAAAAAAAGCCGCGTGCCGCCCACATTTTTTAAAGAAAGGCCTGACCAGAAACATTTCTTTTTTTTTTTTTGGCCTACAGTTCACTTTATGCCATGGCCTTGATCGACCCTCTTTACCGGCGGGCCGCCTTCGGCGGCCCACTACAATAAGTATACATTATGTATTACCCATGACCCTCTTAACGGGCAGACGCCTTTTGTGGCCCACTCCAATTAGGTGTACTTCATGCGATGGCCATGATCGACCCTCTTTACCGGCGGGCCGCCTGTGGCGGCCCACTACAATAAATTGACTTAATGTAATACCTCATGGTAATCTTAATGGCCGCAGGCCTTCAGCAGCCCTGTCCAGTAAAGTTTACAATGTATCTTATGCAATAGCCATGATCGACCCTCTTTACCAGTGGGCCACCTTTGGTGGCCCACTAGAATGAAGTTGACTTTACGTAATGACCCATGACCCTCTTAACCGGAAGGCTGCCTTTGGCGAACCACTCCAATAAAGTTTACTTTATACAATGTCCATGGACATAAGTTGTCTATGGAAATGAAGTTAAAAATTGCCTCACAAATACAATTAACAGACGTTTCAATGGATGTGGCTGAGAAGTTTGTGCACTGGCATCTCTGCTACACGAATAAAGTGCGCTGCGTACCATAGTTCAAATCAAAACCATGCGAGTAAATTTGACATATGGGTTTTGGTTATTTTCAGCGGGGGGGGGGGGGGGGGGGGTCATCAAATTTTTTTGTCTGACAAAGGGGGGGGGTCATCTTTTTTTCGCGAAAAATGCAGGGGGGTCTATATTTTTTTGAACACCGGCGACAAGATTTTGCCACCCCCCCCCCAGGCCATAAAAACTGAACGCTCCCTTAATGAGAATATGCTGAAGTGACCGTAGTTGTATGTGTTTTGACGTCTCTGTCAGACAATGTCCACGAGAGGAATTGTATCGCACTAATTTATCGTATCATTTGCATGGTCAAGACGGTTGCTGTCATACCAGAATGACCTGCATTGCCACAAAAAAGGCAAAGCACAATTTTGAAACTTAGAAGATGTTGACAAATTAGAATTTGTGACGTTTTACTAGGTAGAAGACTATTCTTGGGTTGTGCATGTACAGATGCAAGAAACCATCCATGGCCATGCAATATTGTCATTTTCGTGAAACTTTCACAAAAGATTTGGAATAAGAGGTCATTTTGAAAATGATATTCAAAAAGGGGTGTCATCATGTCAAATTTCCAGATAACATGACAATTAATATTTCCTTTCTGTACAAGGAAACTGTGAAAAAATGCTGACTTTTGTATAGCAATTTTTCCTTATGCTAAATATC
The DNA here is from genome assembly GCF_041260155.1 of Ptychodera flava. NCBI lineage: Eukaryota > Metazoa > Hemichordata > Enteropneusta > Ptychoderidae > Ptychodera > Ptychodera flava. The sequence goes on from NC_091940.1 coordinate 11,366,679, forward strand.
ATCAGCCCATTATTGTGTGGTCAGCGAAACTTATTTTCCTTCACACAATGAAAAAATCGTTTGTATAAAAGGAATGCCTTAGAACTCAATGCTGCAGGAAATATCAATGCTTCCTACATGTGATTACGGCAGGGATTGTCATACAGGGTGCCATACCCTTCAAAAAATCAAAGAGTATGCCATATTTCTATATGATGTATCTCACAAAGTAAAATAAGAGACGTTACTGGTTCCTGTAACATTTGCCCGCTCACTGTACCTTACAACATGTGCAATCATAAAGAAAATGAAAATATTTTGACTATTGCATACTCACCCGCCTTAATCAACAGAAAGTTTCCTGCTCTTGTTGACACTCCCAGATTTTATAATATGTGTGTACTTCAAGGATCAGTTAACATTATCTACTTTTTATGTTCTATTTTGTGCATAATTATTTTGCTACAGATTCCAGTTGCTTGTAAAACTTGTCCTTGTGGCCATGTGTTTACACGAAGACCCTCAAATCCAATACCCACCGGTACTTTTCTTTTTTATTTTAATTTTGTGTCACAATTTATTTATCAATAAGTTCTGTAAATTTAAGTACGTACATGTATCATATACTGTATAACACTATGTTTTTGCTGATGACTGCCTTGATATATCAAGGGGAACAAAGTAACATGTCTGAGAAACCCCTGTGATATTAACAGAGGTACTGCTCTTAAGAAAAACTCTGATTTCCTGTTCCTGTTAAAATGTTCATTGCTGACTGGTTACAGAATTGTTTTTCAAACAAAATATATTCAAAAACAGTAAAAAACTCTTTGGACAACTGGAACATGAAGGTAATGGTAAAGGTAATGTTTGAACAACATTAATTTCACATTGTTGATCACATTTGTACTGTAGGGCCAAAAGTCAACAAATATTGAAGTGTGCAACAAATAATCCCACACATGGAATGCACATTGAATTTTATAACCAATAAGATTGCTTTGTACGCAATCCTAACAGTCAATGCAGTGGTTTGTAGAGAAATCAAGAGTGGTCTTGTTGTCTTCGCCTCCATACTCTTCAATCATGAAAAATGCTGTAAAGGTACATGTAATAATAATATGATTCAACAGATGGCGAATAAAGAAACTCTATAAAGGATTCTTACCCACAATATTTCAAATCTGACGACCTTGAACAGATTTCACTGGTGTAAGCAAAAGTCTTGAACAATTCACCAAATTGTTACCAAATTCTGAACTCTACATACAGATACCCAAAGCAAAGAGAGAAATGTTCCAAACAGCAATGTTCTGTTTGAAGAAGTCATTTGACAGAAAAAAAATGCCTGTTTTCAATTTTTGCTTAATTTTCTTGATTTGTAGCTTGTTCATGTCATTCAGGTGAAACGGAACCAACATTTTTGAGTCTTCGTCGTCATTTACACGTACTTACGTCTGCCAAAGTAGATGAGAACGTTATTGATAATCAGTCTTTCTCTTTCATAATCCCTCTCATATCTTGCTCTGTCACTTTTCTCTCTTCTTTCTGTTGTTCCCTCCCCCCCCCTCTCTCTCTCTCACAGAACAAACAGGTATTAAACGGAGGAGAACAGAAAGGGTTAAACGAGAACGTCCAGATTACTACAGTGCCAGTGAAATAGAAAAACACATAAGAAGGGTATGTAATGCAAATTGATCACTCCACTCAACTTCAGGTAAAAAAAACAACAAAATTTAAATGTTAGATTGAAAAAAAAATAGGAAATAATGTTCTAAAGGCACTTGACAATAATTTGTTTGATGCTTCTGACAAATGAAAATCATTATGTACCCTGTAGCTTTTCAATTTTGACGTGCAATAAGCACCATATGCAGGTACATTTAAATCATGTATATGCATGACTCTCAAGGACTCTTCATACTTTCTTTGTTCAAAAACCTGTGTGTAGTTTGAACCACCAATAACATAGTTAAGCAATTTCATGGTGTTTAGGGACAGCTCAAATCAGAGTTTTGTCACCCGATTTTCACACTTCCAAATCCTCATTTAAGAGGAGGGGACCAGGAATGAGATCAAGCACGACGAGTTTTGTCTTCCATGCATGTGTATTTCCTCAATCCCAATGTAACACTCAACCTACTATTGTTTAATTTCTTACCATGTTGTGTAAAAGTCATGCCCCTATGACCTTGAGAGCAGTGCTAGTAATCATAAACCAGTGGGTAGGTGTTTTAATGGTCAAATAAAATCATGCTTATGTATCATTTCTCCGTCTGAAAATGTATATTTGCAACTGAAGATTTTATAATTTTCAATATGTAGGCATGACTGCTTTAAGACTGCTTTACAGGTTATATTGAAGCCCATCGAGCAACAGATTTTCAACCAGTAAAAAATTTAAATTATTGCCATGCATGTTTCATTAGGTATGTTGAATATTCCGTGTAAGTTTTACGATGAAATCAATAACAAAATCTTAGGTGGTACCTTACTAGTTTAATAGTGTGTGTTGAATGAAGTAGAAGACAGCACATTACCAAAACAACATTCTGTTTTCAACTGTTTCTTCCAATGAAAAAATGAGGTGATCAAGTCAATATTCTATTTTTTTTATTGTACATCTTTTTAACCTAAATTTAGCTGAAAGTAACAGTTAATGAGTGAATGAATGAGTTTCTCTGTGGCTTATTCCATGGGAGACATTTGCTCTCCTGTTCAGAAAAATGATACTCCACTGCTCGATCTCACACCGTTTGTAGTTGCTATATTTTATGTGTGACTTAAGACAGTGAAAGCCATGCTTAGGTTCTACGAGCCCATAAACTGCTCTCTTTTCTGTGAAAAATTCTGTAGTGTTACATTTCAAAGTTTTCCCTTTTATTCGCAGATAAATGCATCAGCCAGGGCACAAAATGCATCTTCCAATGGCAAGGAAGGCAACGGTGAGGGTGGTGTTATCAAGAGACGCAAAGCTGGCCGACCAAAAGGCTCACTTAACAGACCAAAAGACAGTAAGTTACTTTTTCATAGCCAACACATCTTTTCAGTTACAGCACTCCTGCCAAAAAGCCAAGATAGATTGCCCAGTTTTTCAATATTAATATTTCCATCAACTTCTCCAGTGTTTATGCCTGATCATATGAAAGTACAGAGGTATTTGTTTTCCAGATCTTGGAATCAAGACTTGTAATTTTGGGTGGCTATCTAAAATTTCATGGCATAACGTTGGCCATAGATCATTGATGGTTTGTTTTTGCTATATAATGTAGTTTTGTATGGTCATAAAAATTATTGGAGAAGACATGAGTTTCAGAAACAACTTAAATGTACAGATAATTTTAACATTAGTGCCTTACTCACTGGTACAGTTGGCGCCAGAGTGGATTTATTAGTCCCACGGACACCGGTCCGGGGGGGACTTATAGGTTTGGTCATGTCCGTGCGTGGCGTGCGTCCGTCCGTCCGTCCGTCCGTGCGTGCGTGCGTCCGTCCGTCCGTTCACGCAGATATCTCAGACATGCCCAGGTCAATTTCTTTCAAACTTTGCACAAGGATAGTTCCCTACCCCATACAGATGCACGTCGATTTGTTTCACAATGCGATCAATTTTGGCCGATGTTAGAGGACTTTTTAGTTTTCACCTCCATAGACTCCCATGTATAAGGCAGTCTCCATAGACTCCCATGTATAAGGCAGTCCATAGACTCCCATGTATAAGGCAGTCCATAGACTCCCATGTATAAGGCAGTCCATAGACTCCCATGTATAAGGCAGTCCATAGACTCCCATGTATAAGGCAGTCCATAGACTCCCATGTATAAGGCCAAGAAAAATAAAAATTTAGTTTCTCATCGTATTCATATTGCAAAAAGGATGCAGTGACACAGTTTTTAGTCCCCACTGATGAAGTCCAGGGGGCTTATAGATTGGGTCATGTCTGTCCGTTCGTCCATCCATTCATCCATCAGTTTACGCAGATATCTCAGATATTTGACAAAATGTCACTTGTGCTTGGTGACCTTTGACCTCAAATATATATATTTGTCCATAACTCAGTAACCACAAGTGCTACACCCTTCATATATGGTATGATGGGACAGCTTATGACGCCACATATTGTACCTCATTAATTATGCGCATATCTAATTTTGAGCGAGCCAATAGAGCTAGAGGTCTGATTTTTGGTATATAGGGATAACTTAGCAATATTTTTTTTCAAAATGTCACGTGACCTCGGTGACCTTTGACCTCAAATATACATATTTGTCCATAACTCAGTAACCACAAGTGCTACACCCTTCATGTATGGTATGATGGGACAGCTTATGACGCCACATATTGTACCTCATTAATTATTATGCATATCTAATTTTGAGCGAGCCAATAGAGCTAGAGGTCTGATTTTTAGTCCCCACGGACACCGTCCGGGGGGACTTATAGGTTTGGTCATGTCCGTGCGTGCGTCCGTCCGTCCGTGCGTCCGTCCGTGCGTCCGTCCGTCCGTTCACGCAGATATCTCAGACATGCCCAGGTCAATTTCTTTCAAACTTTGCACAAGGATAGTTCCCTACCCCATACAGATGCACGTCGATTTGTTTCACAATGCGATTCAATTTTGGCCGTGTTAGAGGACTTTTTAGTTTTCACCTCCATAGACTCCCATGTATAAGGCAGTCTCCATAGACTCCCATGTATAAGGCAGTCCATAGACTCCCATGTATAAGGCAGTCCATAGAATCCCATGTATAAGGCAGTCCATAGACTCCCATGTATAAGGCAGTCCATAGACTCCCATGTATAAGGCAGTCCATAGACTCCCATGTATAAGGCAGTCCATAGACTCCCATGTATAAGGCCAAGAAAAATAAAAATTTAGTTTCTCATCGTATTCATATTGCAAAAAGGATGCAGTGACACAGTTTTTAGTCCCCACAGATAAAGTCCAGGGGGCTTATAGATTGGGTCATGTCCGTCCGTGAGTCCATCCGTTCATGCAGATATCTCAGATATTTTGACAAAATGTCACGTGACCTTGGTGACCTTTGACCTCAAATATATATATTTGTCCATAACTCAGTAACCACAAGTGCTACACCCTTCATATATGGTATGATGGGACAGCTAATGACGCCACATATTGTACCTCATTAATTATGTGCATATCTAATTTTGAGCGAGCCAATAGAGCTAGAGGTCTGATTTTTGGTATATAGGGATAACTTAGCAATACTTTTTTTTTCAAAAATGTCACGTGACCTCAGTGACCTTTGACCTCAAATATACATATTGTCCATAACTCAGTAACCACAAGTGCTACACCCTTCATATATGGTATGATGGCACAGCTTATGACGCCACATATTGTACCTCATTAATTATGCACATATCTAATTTTGAGCAAGCCAATAGAGCTAGAGGTCTGATTTTTGGTATATAGGGATAACTTAGCAATACAATTTTTTGACAAAATTTCACGTGACCTCGGTGACCTTTGACCTCAAATATACATATTTGTCCATAACTCAGTAACCACAAGTGCTACTACCTTCATGTATGGTATGATGGGACACTTTATGATGCCATATATTGTACCTCATTAATTATGTGCATATCTAATTTTGAGCAAGCCAATAGAGCTAGAGGTCTGATTTTTGGTATATAGGGATAACTTAGCATGACAATTTTTTTGACAAAATGTCATGTGACCTCGGTGACCTTTGACCTCAAATATACATATTTGTCCATAACTCAGTAAACACAAGTGCTACATCCTTCATGTATGGTATGATGGGACACTCTATGACGCCACATATTGTACCTCATTAATTATGTGCATATCTAATTTTGAGCGAGCCAATAGAGCTAGAGGTCTGATTTTTGGTATATAGGGATAACTTAGCAATACAATTTTTTGACAAAATGTCATGTGACCTCGGTGACCTTTGACTTCAAATATACATATTTGTCCATAACTCAGTAACCACAAGTGCTACACCCTTCATATATGGTATGATGGGACACCTTATGACGCCACATATTGTACCTCATTAATTATGTGCATATCTAATTTTGAGCGAGTCAATAGAGCTAGAGGTCTGATTTTTGGTATATAGGGATAACTTAGCAATACAATTATTTTGACAAAATGTCACATGACCTCGTATGACCTTTGACCTCAAATATACATTTGTCCATAACTCAGTAACCACAAGTGGTACACCCTTCATATATGGTATGATGGGAGACCTTATGATGCTTCATACTGTACCTCATTAATTATGCGTATATCTAATTCTGAGCAAACCCATAGAGCTGGATGTCTGTCATACATATGCACATAGATTTGTTCTGTGATACGATCCAATAAGGCCGCCATGTGGCCATTTTATTACGATTTTTTCATGTCCTGAACTACAGCTCAGACATGTATCAAGCGAATTTATTCAAAAGTATTTTTATCACAGACCTAATGAAGAGGACTCTATCCTCTCTGAGGACCTGTAATCAAAGTACCCATTAACAAGTGGGGACTGTGTCATCAACGATGACTTGTTGGTATATAGGGATAACTTAGCAATACAATTTTTTTGACAAAATGTCACGTGACCTCGGTGACCTTTGACCTCAAATATACATATTTGTCCATAACTCAGTAACCACAAGTGCTACACCCTTCATATATGGTATGATGGGACAGCTTATGACGCCACATATTGTACCTCATTAATTATGTGCATATCTAATTTTGAGCGAGCCAATAGAGCTAGAGGTCTGATTTTTGGTATATAGGGATAACTTAGCAATACAATTTTTTTGACAAAATGTCACATGACCTCAGTGACCTTTGACCTCAAATATACATATTTGTCCATAACTCAGTAACCACAAGTGCTACACCCTTGGTATGATGGGACAGCTTATGACGCCACATATTGTACCTCATTAATTATGTGCATATCTAATTTGAGCGAGTCAATAGAGCTAGAGGTCTGATTTTTGGTATATAGGGATAACTTAGCAATACAATTTTTTTGACAAAATGTCACATGACCTCGGTGACCTTTGACCTCAAATATACATATTTGTCCATAACTCAGTAACCACAAGTGTACACCCTTCATATATGGTATGATGGGAGACCTTATGATGCTTCATACTGTACCTCATTAATTATGCATATATCTAATTCTGAGCAAACCCATAGAGCTGGATGTCTGATTTTTGGTATATAGGGATAACTATAGGATAGAAATTTTTGACCAAATGTCATGTGACCTCGATGACCTTTGACCTGAAATATACGTTTATGTCGATAAATACGTAACCACAAGTGCTATGTCCTTTATATTTAGTAGGGTGGGAGACCTTATGACAACACACGCTTTACCTCATTAATTATGCACACATCTAATTCTGGGCAAGCGAATAGAGCTAGAGGTCTGATTTTTGGCATATAGGGATTAATTAGCAATACAATTTTTTTTCAAAATGTCACGTGACCTTATGACCTTTGACCTTGATTATACATATATATGCATAACTCAGTAACCACAAGTTCTATACCCTCCAATTCTGATAGGATATTAGACCTTAAGATGTCACATCTTGTACCTCATTATTATGCGCATATGTATTTCTTGGCTGGCCAATACAGCTAGAGGTCTGATCTTTTTTCCCGATTTAGAACCATAACTTAGACATGCCTCATGTGTTTCAAATTGGGAACAACGACATAGACCTATGTGCCCATAGATCTCAACATATACACTCCAGTGATACTTCTTAATGACCACATTTCCTTCCCCATCAAGACTAATACTCCTATTACAAGTGGGGACTATGTCATTGTCAATGACTTGTTTAATCAAAAAGTAGGTGATAAATAAAATATGCTGGTCTTTCCACAGATAAAGATGACAAAGAAGAGGACATGTTTGCAAACATCTCCAATGAGAAGGCATTACTTTACTCAGTAGTGTTGGCAGAAATCAACAGAAAAATCCAGACACAGTGGAGGGGACCCCCACGGTCACAGTCACAGTCATAGTAATACGCTTTTCTCCGATCATGTCACACACACACACACACACACACACACACACACAGATCTGAATATGTACAGCCTTTCAGTGTAACATCAGAGCTGAACTCCAAGTAAATTTTTTTCACACCAAAGGTTGTCCATAGGAAGTAATTGTTATTTTCAGCAATTACATGACATGCCTACCTGATTAAGATGTATTTTTTGAGTACGAAATCTTACCCCTACAAGATGAAAAGTTATCTTACTTGATATATTGTCACAAAAAGCCTTAAATAACAAGTTACTGAGTCTGAAAATTTACAGGAACACTTAATTTCATACATAACATAGTATGTCAAATTTTGTACAACCATTGCTTGATTCTGTAACAGTAGTTTGCTGTGTAGTCTATGACGTGTAAGCATTTTATTGTTTTGAAAGAATGACTGCTCTACATATCCTTATGGCACATATTGATAATTGATCAACATTACAAAATTGTGAATTCCCATATTGAACTGAGTAACTGATACATAAAGGTGCCATGTTTGTAAAGTGTGAAGTTTAAAAACAGTGTGAATTTTGCTTCATGAGCCGTAACTGCCATTTCTTAATCTATGTGCCTTTTTAAATTGCATTATGAGTCCAAATCAAGGAACATTTTATGTTTCAATTTATTGTAAGTGCAAAATGGCCAGTTTATCATACTTATACTATTCAGGTTTGACTTAGTGCACATATTATTTCCAAACTCTGGCAAATCCCGTGTGTACGAAGAGGAATACTTGAAAAGATTCACCTTATCTTTGTTCACTTTTGGCATAATATTAACAACTGCACGTATAATGTTATTCTCTTTGAAGCAAGCAAGAGAAAGCATCAATACTAAATTCCAATCATCAAAATAATCCACAAAGAGGCTACAAAGTTCAAGGGTCACAGAGTAACATAAAGCCATATACACAGTTGCACACACAAAACACATGCTTTTTATTGTACAAAGTTTTCAACCACTTATTAAATTTCATTCACTTGGGAGGTCCAATTGGGTTTCAAGTCAGAACTCTTTTACTTGCTTGCTCTGCTTGGGCCACAGTTCATATGTATGTTAAGTTTTTCCACTATGTGGAAATTTGTATCATGAAAACAGGGGGTTTAAAAAGTTTGAAGTATTTTTTTTTTCAGTCTTCTTTTGCCATACGTCTCACAAGTCAATATTTTTCTTTGAAATTGACCAAGTGAGTCATTGTAAATATCCATGCTGTCCCTTTGCTGTCATTCTAGATTTTAAGTATAGCCAACAAGATATTGAGTATCACAAATAATTGAACTTTTTTCTGACATGTATTGATTATTCTTGCCATTCCAGTGATATTTTGTTCGCAAGGCAATTCTTCTGCTAATTAGCGGCATCTCAGCAGGTTATGTCTGATTGGTAGATGATCATTATTTACAGCAACATAAGGAGTCTGAAACTAAGGCTATCTTGTAGCTGATTGGCTGTTGGGAAGTGATTCAATAATGATATAAAGCTTCAGCCAAGCAATTGGCTGAAAGCTTCCAAGATGCTGTACACAATCTATCCAGAGCAACTCACTCAACAAATCCAGTAGCAACTTGTCAAAGAAACCTGACTTCACCTAGTGTTTGTCAAAGATTTGCATCAGTCCAATCAAACCTGTAAAATAGAATAAATCAAGACTTATTATTGCTTGAACAACTTGAAACCCTATTCCTTTTCAGAAATGTAATACATTGAAATTTCTAGCAAACTAGTGCGGATACAGATTTAAATTAAATTCAAGGGTAGAGGGTTCATTCACTCCTTCAGGAGGGAGTTTGATTTATGAGCTTAAAATTCAATTTCTTGAGCATAACCACCTGTAGAGTTATAAAAACATGCCTTGAGGTCAACAATTTTCCAAATTAGGTACAAAAGCAGAAAAAATTGCTGATCCATTGAACGTACCATAATTCTTTTGACTGAACAATACAAAGTTTTATGAAAATGACAACAACGGGTTATGGATTCCTTGCAAAGCACACTGTTATTCTGTAGAAAGAGATGGACAGATTTGAAGCTGTCATAATACACATAGACACTGTAGCAATCTGAAAAAATCAGTGTCAATACTGTTTATTAAGTTTTGATGAGTCTTCCAAGTATTTCTGCTCCCTGCTATAGCATAGCTTTATTGCTGACAAATTGATCTATCCGCCATTCCTCCTTGATACATTTCCCTTGAAGATAACACATCAAGCATTGCTGCCATTTCGGATTTGAATATTATTGAATTTTGGATACATTTTTATCTGATAATACAACATATTTGACATACAACTACTGGTACAGACATGGTGAAAAAATGATAACAAAAATGTCATGGTACCTTTTAATCGCAAGCATTACTATGTCTTTTTTAGCACCTCGTAGGGTGTGGATTGATGCACACTTTAAGGATAAGTTCAGCCATGCTTTTCGTCCCGCGGACGAAGTCCGGCGGGGACTTATAGATTGGGTCCCGTCCGTGTGTCCGTCCGTCCGTCCGTCCGTCCGTCCGTCATCAACAGTTTCTCAGACACTGCCAAACCAATTTTGTTCAAACTTGGCACAAAGGCATAGCACTATGACCTACAGATGCACATCGATTTATTTTGCAATACGATCCAATATGGCCGCCAGGCGGCCATTTTATTACAATTTTTTCATGTACGGAGCCATAACTCAGACATGTTTCAACCGATTTTATTCAAAGTTGGTACAAGGACATTGACCAATGTCATAGATATGCAGTTCAATTTGTTTTGTGATATGATCCAATATGGCCGCCAGGCGGCCATTTTATTACGATTTTTTCATGTACAGAGCCATAACTCAGGCATGTTTCAACCGATTTTATTCAAAGTTGGTACAAGGACAATGACCAATGTCATACATATGCACATTGATTTGTTTTGTGATACGATCCAATATGGCCGCCAGGCGGCCATTTTGTTTCGATTTTTTCATGTACAGTGCCATAACTCAGGCATATCTCAACCGATTTTGTTCAAACTTGGTACAAGGACATTGACCTATGTCATATATATGCATGTCAATTTGATTTGTGATACGATCCAATATGGCCACCAGGCGGCCATTTTATTACGATTTTTTCATGTACAGCGCCATAACTCAGACATGTTTCAACAGATTTTATTCAAAGTTGGTACAAGGACATTGACCAATGTCATATATATGCGTGTGGATTTGTTTGTGATATGATCCAATATGGCCGCCAGGCGGCCATTTTGTTATGATTTTTTCGTGTACAAAGCCATAATTCAGGCATATCTCAACTGATTTTATTCAAAGTTGGTACAAGGACATTGACCTATGTTATACTTATGCACATTGAATTGTTTTGTGATACGATCCAATATGGCCGCCTTGTGGCCATTTTTTTTACGACTTTCCATGTCCTGAACAATAACTCAGACATGTATCAAGCAAATTTATTCAAAGTTGGTACAAGGACATTGACTTATAGTATACATAAGTACATTGATTTGTTTCTCGATATGGTCTGATATGGCCACATGGTAGCAATTTTGTTATGGTTTTTTTCATGTCGAGAGCCATAACTCTAGCAAGTCTCAACTGATTTTATTAGTTTGTACCTGGACATTGACTTATGTAATACATATACTGTTGATTTTTTAAACAGTAAGATCAAATATCGCTGCGTGGCGGCAAATTGTTACGATTTTCTCATGTACTGAGCCATAACTCAGACATACCGGTATTTCCACCAGTATCATTCAAAGTTGGTACAAGGACATTGACCTATTTCATACATGCTCGTCAGTTGTTTCACATCATGTAGCAGTATCATGTCAATTATTGAAGTTTCATAATTAGGTTGATATGTCAGAAATACTGCATCAAATTTCATGAAACTTTGTACAGATGTTAAGCTCACATTGCTTTAACAGTGAAAAAGACATTTATCAGTGTCATTTTAATTAATTTGTAATTGCATATGTAATGAACTTTCCTAATTAGAGTGATATATCCACAAATACAACGTCAAATTTGATGAAACTTGATACAGATGTTGATCTCATAGTGTTGTAAATACTACATTAAACTTTATGAAATATGGTACCGGTTATCTATTAGTGTTAGGATAGAATGAAAAAATGTTTTGCAACATCCTGTCAACTAATTCCCAGTTGACTCATTTAATGACCTTTAGGATAGTGGCCTACATTGGTTTTATGTTTTTCATCACCATGGAACTCATTCTTGGCCATTGAGTGCCATCTGTATCAAAGTATTTTTATCACAGAACCTGTAATCAAAGTACCCATTAGCAAGCGGGGACTGGGTCATCAACGATGACTTTTAGAGCTCATTTTACATGAACTGACAAACGAACTTACACCTATCTTAATTTGAGTTATATGGACATGAAGTGTCAAATTGTAGTGAAGTGCCCAAACTGTTAAATTCACAGTGGTTTGTCAACAGTCAGCAAAGTATCTTGATTTTCATCTAATTCACAAAAAACCAACTTTGTTCAGTTTGGTTTGTAGCAATCTAAAAAAAATTATCAGCCAGATGAAAATGTCACCGTTTCAGATGTTAAACCTCATTCAGGAAGCCAGTTTGTCACTGAATTTGTAAGGGACAAACACCAGTAATAGTGATGATTAGAGAAGGCAAAACATAGCAATACTTATAAGTTCCTCAAAAATAAAAACCGCAGTGCTCATGAGGTGATCCCATCAGTTCCAGAAGACATTAATGGAGTTCACTTTTCAGGCGAAATGTTCTGCAACTGCAGTACATAGATAACAAAATTTTGTCCGATGTGGTTTTTTCCAAACATGTTGCTTACACACTTTTGTCAAACCAGGTTCAAACATCAGCATTAGTCAGAGATAACTTTAGGTGGTTTTCATCACGGAAAGTTTACAGGGTCTTTTAATTATTACTTTTCAGATAATTTTAAACAAGATTATAGAAAGATTTGTGCCCACAGTGAACAATTTATAAAGACGATGGTGGGGGGGAGGGCTGTTGTCATTTACCAGACAACAAATTATTGTTTTGCATACATGTAACATCTGTGACTTCATTGCATGTTGTCACATGAGATCGTAACTGTACCTTTCCAAGTGCCATTATGAACTACGGTATGCAAACAGTTGCAAGTCTTCCGGGTTTTTTGTACAATCACTTGTAAGTCATTTTACCTTTAATTATGCTAAAGTTTTTGAAGAAATGTACTTATTATTTTTAAAAAGTCTAGGAATAAATTATATATTCATACAACATATCTCTTACTCTTGCCAGTGGGTTCATTTTTGGCCCCTGTGTGCCGAAGGCATGCTTGAGGGGTGGTGTCATCATTGTGTCAATCTGTCTGTCTGTCAGTCTGTCCGTCCCTCTATAGATCAAATGTTTGGAGCTCTGAACTCATAAACTATGGGGCTGAACTCATAAACTATGGGGCTGAATGCGACCAGTGTATGCAGTATGTTTAGATAGACTTTTGGAACTGGATCGAGTCTGGTACATGTGGTTTCCATAATTGAAAATAATTGCACTTGACAAAAAGTTCCTGTAATGATTGAAAAATTTGCTCGATGATGTTATGTTTGCAGTGATGCCCTAATGTACATTATTGCCGAAAAAATTTTTTTTTTGACAAAATCATTTGCTGATACTGATATGTTGATTTTTTTATTTTATTTTATTTTTTTTTTTGGGGGGGGGGGTGTTACATATCTAAATACAGTAGTTTTGCAATCATCTATTGTTTTGAAATTGCTTATCTTAAATCCTTCATCATTTTTCATTGTAGATTCCTCGCACTGTCTTCTTTTATTTTTTATTTTTTTTTTATCTTTCAGCCATGTTTGTTCATGTTCTGCTTTTTGATACCTTTACACCTCCAAAAAAACAATTAGTACGGCTATTCTAGCTGTTATCCTATCATATTATCAGGAGTCACACAATTACTTGCGTGAGATAAGCATCAAGCAATTTTCATCATTATTTTATTCGAAAACTTATTGCATGAACATTTTATCCGCTGTCACGGCTAAATTACAAAGGGGAGAGGTACTGAAGTAGTTATTTGATAAGTTTAATAGTCAATGTTGGGAAGGATTTCAGAACTGCATCGGACTTTCTTCATACTCTATAGAGCGCCATCTAGTGTTCAAAGTCAGAAATACTTTTCATGTGAAACGTCTCAGGTGCTGTATGTAGTCTACAAAACGGAGAGAATTTGCTATACCACACAGAACGGGATTCAAGTTATATTTGTAAATAATTGCATTATACGTACAACAAAACATACCGAACCTAGAAAAAAATGCACATTGGACCCTCTAAAGCTTAGTTGCAAAATTCTGAGCCAGCAAAAATACATATCTCACCCCAAAAGATAAATATTGATACTTCCACACCTTTCAAGGCATGGGCCCGAGTTCAGAAAGTGTAACTGTTCATCCAGCGAGAACAAAAAAATAATGTATAAATAATGTTTCAGTAAAAACCGGTCTTTTAAAAGTTGTGAAATCACTCTGTGGATAGTCACGTGACATACCACTCAATAGACAAAATTGAAATTACAGTGGTTCGTGCAATTAAGGATTCTCTTCTGTCAGTGTTATAACACAATCCAAGTTAAAATCACAGGGGTACTAGAATTTAAAAACAGACGATATGCAAATAAATGCTAATTTATCACTTTTTTCACCGAGGAAGAAGTTTCTGTACATGTAAAAGCTTAAGAAATTAAAACAAATCAGTTGTGCTATAGAACTTGATTTCTGGTGACGGGATCGCAAAATTCCCATATAAAGCCAAAAGTTACAAACTTAAAATATCATGTAATACAAATTACTGTACAGTGCATCCCGACGGGATGTATGTATGGTACTACGAATGCGCCACGGGGACTGAGATATTGGGACTCTCATACTTTTACAATTCCATTTTGGTCTCTACCACTTTCGGGAACTAATTTTGAACCTTGTGGATTACCTAAAGTTTTCACCGGCTTATTTTTAAAGAGAAACAGAAATTTGATTTTTATCCGTAAAGTTAACACAGGGATGGTGGCCATTTTAATTTCATATGTCGGTAAATGTTGGGTAATTTGTTCTATTACAAGACTGAGTACGATAACCCTTAATTTCTACTCTTGATTCCGAAAGAGAATGGTTTAAAGTTTCCTTGCTGAAAGTTTAAGTTTAAGTTTTTCAATTTCGGAGGCTCGTACTGCTTTTAGTCCACACATTCATGCGTTCCTTTGTGAGGATTTATATGTGTCAAAATTTAAACACTAGAGTCAGTTTCAATGGAAAACAAAGAACAGCAACACCTCTGTAATCCTCTTTTTACATGCGACTGATGCCTTATAATATGTAGTAAAAAATTAGGGAAGTAACAAAAATGGTCTCGGATCACATTGAAGGATGACATGGTGATGGTGCAGGTCTAATGGCAAATCGTGGAGTTTCCTTTCGTTTGGACGCTTTGGTTTCTCTGTAAAACAGAGCGTCTGCTTGAAATTTTTATCACAAGCTATTAATTTTTGTAAATTTTCGTTTCTCTGATAATATTTGTCATAATGTATTACAACATTATTGATCTAAATCTCTGATGACATTACAGTGAGATTCCTGCTAACCACGTCGTAAATGGCGCTCTATAAAATCTGCCCGCAGGGTGCTTTTCTATCAGACATGCTTGCGAACGCCCGTTAACAAAATATTTTACTTATTCAATAAATAGAGGTAAACAAAAAAGATAGAAAGAAGTTAAGAATATTGCAATTCACTTTGCATTATTTCAAGGAGATTTCCAATGCATCAGACGTCAGACCTTTCCTAGGGTGCTCCAAGCCTGCGTATGAGTTGATTGCACCACACCAAAATTGAAAATTTTATGCGTTAGGCTTATATGTGATATATCGACTCTTTTGAAAATATTTTATATTCATCCTGCTAAGGTTAGATTGTTTCAAAAACCTATATCGATAACATTCTCATCCCCAGATAGTCGCCATTCTTATCCCCAGATAGTTGCTAAACACTGTTAACGGGCGTGATAACCTAAATCACTTTCCAATTCGTGACGAAATTCTTGTTCAGCGAGTTAGAGATTGTAACAGTTTCATGTTGGCCTCAAGGTTTATTTAATCGTCCAGCGAGTTTTTTTTTCATCGCACCCAATAGCTTGTCGAAGAAATCTGCAGAGGCAGAAAGTAAACGATTTTCACGATTGACTTCGCAGTCGAAAAACGTAGGGGGATTTCGTGACTTGAATTTTACATTTCCCAAATCCATCCGAATATTATATCGAACTTTCATTTTATTTCCTTTTATCTCATAACAGGCGCTCCGTGCGGCAATTTTTGATTAATTCTCTATCAAAAGTATATCTCCGCCATTTTAATAGAGGAAATGTACATTACAGTGTGCAACATAAAGCATCTGAAATTGTGGCTAATTGAAAAGACCAGCGGCTATACGTCTTCGATATTATATACCTGAGGTCTCTTCGTGCCGGAGCGATTTGCGTTCCACATGCACGGATTCATATAATTAATATTGATGTCTGCCTGAGATGTTAAACTTATCTATTTCCGATTTTGAATTTCCCTGAATAAGAAATTCATAGAGTTCTACGGCTCTTAGTAAATTCTTTATACTTCCGGAGAGCAATGTTTTCCCATATACTACAAAACAAGACTGCCAAACGCTCCCGCTCTTTCAGATAAACCCATGGCGCATGCGCAAGCACAAAAATCGACTTCAAGGGTTTCAGATCTGTGAGTGGAATTAAATTCGTTTTCCAAGGTTTAATGATAAATGAAAGACGCTATACTTTTTGTCAGGATTCTCGAAAATATAATAAGCAAGGCAGAAACCTCATAAAAGAGAAATAAGACGGAACAAAAAACTGCAAAAAGTCAGATAAAAGGAAAAGTATCGGGATTACCACTACACAACGGTCTAAACAATTCATTATGAAATGTGAACGCAATACTGACCAATGCCATGCTTCAGCGATACCCTGGAAAATACTCAATTCTCTGCGATATTAAAAATGTATGGCATCGGTGGTTAGTCAGATCCAAAACCGAAGGTTTAGTTTATTTCCGAATCGGCACAAACAGGCACAACAAAAGTGGGTTTGAGCGTAGAAGTAAGGCTAGTAAAAATTGTTGGTTTTATCCTAGTTGGGCAAGCCGTTGAAGGTTACGCTCAAAGAAAGTAAAGAGCAAAGAAGCTTCCTGAAGCCAATATTTTAGCATACAACCTCTGCGCTTAATACATCAGCGGAGACGGCTAGCCGCTCCCTCCTCGATCAATCCTTACAAAGTATAGAATAATTTTCATATCTCACTTTAATTTGCTTGTCGATGGGTGACCCTGATGACACCGGTGATATGAATTTCATTCGTGGTGCCATATTCCCGATGGGACACACAGACATCCAAGTCATAGACGGCTGCGCCGGACCACCTCTAACCTTACACAAGTTTCACAAAATCAATTCGGATCAATGCATTTTAAGTCTGGAATTACTCAAAGCTCGGGGTTTTCGTTTTTTTCTACGAACCTGACTAGCGTTTCAAATATAGCTGCAGGCACAGAACCGCCGTGACTCGCTTGACGATATTGGACAAGCTCACGCTATTTGCAAACGCTAAGAGGTTGTGCGCGGTACACCTCATGGGTGAACAACTCACAATAAAATGTCACGAAATGAAATATCCTGATAGATGTTTGATATTGAACGCTCTTGAGGCTTGTATTTGCTTTGTAGTTTTATAAGATACTGCAAGTACTTTAACAATAAAAATGTCTTGTGTGGTTCAGCGACTACCCCGATGGAAACACAATTCCGTGAAGAGACGTAGCCTAGACGATTTGGAGAAGCAGTAATCTTCGATTTTTGTCATTAAGGTAGTATGCACCTCGAAAATAAAAGACTTAAACTTTTGCTCTAACTTTCCTCAAGGAATCTTTGAATCATTCTCTTTCAAAATCAAGAATAAAAGTAGGGGGTCACCGTGTAAATTTTGTACTAGAGGAACAAATTACCCAAGATTTACCGATATTAGAAATTCAAAATGGCGGCCATCCCTGTGTTAACTCTATGGAGAAAAATAAAAATTTTCGAATTTCGAAAACCTAAGCCGGTGAAAAGTTTTCTTTCACCATGAGCTTTAAAATGAACCCCCACATGTGGTATATCAGAAGAGAATTGTAAAAGTTTGAGAGTCCGAATGTCTGTCCCCGTGGTGCGTTCCACCTTTAAAATCATTTTTCGAATACGAGTGCCTCGTATTTAATGGTTTACTCATGGCGTTCAGGCAATTCTCACTCACTCTTTTCTTTCGATCTATTGATTTTTAATAAAGGTTTACTTTACCTTGTGGTACTAATTCCACAAAACTTCAACTCACGATATATTAGGAGCAGTAATAGTGTTTGAGTGTACTGTGTACTTTCCGATGTAATTTCCGCCGTCTGGTTCACTTTGCATTCAGATTTGACGTTTTGCGAGTAAAAGTCTATAATCACGAATTCAGTGTGTTTGAAATAGGGTAATGGAACACGTTGTCCGCGATAACATGGGAGCATCTCCTTGCAAATTAAGCATGTATTCGATGAATGACAATGCACTCTAAACGATTGAAGGTGAAAATATGATCTTCTAAAGCTTCTCTCTCCCGTTCCTTTTGCGCCTCAAGTGCGCAAGGTACAGTCCAGAAGACCACTCTGCAATAGCTATCACAACTGTCGTCTGCCCAGTTTCTCAGAGTCTTTTTAACTTTGATGTTCTGTCTACGTGTCCATAGTAAACTCTCTGGTATCTACGGTCCTGCCAAACTGCAAAGTGGATGAACAAATATGGCTTGTATAAGCCTATTTCATATGCTTTTGTCGCCAGTAACTAGTTTAACATTTAAATGTATCCCCTTTTCTTTCCATAAGTCAGTCGTTATGCACTAAATTCAAGGGTAGAAGTCTGAGCAATCGTCGGACTATATCAGAAGTCTAACTTGGTCTTAGAAATCAGCAGCTCTGTAAGCTGAATTTGTAATTATAGAAGTCCAATTTTAGCGTTTGAAAGATTTGACAGAAAAGGTTTCTAACATAAGTGTAATTTTTACCTGAAACACATTTATACAAGTCTCTTCAAATGACCCTGTTGTGTTCGGCCACGGTCCCTCTTTGTGGAGTGACCGTGGTTTGGCTTGATATGACCGTACAGATCGACAGAGAAAAAATAGACATCTTTCAAAAGTGTATCCAGCCTGTCAACACGATGAATTCTCAAGCTTAAATGACATTTGACCAATAGATTTGAAGTAGCATGTCTGAATGTAATTTCTCATTGCCATCATCATTTAACTAACAATCAATGACGTTGCCAATGATGAAGTCATTGTCGACTACCTGATGGTAATGCATCGCTTTAAGCTACACAACCATCTTCTTATATTTCCTTTTATGTTTCACTTTTAAGAACCACCTTTTAAACTTATGACATCTGCACGATCACGTCACTTCATTGCGAAAATAGTATAGTTGTTACTGCCTGCAAAGGTTGACGTAAATCAAGTCACCCAAAGACGGATGGACACAGAGGGACTGACGTCATACACTCGAACCTCTTCGAAGCAAAAACGGTTGTTTGTATATACGCGTGACATTTCAATGACATTTTACCAGTCAGAAAGAAAATTATTATGAAATTCTGTCTTACTGGGGAAGAGCCGTACGTCGGTATGTAGCCTTGATGGCATGTTTCAGTTGTATTGAGAAACTCCTAGTTTCCAAGATGTGTTGCAGGCACAGCGCCGTATTTTAGTGCCTCCGTTTTATCTTCATATGAAAGATTAATTTCCAGTAAAAATGTTGGACGACATCTGGGGATAGCGCTATGATGAGTTATATTTGTTGAGTAAGATCACCGAGGGTCATCTCCTCGGTCGTCGGAGCAAAAAAAACCCGTCGGCTAAACTGGCTACTCTAGGATAATGAATATCAATGCTGTGATATTTTACGCAGATAACATATGGGATTGTGCAATACACAAATCAGTCGATTTTCCCAGATGGGATTTAAGTAGAATCAATGCGAAACATATTTAAGTGTCGAGCGTATCTTCTTGCGATGATAGAGCTTCCTCGAGCTGCAAGCTTTCCTAACGGCAAATGCAAAAATATAAAAGCGTAACTTCTCACTCCAAGCATCTGTAAACCTCTTCCCTCCCCCGTCCCCCTCCCCTCTGTCTCCCTCTTTCGACCGTATTTTTACTCCCCTTTTGCATTATCTATATTAACTACATCTCTACGCAGCCTGTCTGCGGATCACTTTCTTTCTATTCCCTATACTACAACTCTTCTCATTCATTTTCTCTCTTAAGTTGTCTTCTCGTGCGTGTTTCAACCAGGGCATTTTTTCTAAAATCTTTTGAACCGCATTGCTACTTGCGTCACACGTCTGCCGCAGAATCCATTCCTCGTTCAGATCAAACATCACATAAAGCCTCTTTCACATCCCAAAACTGCACCTTAATGAGATCTAGAGAACACGCGATATAAAACGTAGGTTACGAGCATATTCTGTGTACAGGCCAAGCAATTGGAGTTCAGAGCACAGGATATGAGACAATCGCCATAATAAGGTGGGATTTATTTAATGATGGTCATTAATGATACCGCGGAATGTATTCGTCTTCCTATCCTCTCCCGGGGACACTTACATTGACCTTTGCGACCAGACGTTTTTAATAGTTCACAAAATGTCAGCCAAGTCATTAACATGTAGAAATGTACATGGAGATACCTATCTAGGCTTTGTCTGTTAAATTCCCTGCTACTTCTGACTGGACAGCTGTGATCATCTTATCCCCATACATTGATTTTTCGCTTTTTTTCACTGTCATCTATGCGGACGTGCAATTACTGCGAAGGTCACCCAATCAGTGAAAGGTTCAAACCCATCGATCATATTTTGGCCATTATCCAACACAACCGTGGGATCAATACGCGTCTTTGCTGATGAATGCACACATCTCTTCGTACATATTGGTCGATCATCACGCCCACACTAATGGCCAGTCGGCTGACCTGCATACTAAAAATATACAGGCTCAATTTCCCCTAAGAGGCCAAATATTACGACTTTTCTTGACTGACTGGAAATATCTGTATACAAAAAAGCACTGTGGCTTATTCCCTGACATATGATATGACAGATGTTTTCGTTGTCTTTTCAACTCGATAAAATAATTCTAGTGATAAAGAATACAACGCAGATCAAGGATCGATTTAACATAGTTAAAATTACAATTGGGAGAGAGCACGTTATTGTCCATTATTATGATTGGTGAATACAGCTTCTTGTTCTTACCAAATAATTATCTTGAAATGTATAGAAATCAACACATGTAAACACAGCATGCGTTTTTAATCTCGAATGTTATCGATGAGAATGAGATTTTAGCCCGAACCGGATTTCATTTGTCGACAATAATATCGCGTACAATACACAATACATTGGCAAGGCTAACAATCTTTTTATTTCACCATACAATGGATTGAAGAATAAGAAATGCAACAGTTTTCTTGCACAAAAGTTAATTATGACAAATATTGTCAAAGGTCACAAGTGTTGTTCCTTGCAAGTCTTGATCTAAACTACGGCCTTCTAGGAGAAAAGAAAGTATAAAGTGGTTTATAAGTGCAACTCATGGATAAATGTGTACAGTACGCGTAAAGATCTTGACGACAACAACACAAATCAAGGCCGGTTACATACAGATAGGTGAAAGTGATGTATCGCTGTGTTCATACAGTGTCCTTGCCAAGTAAGACTTCCTAACAATAAAACAAGCGAGGTGTAAATACAGCCTTCAAATTCAACAAGAGCGTTCAATGTCATCGTCATGTCGTTAATAACGATGACGTCATTCGTCGGTCAATTCAAATGCCGGCCACGGGGTCAGACTGATGTCACTAAAGGCCACAGTAGTTCCACTCAGCTATGATTCATGCTCAGTCTAAGGCTGGAAAGGTTTATAGCTTACTATTTGTCAATCTAATTGATATCAAAACGAATCATTCAATTCTTAACGAGTCCAATGAAGATTTTAGTAGTGCTCACTGGCCAAGGTCTACCAGTTTCCTATATACGTTGGTTGTGTTAGTTTGCTTTTGTCGGTTTTTATGAATAATTGGTCGACTAAATGATGCCTGATCGCTTCACTTTGTATTTCTTGACGTTTTCATATATCCGTACTCTTATTCATGAAGCCCTACGAAGGACTACCTATTACTGTTGCTGTTTTAAACATTTTTTTGTGAAAAAAGACACCCTTTCGGCTTGAACTACTTGAAAGAACTTAATTGTTAACGTCAGAGAAATTGTTTACATATGTACTGTACATGTTTCTACCTACCTATATGTACCTACCTACCTACCTATACCTACCTACCAACATGCATGCATACATACATACATACATACACACACACACACACTTACACACACACATACATACATACATACATACATACATACATACATACATACATACATACATACATACATACATACATACATACATACATACATACATACATACATACATACATACATACATACATACATACATACATACATACATACATACATACATACATACATACATTCATACATACATTCCCTTTTTGAAAGGTAATGCTTCAAGTATTAGCTGCCATGGTTGTAGACTGACTGTATCGCGATTGTATCGTTCAAACCTTGCGGTAACTACAACTTCCTGCAGTTGCAAAAATTCTGGAGATTAGTAAAAATGGGATTCTTTTTGTCAATCGACATTTTGAAGACAGCGAGGCAGTCACAATCTGATTCCTACAACCAACGCACATTTCAGTGTGTAAAAAGATGTAGCAGGTGCAGCCAACGAAGCTGTTCGTGTAAAAAGGAGTTCGTGAGCAGTTTTTCAGCGGGCGGAGAGAAAAGTCAGTTTCACAGTGAAGGGGAAGAAATTTCAGTTTTCACTATTGGCGGGGAGAACATTTCTGCCTGTGGGTACAGGAAATGGGTAGAGGGAGGGGCATGCCGTTGTTTGGAGTGGGGAGCGGGAAGACCATAGACACTGGAGGGCAGTGGGCATTACAATTCAGTGGAGGGGGGCGCATATTTTCCGCATATTCCATCGGGAGGTCAGTTACGAACAGCTCCACTTTCTCTTTCAAATTTTAAGGTCAAGGCCAAAAATATGTAAAAGTAGTGTATCACCATTCGATATATGTTTTGTGATCATTTTGTAAAATTGACCGAATTTGTCAGTTAGCTGCACCTGAGCATGGCTTGTTTGAGTATATATGATCCTGACAGGAATATCATTTAGTCAGTATTCCTTTCGATTTTTGATTGTCGCCTGACAGTGTTGTTTTTAGGGGGTGAGCTGCTCATCTACTACTATTCCAATCATCTCTCTCTCTCTCTCTCTCTCTCTCTCTCTCTCTCTCTCTCTCTCTCTCTCTCTCTCTCTCTCTCTCTCTCTCTCTCATCTTCTTATTCAAATTCACTTTCAGACAAGAGAGCTTATAATAATTAAACGTGATATCATAGACCTAGCTACGGACATTTACCACATAAAGTCGTCAACTGCCAAGCGGCATGATAAAATTTAACTCTGATGTCGAGAATATAAACTATAATACACTTTATATGAGTGTTGGCCTCAGTCTAAACGATCGCGGGAGCAACAGTCGATGGCTTGTCACGAACAGTCCACGCCCCAGGCAGTGGACAAGCTGTAGTGAGTTTTGGTTGGTACCTCCGGCACTCCCTATACCATTCACCAGTTTGTATCACAAACGATGTTGCATCCAAAAATAGAATGTAAAAGTGCGAGCAAGTGTACTTTGTCCCAGACAGGTCGGAACATGATGTGAAAGGAAGCCAACAGACAGACATAAAGTTAACACCATTGGAACTAATTTGGGATAATTGGATCTTCATATTTTTCAAATTCTTAAAAGTGTTAGGCGCCCTATGCTGAATGTTGCAATATTACAAATTACTCATAAAAACAAGTGGATAACTTAAAAAGAAAAGCAGATGAGCTTACGTTTGCATATTAAACCGACATAACTTCGGCATCCAATTATCCCACATTAGTTCCAACCGTGTTAGACTGTTTTCATATGTTGTTATAATTGATGGATCTCTTGGCTGTTGACAATGTCAATTTTAAAATCTCCTGAAATATAATCTACTCTGTTTGTGTCGAACTTGTTCCAGCCATTCCTTTGGGATTCTTAAATATTTTCAACTTGCCCTCAATTTATGTTTTAAAGTGACGCGAACTGTAACAGTCGACGAAGATTCTCTCATAGAAATGTAAATAGAGAGCCGTCTTTACGTCAACCTGTACTTAGCCACAATAGTATGGGGGCATCTTATCTTTCTGATATAAACGGAAATTTGCTTCGAAGTATTCTCTGTCGTTTCAAGGTACATTATTGAAAAGTACTGCAGTTGAATGGCGTTAATGTGCAGCTATTTTCAACAAATACGTGAACAGGAGATTTGTTGAATTACATTTTTGTCAAGCAGTGCAGTAATTTCCAACATTTCTAGCGAGCCTAAAGACAAATTGCCTTGGGTTATATTGTCTACAACGGATGTTATTCAGAATGACAATATTCACAATGGTCCCCTATGTGCCGAGTTTCATTCTCTGTCGTCCACAGTCAACCGACGAAGCAGTTTAATGGTAAGGTTTTGCTGACTGTCAAACCGAACGGAAGTTCGTCCATTATTACCGAACACGTGGGTGGAGGGACTGTGGAAAAAATTATTCGTTCAAATGAATTCAAGTCACTCGAGTTTGCTTCTTTCAGCACGATTATTTTACCAACCTTATACGTAACTTTATGAGTACAGCAAATAATAGTTTCACCAAAAAACAGCCAACATCCAAACCATGTCGCTGAATGATTTCAGTTCCTGTATGCGCTAATCAGTCGCAGTTTAGTTCAATGATGAGATGTGATTTAATATTTTAAATTATACATTATTTGCCTTGCCACTACCGGTATATATTTTAATTTATGTATCACAGTTTTCCGTGACCAAGTTCACTAACCTACTATAAATAACATGTATTTTTATATAACATAACATTTTGACGGTTTTATGAAAATTGCCAGCGACACTGAAGGAAGTGTTTTCTGTGCGAGCCAATCGACGCATTCAAAGCTGTAGGGTTTGCTGTCAAATATCCGTTGCCGGTATTTGAAATGGACGTTTTCGCCTAAAATGTTTTGCGTCTGAATGTCTGAAGAAAGGAGTTAAAAAATATTACCGAATAAGCTGCTTGACTGAGTAACCTTGCATGACACAAATCCATCAAGGACGCATGTTTCTTTATTAGGTATTGGATAATAAATTTGACTGTAGCACCGTATTACCAGTTTAATGCACGGCTTGCCAGATCGATGTATTTCTCATTACATCAACACACGGTCCTGCAGTTAAAGTAGTTTCGAACGTCAAATCGCTCCGGAAACCACACTTGACGGGGCTCTACATCGCTTCGTTTACGGTCTTATTAGAATTCCTTGCGATGGTCGTAAGTGCGACCACGATCGTAAACTCAATTTAGTCGCCATCAGTAAACTGGTGCGGTATTCCCGACTGGCCAAGGCCGAAGAACGTGTTGTGAAATGGTGTCGTGACAGCTTCAGATAGCACGAACACTCAAAACATACTCAACTCGTCCGCTACCTACAGGAAGTATTAATCCTATAAACACGAAAAAACGATTTAAGATATCGTTATGTATACGCGATTAACTTCTTATAAATATTTCAAGAAAAATCTTTCACAATTTATACATCATATAGTGAATACTTTAAGTATTTTAATTTGAAGTGGGTTTTTTTGATATTTCAATGAAGTATACCCTTCAGGAATTCTCGAGATCGTCATCCTTTACGTCATCTGCTGCTATTCCTCGAACTGTTAGGAATATGTAAAGTTTAGTCTATCCCACATCGTCATCATCGTCATACCATTGTCACCATGGTAATCATAAATTACAAAATGGTTGTTCCGATACTGACTTGTTGGAATCATATCAAACTTGCATCGCAGCTCTTCTTAAGATATAATGTTACATTTTAAAGGTTGATGCCTCTGTTGTAGAAATTAAATTTTACAGATTTTAGCCTTACGACGAAACGTCTAGAAGTGCACCAGACAACTGCAGGCGCTAGTATGAACACGAACTTTACTCTTTGTTTGGAATTTCAAAAATAAAATCACAGAGTCCATAATTTGTCTATATGGCGTTGCCACACACCCACACAACTCGATTTATTTTTACCTAAAATCCCAGGAGAAACCGGATATTGACATATCTAAGTTACACTTATTTAACACGTGATGTATACGGACGGGTTTATATACCATAACCAATGTTGAGGGCGTGGTTGACAAGTACCCGCGGAAGAATTTGATAGGATCAACCTACCACCTGTTGATTCGACCTTCAAAAATAACAGCCGATCACAGCAAATATAACCGGCCACTGTTTGCTTATCAAGCGTAAATAGCTCTCCTAAATTGGTAAACACTCAAAAGATTGGGGAAAACACACCAATTGCACAAGAAATGGCTTAAATATTGACGCTAGTGTTATCTTATTACACGCTTCAGAAGATCAGTGCTCGGCGGAGCAGTCACTGTAATGAGGTTACATACACTTGGGAGGTGGCATCCACACCCTTAGGTAGCGCAACATGGCATAACATAACGTTTAAATTATTCCAGAGAAAATCTGAAGAGAATCGCAATTAATACACGCTCCATAGATAATTTCATGGTGTGTTGGCCATGCACAAACCGGAGCTGGAAAGGTCAGGATCGTACTGACACCAAACCCCTTCATAACATTCGCTATTCTCATCGTCAGTGTGAATGACCGGTCACTGAATCCGAATCCACAGTTCAGAGTATTTAGGTCGAACTTAAAGCCTCGTCGTTAATGTTGCTTGCATTTTGGTAATCTGAGTAAACAAGCTCTTCTCCTGCAAGTGGGTCATTTCCCCTATGTGTCTCCTTTCAGTTGTATCTGTGTCTGGGTTAGTTATTCTGTGTGTCTCTGTCTGTATGTCTGTCCGCTTGTCTGTCTTTCTGTGCCACACCTATTACTCCCTCTCAAATAATATTCATAAAAATTGATGGTGAACGCAGAGTACCTGAAGTATACAATTTTAATAGCAATGCAGTTAGACTGAAAATTGTTTGAGAAAAGCATTTATTTTTGTAAATTTAATTTTAGTTGAGTTTATTTATTTCTTTCTTTATTTTTTTGGCGAGATAGTAGGTCCCTTTATCGATTTGGTTTACAGGCTTACAGCTGACTTCATAAAATGAATCAAGGGAAAAAACTCCATGTTAGTTTTCGTTTCTGCACTGGTATTTCTTTAAAACTGAGATAGGAAATCTTTGAGCTTTTATCAAACATTTATATCGTGCGCCGTCTTCGCTTATAGAGCATAAGATGATCACATATACACTGATATTACACTCTCGGATCTACACACCGTCGGATACCACGACCTCCACCATCAAATTACCTCCTAGTAACAACTTGAAAACATAGCCGGGTATTATGACGCTCAGTGTCACTTATGGTTGTAAGTGAATAATGGTGGGATTAATATATGGACTAGCAAGCTGCTTACATGAAACGCCCACCGGAACATCAACATTAACTCTGAAAATGGCTGAATGCAATACAGGGCAAATGGTGATATTATAACTTCATGATTTTGATATTGAAGTCGTTGAAAGAAAGATCTCACAGCGTAACATGGAAATTGCATCTTGGATCTCTCGTAGGTACATGTATCTAAGTGTGCGATTTTCACTTTTTTATTTCATTTATTTATTCGGATGACCATAGACCCTCGAGAAAAACGGGACCGGTTTTTATCGAGGGTCTATGGGATGACCAACAGGAGTTGGTCAATTACATACTCCGCAGAACATAGAACATACACAGTACAATAACAGATAAACATACAATGCACGAAAAAATTACGATGAAAATACAGATCATGAATAAAAGTAATTCATTATACTAGTTTTAAAAAGACTAAATCTGTTGAAAATGTCAATACTCGAGTTAAGTTTGATATATCGTTATAAGTGCTTAAAGCATGTGGCATTAAAGAATGTGTACGAACATTGATTCTGGAAAAGGGAGTCGAAATGGAAGGTTTACCCGTAGACTGTGATGTTAAACGTTCAGTGGGATTTGAGCCAAATGAGAACAATTTACCACAGAATGAACACATTTGTATAGAAAGCTAAGATCTGAAACCTTCCTACGATTGTATAAAGGGGCAAATTGAAATTTGAATTAGATTTACTTCAAGCGTAGGCGTTAAAATAAAATGAAGCGGAATATAAGCAAAGTTCTCAGACCATGTACTCGAATCAGTGGGCGTGTACGTTGCCTGAAAGCAAAACAGAAGGCCTACTGTACATGAATGTAGCATTGTGTCGGTTTTTGGACTTCCGTTTGTGTCAGCCGATGACCTCCCTCTGCACTGTGCACCGTCACGAGTTTTAGATATTTCTATTTTTGTTAGACACGCCGGGGAAATTTGAAGTGAACTGCGGAATGTGAATAACGAGCTTTAAGCAAATGTAACGCATGCGGGATAAAAACACAGTCAGAATCAATCCAGTTGACTCACTTCTCTGTAGTTTTACCCAGATTCTGAAAAACACACAATTCACAGTTCGGCTTTCTTCAGTCTCTGTGTCTCGCTGACTAGCAGTCTCTAAATCTCCCCTTTCTAAATTTAAATCTTCGATGGTTTCGCCGCTTGTCTGACTCGATGCTTTCGCTTGCGATTATAGATTATATACTACCTTCCCATCTGACGATCGCGAGAATGCGTGAAGCTCGAATAATGGGTACCAAAAACACTTGATGTGTTCTCATTTTTATTGTAATATTGTTCTGCAATCCTACATCAAGCACAATACCCCTCAAAAGAGATACGGGCAAGTTATATAAGTGTGCGGGGCGAATAAGGTAGTGAATGTTGCTGGGACAATACCGATAGGTGGCCCGTCCTCTGTCTCCTTAACTATGCCGACGACAAAGATGGCGACCTCACAACTTCGAAAATTTCCTTGCATGGATTTCCCCTTTAGAAGATTAGGTTGTTCGATGTGGTCTTAATGTGACAGTAAACTCGTTCATCTTACGTGTAAAAGGCTGAGTCATCACTGTTCACAAGTCAGTGCACTATGCTGATAGGGTGGGGTACTCAAACAGGTAAATTAGTCCTTAATTTAGTAACATGAGAAGACAGACCCATCCCTAAGAGAAACTGAATGGAGACGTAACATATTCCAAATGACGTAGAGTCTAGGCGAATAATAAGACCTTTGTTTGATCGTGCGCCACTTTCCGTCAACGCAATCATGTAGATGGAAAATAAAATTGTTAGATGTGGGTGTCTGGTAAATTAATTTAAGACGAGAAATCAACAACATAGCATTTTATCCGTAAAACTTGCCGCTTTGACTTCAAAGTTTGACAGAAAGAGGGAAATAGTCTAATAATGCATTTCTTGAAGTCATATTTTTTTATTTAATATCTGTTCCATGCATCTTGCAATCTTCAGAAAATTCAAACTGTTTGAATATATATATATATATATATATATATATATATATATATATATATATATATATTATAAGTATGAAGTTAAAGACTTATATGTAACGCATTGATATGTATGATATTTCGTTGAGAATTACAGCCATGCTCTGACATTGGAGAGAGTATAACGCCCTTTGATGTGTGACCATTACTATGCAACTCTAAATTGTCACTTTGCAGAAACATCAGCTGTATCAGAATAATTATTTTCATTACCTTACCAGTTGAAAAGGTTTGGCAACTCGCTATAAATTTAAAACCGTACTTTAACCTTTTTTAGTCGTAATTGGCCCATTGTACATATAGACAGTCTATGTTGTGTCGACAGGTTGACAAATTGTCAATCCTTTCGGTGTTAGGTACCGGCTTTACTGTAATTTGTTGTAGTGTCTTTACATGCAAACGTTTAGGGTACGGTGTGGTTTTCTGCCTACAGTAAGGTCGGATAAAAGTTATATCGCTCCACAGTAAATACAGTGTGTCGTATGCGATGCTATGTATGACAAAAATTCCAGTAGGACTAAAATTTCGATATTAACAATGACATTGGACACTGCACGTCCAGGGTGTGCTGACAAGTGAAAGCATGCGTATTTGACAATACCTTGTAAGTGCAACAAAACACCGTGACTACATTTCACAAACGCAAATGTCTGAAAAAGTACATCAAACTCGACCCCTAATCGAGCTTTAAATAAGTTGGACCCTGAAGTTCAGTTTTGTGACGAAATGTGGTGTTTTGTGAAATTCAAAAATATCGATCGGATTATAAATAATTCAGGTAATGCAATTTGTCACGCTATTACCTGACATATATTCAGCCGTCAAGACTATTTGTTTTGATGACGACACTTTGCAACCAACTGATATTTATCGAATTTCAACAACACCTGGAACTATAGTACAGCGGCACGTCCCAACTCTATTAAACAGAATACATGCCCAGGGCAAAAGTAGTCCGACGATTGCTAGATGCATAAAACTTAGCAACATATTATAATTACTTCGTACTTAAAGTACTATTAAATTAAATTCGTGTTATTATTTATAACGCTCTGCTTTAGCACCGAGCATTGTAATTTCCCACAAGAGCACCTGTAATTTTTTATATAAATTGTTAATAATCTGACAATATACTTCCCCAGTTCATTAAATTATTATATTGAACTTAGATATGTTTTAGGAACCGATAAATTCTATGGTAAAAAGCAATGAGAAATAATCTCCACGGCAACAATCCATATAGCAGAAGCTTTCTATCTTTCGTCCCTATCGCAAAGAGTTCATAACGAGGCAACGGCGGGTTGTAACGGAAGTAATTCACTCATCAAGGCATTTCTCTAAAAATCTGACAAAAGGTTGACTTCCTACACGCAACGGTCGGTCTTTCAACACTGGTGTAAAGTCAAACGCGACATCATTGAAAGTTAAAATACCACAGGTTAATTGAAAGTTATTTTTGAGACAACGGAGACAAAAACAACGTGTGTTTAAGTTATTTTTGGACTTTTTACAAAGGAGCATATGTTTGAAATGTTTGAATTAAATTACGAAAAATGAAGGTAGTCTACACTTAACAGTCGACGTCAGCCATGAGTATTTCACGTGATAGTTGTATAGCGTGTCAGTTGTGATTATGACATAGTTCATAGTTCGCCTGGTCACTTCAAGCTCTACATAAGTATATATATATATATATATATATATATATATATATATATATATATATATATATATATATATATATATATGATATCTTTTGTCTTTAATTCATATCTATTGTATATGGTTTACATGATGTCACGCCATCAATCTATTGTTTCAAAACTAATTCTTCGACGGTATGAGGTAGGAACAGCAACGATCCCAACACAACATCGTCTATATGTATCGATATTCCGGGAAACGTCAATGTCAATAGCGTAACAAAACTTGTTTTGGGTGTTACATTTTGTCTCCCAAAAGTGGGCAAGGATGAATGGGATCTCTCTCTCTCTCTCTCTCTCTCTCTCTCTCTCTCCTTTCAAAGAACATGTTTGCTCATATTGACCAAACAAAACAACGTTGATAGCCCTTCACAACAGATCAATATTCAGCAACGTAATGCTTATCATGCACTTTCTGACAGGTTTTTGAGTGATATAACAGCGTGTTCATTTTTAGCCGGATGCCGGCCAAATTGACCGGCTACTTTCGTATTTTGGCCGGCTACTTTACAGCACTGTTTCGCTCTCTGGCCCGGAAATTCTGGTTTTGATAACAATAATTAGATTTTTTTGGTGGTCTTGCAAGCCGCAGATAATATTTCAGAAGTGCCGATGTGGCTATATGTAGTCTAGCAATTTACGCGGTGAACTTGTTGCTATCACTGTAGTACCGCGATCAGCGAACGTGTTGTACTATACACTGGGCATCGCTCTCGAGGTCAACCTCGCTCGCCCGATCACAGCCCGAATTATTCCGACGTTCACATCGGGTATAGCCGAAAATTGGACTAACATACAATTACGTTATGCCCGCGAATAGCCGACCATTTCCGAATGAAGCCGACTTTTGTTTCGCTCAAACGCGGAAGAGAAAGTCTACGCTTGAGAGCTTTGGTTTTCTGCGTAAGGGTAGGGCCTAGTCTGATGGGTTTGGTAGGTTTTTGATCAAATCTAAAGCGACCACAAGTTACTGAGTCTCATTGTTCATACTTTCGAAACGCCACGTCAATCTATCCATGGTCGATCACGATGTCAATATTCAACTCAAGTCGATCGACATCGCGCTTTGTGGAGGGGCGGGGCTGTGGTTGTGTGCATCGCGGAAGAGAAAGTCGACGCTTGAAAACTTTGATTTTGTGACTTTGTCTGTTGGTTATGGGGGGGTTAGGTCAAATCTAAATAAACAAAAAATTACTTGGTCTCACTTTTCGTACTTTTGAAACGCTACGTCGATCACAGTGTCAAATTTCAGGTCGACCGATATCGCGTTGTGTGTACTGTGTTACAATTGACTACCAGTGTAGTACAGGCTGGCGTTCAGTGTCGTTTATAGTTTGAGGTTTTATCAAACATGAACACTAAAATTTAGCTCTCTTTTTCAATTATATTCAACATCAGCAAAAAATCAATAATCAGCTCGCGGATTCGTTTTATTGTGAAATTAGTACAGTGAATTAAAATCACTGAAAATTGTGTTCCTACATTCATTTAATTGAATAAACTCTTTGATTTTACTGTGTCTTCAATCAAGTTTATTTAAATCAGTAAACACTTTGTACAGCCAGGCTGGTCAGGATTCTAGCGGATCGTTACCTGGGTTGTGAAAACCCTAGGCCCCATTCTACGATGTATTTCAAAATGTTTGTTCAAGTCATGAGCTAAACATAATTCTACACAACAGTCTGGTGAAATTTTGCTATTATCCTTGTCAACTGAATGTAGTTGACAGGCCCAAGTGATATCAAATTAATTTTCTGACTTTTTTAAAACTTTATCCCTTGAAAACATGTTGTAATTGGCAATGATAATGATTATTCTGTATGCTGAAACGGTCTTTAATACTGTACAAGAATGCATAAAATTACTCCAAAATGTCTTCAAAATTTAAAAATTTCTTGCCCACCCCCGTCCCTGAAACCCTCCCCCTTTGTGTATGTTGAAATAGCCTTTTATACACTGTATAAGAATGCATGAAATTGCTCAGAAATGTCTTCAAATTTAAAAATAATCCTTAACACTCTCATGCTGAAATGGTTTTTCATACAGTACATAATGCATGAAATTACTCCAAAATGTCTCAAATTTTAAAAATTTCTTGCTTTCAGGGAGGGGAACCCCTCCCTGAAACCCTCCCTCCTGTGTGTATGTTGGAATAGCCTTTTATACACTGTATAAGAATGCTTGAAATTGCTTAGAACTATCCCCCCCCCCCCGCCCAGGGAACCTGGTTGCACACATTAGCTAACCGCCTACTTTTCTGAATTTTCCGCCTACTTCAAAAATTTTTGAGAACCCTGTGATATAAAAATCCCATCTAGCGTCCTTTGTTGTAAAGATATGCATTGTACAGATAAAAACCATACAGAGTGTATTTCGCAATTTTATGACAGCATTATTAACAGTTTATATTCAGCCGGTATGCAGGCAATGCCTGGTGTACATAGCAATCACCACTCAATGGTGGCAGGGTGGAATGATCATGTGAAAGACCTTCATGCTATTGCTCGTGATACGTTTAAACTCTGGGTTAATTGTGGAAAACCTAAGTGTGGTCCACTTTTTGATTTAAAGCGCCGCTCTCATGCGAGGTTTAAATATGCTCTGCGTGCTTGCCAACGTCATGAAAATCAAATAAAGCAGACAATGCAGCAAAAAACCTGTATTGTGGTAATCAACGTGATTTTTGGCGGTCAGTCGGTAAGATTAATGCTAAAACACCACAAAGACCCAGCAGTGTTAATGGTTGCAATGGCGATGCTAATATTGTTGAAATGTGGCGTCAACATTACAGTGGTTTGTTTAATGACGTCCATAACAATAATGATCAAAAGTTTGTTGAAGACATGATAAACAGTTGTAATGGTGTAAATGACTTCATTGTTTCACCCAGTGACATTCGATGTGCAATAAGAAAATTACAGATGGGCAAATCAGCTGGTTCAGATTTACTTTCAGCAGAGCATTATATCTATGCCGCTGACAAAGTGTTTGTACTGCTTAGTATGTGCTTTACTGCAATATTAGTTCATGGAGTTTGTCCAAACAAAATCTCAGAAACTGTCCTTGTGCCAATTATCAAAGATAAGAATGGTGATATCAGTAATAAGAACAACTATCGTCCTATTGCACTGTCGACTATTGCTTCAAAAATTCTAGAATTTGTTCTTTTGAACAGTATGGAGTTGTATCTTGACACGTCTCACTACCAGTTTGGTTTTAGAAGGGTCACTCTACTGACATGTGCCTGTTTGTTTTAAAGGAAATTGTCAATTATTACAGAAAAAATGGTAGTAATGTCATAATTACTTTTTTGGATGCTTCAAAAGCATTCGATCGCGTGAACCATTGGACATTGTTTAAGAAGTTGATTTCTCGCAAGGTTCCAATTTATATTGTAAGATTTTTACTCATTTGGTATCGGACGCAATCTATTATTATTCGTTGGGGTGATTGCATTTCATCTGGATTTACTGTTACTAATGGTGTAAGACAGGGCGGTGTCCTATCCCCAAAACTGTTTAATGTATATAATGATAACTTGAGTGCTTTGCTTGTAAAATCTCAAGTAGGCTGTAATATCGGTGGAACGTTTATAAACCATTTAATGTATGCCGACGACATTTGCTTGATATGTCCTTCTGTCAAAGGGACGCAGAAATTGATAGATATTTGTAGTTCTTATGGTACCACTCATGACATTGTTTTCAATACAAAGAAAACCGAATGCCTGTGTGTCATCTCTAACAAATCTAGAGTTGTACATTTTCCTAAAGTTTACATAAATGGTATACAAATCGCATTTGTAGAAACTAAGAAGTATTTGGGCTGTCTTTTAACGTCTCACTTTTTAGACGATGCAGATATTGATCGTCAAAAGAGATCATTCTATGTTTCAGCTAATATGCTTCTGAGGAAATTTTCGCTATGTTCTTTAAGGGTAAAATGTATGATTTTTAAAGCCTATTGTTACCAATTGTACGGATCTCACCTTTGGTTTAGATATTCCCTTGGGGCTATGATGAAACTGAGAGTTGCTTATAATAATGCTGCCCGTATTTTTCTGGGATACAGAAAGTTCAGTAGTGCAAGTTCCATGTTTGTTTCAAACGATCTGTATAATTTTGACAGTTTACTCAGAAAACAAATGTATGGCTTTATGGTACGAATATCTATATGTGATAATGTAATTATTCAGCAAGTGAATCAGTGCTTGAATTTCTCATCTGAATTACGCAAGTTTTGGATTGATTCTCTTTTCTAGTGAGATAATGTTGGCTGTCAGCACCCTCTCCGGTGCTTTGTTCCAAGTGTCTTTAAGTTTATTCTTTCATTTCTGTAATAGTGTTTCTATGGACAATTGATGTCCGATTTAAAGAGAAATAAAAAAAATAAGATACATTGTTCAGTTCTCATAGAAAGACATGGCTTATTTTACCCTGTGAGTAGAGGGACGCTGTCATTGGGTCATAATATCCGTCATAACGAGAATATTGGGAGAGCCATATTTCACGGCTGATATTCCCGCATATCCTGTTAATTTCCGCTTGTTACGGAATGATGAGCATTAGCAAGCCGGCGGCAAATTAAGAAAGCGCGTACTTTCCACAATTATATGCAATTACCCGGCTGTTTCAGCGTAATCAAGAATCATTATTTTCCGGAAATGTCTGTAATCAAATATTTAGAAGGAATAACTACATCTGAGTTGAACAATTAAATGTTATATAGGTGATAATTTCGGGTAATGTCGTTTTAAAGCCCATTTGAAAGGCTCATTTTACATGAAAAAAGACCAGACAGTCTAACTAGTGTAAACGAAGTCTAATGATCAGCAGGAGAGGTCCGACCGGGAGGATGCGGGGGTGGAGGGTATAGTTGATCGTTGCTTTAAAGAGAACATGGGACTCGAAAATCGCGAAATCTGTCATTGTCAACTGCCATTACTGTAGCCGGCACTGTCTGTAGATTCGTCTGCGTGTTGCGTAAGCCGCTTAGATAAAATATCAGGTTTCCTTCTGGAAGATAACCAAAGTTTTCCACGCATGCGCCTTTCTGATTTGAAGAGACGAGTCCTTGAGTGGAGGCAGGGAGACTCTGTGGTACATGTGGCACGTGGGTGTGCATTGAATAGGGCGTGCGGTAACAAAAGGATTGTAACAGACATATGGCGTATCTCAAACAAATCTATCTGAATGTAAACATGCATTCAAAGCCGGTTCCAAGGCGTTATTCACAGACTCCAATCCAAAGGGTCATTAACCGACGCGAAAAAAGATGACAAGCGGAAAAAATGTGTGCATATATAAACGATTTTAGCGAAGACCTTGGTTCTATTTTATTCTGACATGTCAAGTTTGTCACAGAAAGTGCTCAATACATGGACCATATTTATTCGGTAAATGTTATAATAGTGGTTGGAGGTCGAGTTATTTCACAAAATACTTGCAGTTGCCAGCTTAGAATGAAAAACGTCCCAGCTCCGCGAGTTCAAAATAACAACCCCGACAAGAATCCGGTAAACCTGAGCCGACTGACCGCGAAACAGTTTTTTGGTCGCTCAAACTGAAAAAAGATGGTTCAATCACCCGCGGCTTTCCTCGGCTAATTTGTTTACATCGATCACGTACGACTAACGAGTGCAGATTCATCCAAAAGACATGCATAGGCCATTAAATTCCCGTCAAAGGGACAGATTCCCCTTGAATAATTTGAAGTCCGTCCTATTCAGACAGATAACCTTCTCGCTTGGAAAATAGAGAGACAAGTCAATTTGCTTTGGATGGAAATCTGAACCCTGATCATAGGCTAATTGCGTCGACCGTTTAGTACCTAAACAATGTATGATAAGAGTTTCTCGTTGACTGCATGTCGCATCATTTAAGGAAAACGTGTTTCTGTGCATGGCACGTGTCGCAAATACACACTTACCAACGTGACTAGAATGCACTTATCTAGATTTAAATTTTCCATTTTAGCAAAGTCTGCGATAATTGACGTAATCTGAGTAATTTAAGCCGACAATTAAAAAACGCAGTACTGAGAAATTCCATTACAAATATTTGAATTGCATGTGTGAGTTATTCGATAGTTTTCAATTAGTGTCATTAACGATAATTGACTCAATCAATGAGATTTACGTATTTAGAATAGTGAAGGGGGAAATTAACAACGCAGAAATTCGCGCTCAAACGTGAACGGAAAACGTCATGCTGTTAATACGACGCAATATGACTTAGGTATAAGTATATTAGATGTTTTCCAATATATCGTGTATTTGTAAAATATTGTGATTTGTTTTCACACAAAATAAGGGGAGGACATTTAACTTGCTGAAGTTCACAAGAAGGATACTTGGTGAACTGAATTTATAAAAATCCATGGCTCTCTGTTTTGGGCTTTCTTGTGATGTTCTTCATAATACAGTATAACAATGTTGAGGAATTGTCGATTCCACTTTCGACTTCAGCATTCCAAGGGATGACCACATTGACGGGGGGGGGGCATAAAGGTTGATTTATTGTAAATGCCTTTATAATATCTACACTGACTATATCAGGATTCGTTTTTACTCTGGGAGAAACAGTTACATTTTAGTTTGCTCTCGAATAGTATCGTCTTGGTATCGCTTCTTTCTTGCCAATTGTGTCTGGGTTTCTCTTTTGTCCGACGTGTTCACTGTGAGTCTACTGCCTAAATTATCTTGCTTCCCCAAAACTATAAAACTGTCCAGCCCTAGACAGGGAACCTCTTAAGGCTGTACGCGCCCCAAAATTGAAAGACATCGGAACTTGTGCTCAAATTGTCTGCAAGGAAACTTTGAATCACTCCATTTCGAACTCATGAACAAAAAAATGTCAAACTTCAAAATTAGCTACTGGATAAACGAAATAACCGATATTTATCAACGCTTGAAATACAAAATGGTCGCCACACCTGTGGAAAACAGAATTTTCGAAAAATAAGCCAGTGATAACTTCAGTCACTTAGTGAGCTTTAAAATTTGCAGATATGCAGACAGAGAACTGTAAAACCTGGAGAGTCTGAATATCTGTCACCGAGGCGCAATCTACTTTGAACCTGTTTCAGGAAGACCGGCTGTCGAAACCTAATTATGGATAAGTGCGCAAATCGGTTTCTCATCAATACGGTCGATAAATTATTCACATTTCATCGCAGAACACAACTTTTTTCTATATTTAGCTCGATTTTAACATGCTTCAAGCGTATTCATGTGCATTCGTCACGCTTTATTACATTAATTTGAATTTCGCCAAATATTCGCCAGGGTTGCATTTTATATTAGACAAGAATAGACTGAACGGCGCCTTTGAATGTATTTACCAAAAAGCTCTCGCCGCCGCCGCGACGAGGATGGTTCTATTGTCCACGCCAGGGCTACACAACACTTTTCGCTGTGTGTGTGTCTGCGTGTTAGGTGGCTGAACTGTGGGCAGCGGACGTACATTGCATACATGTCTTACCGCTGCTGTTGTTGGGTGCTGCACGTATCTCATTTGCTATAAAACGGATGAATATATTTACAATGCTGAAACACAGCTCTCCAGGGTCCATATCATTTTAAAAGTTGTTTGCATCATTTATTTAAAAAAGCAAGTCCTTTATTACGACGCTCCCCTGACACTTTCATCCAGGGAGAATAATAGCTGTATCAAATTGATGCAGTGACGTGACAGCAACGTTTCCATGGTGATATGACAAACTATAAATGCGCTATGTTTACTTTGAACATATCATTAATATATTTGTATCTTCAATATCAAGCAAAATTGTGTACTTGTGCTTTGTCTATTGTGTGTTACTGACTAAAACGATATCATTGTTCACCAATATTGGACGAGTTAAGTGGGCAAATTTCATGTGAAACAAAAAAACATTTCTATCGATTCCATGCCCTGCCCAATGAGTGGAAATATAATTATAATACGAATAACGAATGACATGACTTCGCATTTACTGAGTAGTCTTGGCAATAATATCGGGCAATTTCATCAAATATCTGAGCAGAACTGACTTATACAATCGATATAAACACGGAAGCGTATACGTACCGAAAAGCACGCACCTTGTCGTTACTCGGCAACTCTATGCAAAAACACGTTCTTGTGATACTACCGTCAAGCCGTTTTTATCGATTTCTGCCTAAATGTCAGGTTATCTTGTCCCAACCTGGCAATTGTTTATGTACAGAAAGTTGGTCGTGTCTTTCTAGACCATTTCCAAGACATCTTAGATATGCAGTTGCCAAGGTGATATGATTAAAAAATCAATGAAAGCGGTAGTTTATCTTTCTGCCTTCATTTCCAGTGATTCGTTTGAAAAAAACACACTGTCACTTTTAATTTTCGTGAAGAATGAATTATCAAGCTTTATATGACCAGAATTTTCACAATGCCCGTGGCTGTTAATATGATGTGTTTTGTTGAACTCCGTGTCAACTATAATGGAGACGCGACGGGTCTGATTTCCACCAGGGATTCATTCGAAGGCTGGGGTACCTTCCATCAACCACGCATTTAGTTTCAACATTGCCGTCCGTCAACATGGCGGCGGGTGTATTGAAGCATCAAGTGTGTACAATACTCCGTGCATTGCTATCTCACAAGAGTCGCTACCATGACAACGCTGGGCAGATCAGACAGAGGCTTGAAATACGAGAGTTGGCTGAAAAGCGCTCGACTTTAATCGGAATTTTCGCTGTGACAATATCTTCTCCTGCCTTCCCAATTTTTGTCAGCGTTTCTTTTGTCCCTATCTAGCGTGCTCCAACCCCATGCAACGACACATTTTCTTCTTTCGGTCTATTCGTAGTACAAACATCTGGTATGTAGACTACGATACTTGCCATTGTCACACTTATGTTTCGCTTTTTTGTTTGCATCCCCATGGATTGACACGATGAAAGTGAACGTATTTCACTGTGTCGTGTTCGACATAAATTTTGGCGCCAGGACGCTGGATTGTTTCTGGTGTCTGCAGTGGTGTCCAGGCATTGCTATTGTCTGGTCTGATAGGTGCCTCGGTATGAATCACAAAAAAACCAACACGCCGATAAAATGTTGATGCATCATCTTACGTGGAATGTGTTAGTACAGTGTTTGATGGCCTTTAATATGATGGCATATTCTTGAAAGTGATGATGATGTTGATGATGACAAGGAAGATGATCATCGTACCGAAGTCAACGAAGTTTATGCCGATGGAAGCGGTTCAGCGAATTCAAAAACCTCGTTTTACAGTTTTCATTGGCAAAATTAATGTTTTCCATTCTCAACTGTCAGTATGATTAATTGTTATCTGTCTCGTACTAATCTGTCAAACCCTTGATTCCGCCTTTTAGCGGGACTCTTCGTTACTGATGTGCGGAAACATGAGGGTTCCTCAAGGACAGTTATAATATTAATTTCTAATTCTGGCACGCATATGGTTACATGTATCATGTACACAGCACGCAATTGAGCACGTAACACA
This sequence comes from Ptychodera flava, assembly GCF_041260155.1. NCBI lineage: Eukaryota > Metazoa > Hemichordata > Enteropneusta > Ptychoderidae > Ptychodera > Ptychodera flava. The sequence continues at coordinate 11,407,672 of NC_091940.1, forward strand.
CGGCTGCCGTTCTTCGATTTTCGCAGTCCCCGACGCTCCACTTCGCCTCCACACCATCTGCACGTCCTTTGACAGCGCAATGGTCAACAAGGTACAAACAATTTTTCAAACCAACAAATAGGTAAAATAGCTTTCGCAACTATATTTATTTTCCTGACTCCACTGATTTTGTCTTACCTGCAGATAAGACGACAATTTTATTATTTTTTTATGAATGGTCCGACTATGAAAAAGACAGAACTCAAAAATCGTTACGGGTCCACACCCCCGTGTCGGGTCTGTGAATAAAAAAATCCCACCGTGCATATGTTGACGCCATGGGCTACGTCCTAAATTGGCATGCATTTTGACATATTTGTTTTTGGAATACTCTATAATTTCTACGGGTGTCTGCACTAAATTATCATCTTCATATGGATATTAATGGCGCAGGGCCAAGGTTTGTAACAGCTTTGAATTTAAAACAAATGCAACGGCAGAAAACTTCCCTGCGTCATACATTATCATTACCATGCAATATTGAACACAAGTAGGCCTACTTGGAACGGCGGAAAGACTAGCGGGATATGGTGCTGGTATCATCTTCATTGATCAGACAACTGTGGAGCAATAAACCAAACTGCATTGAACAGGCGCCATACCCGCGGGCCAGAGCCGTTTACCTTTGCGTGTAATTTCACTTTTGTGACATATTCCTGTGCGCAGCCTCCAAGTGTTTTAATGCCGGCGCGCCATTGTTTAGCCCAATGATGTACTCAGACATTCTATTTGTTGTAAAATGGCCAATAAGCACTTCAAGGCAATAATGATTTCGATTGCAAATCTACACTTTAAAAACACTGAAACTTCAACAAACAAAGCAAAATCGGCAGGACAGAATAGTTATCCGCATTGTTTTTTTTTGCATATTATCAACTATAGACGGTTTGATAGAAGCGAAGCAGGTGTTCTGGGCGTATCGAACGCGTTTCCATGACAACATATCCTCACATTTACGCAATTATTTCCTAAAAGATAAAAACAACGATTGGAAACACCTACAAGAAACTAATCTAGTAACTTTATAGCGACTGTTCAATGTTAAACGTCACAATTTCGGATTGAATATGTCTTCATCAGACGTTCCCCCGAGGATACAGTCTTAAGAGCTAATTATGGATCAAATCATTCACGCCTTATAGCCAACAGTCGAGGATGTTCAAAGCTGCGGCTCGATATTGAGTTCACCTCTTTTCGCCAAGATCTCATTTCTTTTTTCCAAAGCATGCACTGAATTAATGAAGGTTTAAAGGTTACACTTTTCAGGCATATCTTTTCCAACAGGCAGATGTGGGTATGGACGTGAGTGCCGCAGATCAGTGTACCGCCTTACTATTCTGACGTCATTGTTTTGCCCTGACGTTAGCAGGCCGAACGATCACGACAGACACGACGAGCAATCCTACTGCTGACACGAAATGTGCAAAGAAATGAAAAACGATCGTTTGCTAAGGTTGGCGTAAACATCCATTCATTAAATGGTATCTTGATGTTAAAAATTCATCGACAAGAACTGAGCAGCGGGCTTCTGTTCGAGTAAATTCTTTATTATTTTCACATTTTGTTATTCATAGAGGATGATGGTAGATTTACGACTTTAGTTTCATGCTTTTAAACTCCCGTGAGAAAGTAATCTCTTGACAAAACGTTTAATGTTACTTGCATACTAATGAAGATAGGGAGTCCATATGCATGCAGGCAAGCATCTACCTACCTATTGTCCGTGCATGTAGGTATGAATAATAAACAAATAAACAAACAAAACAAACAGAAACATACATACATACATACATACATACATACATACATACATACATACATACATACATACACACATACACACATACATACAAACATACTTACATACTTACATACATACATACATACATACATACATACATACATACATACATACATACATACATACAGAAATACAGAATATGCATGAAAACGCAATAATACAGTTAAATTCACATTAATGAGTTGACTGTATTATTGAATAATACACGTGAATTCACATGAATCCACATGAATACAGGTTTGCTGAATACAAGCAATGGATTATTGACTGTATTCATCTGTATATGCACTCTTCAGCTAAAATACAGGCAATAATTCTTGCTAATAGAGTAAATATTATTGGATTTTGATCGAAATACATACATACATACATACATACATACATACATACATACATACATACATACAGAAGTATCAATGAACTCTTTCTTATCACATGAATGTATTGCGTTCGAAGGAGAAGCGTACTTCTTCATCGTGACAAATTCCTTTGCAATTAATTCAGTTTAAAAGTTGTTTTCTGCAAAATTAACGTTCACCCTTATCTTTCTGTTTCATTATTTATTGATTCTAATGCTTCGCTTTTAAGATTCCAAAGTAACAGATACATGCATGGAATGCGATCTTTTTTACATTTGGATACAAACGTCCGCTAGTACATTCGCAGAATTTGCGAAATTGGACGTTGATTAGCGTTATCGTAGAGTTCCGTTCGGCGTGACAGCTCTCCTGTTGACCCTATACCAGTAAAAGCCTGTCTTACTAATTTCTTCGTAAAGCTGTGAGTGTCAGCCACTATGCTATGTTCAGTCTGTCTCCTTTCCCAATAAGTCAATTATAACCAGTAACATTCACGTAATCAATCAAATTCGAATATCTCTAAGATGTATGTCCAGTCATTGCACCGCCTTTTCTACAAAATTAATTCCAATCAGCGAGAAGGTGGATTGAAGCCATGAAGCAGTCGACCTGTTTTATTTCAGAATCTGATACAATCGATGAGTTTGGTTGGTCGGCTACCGTATCAATATATACATCACTAACTTCGTATTTCAAATTCATCAGCCTGTCAGCTCTACACTTGGTCATCCAGCTTTACGGACACTCGCCAACTTTCTCCCTTTAAACTTTTCTGATGTGCAACCTAATGTCTCTCTCACCCTATGAAAAGGGAACTAAGGGCTTCCTCTTCACTGGTTCAATACAGTAGTCATATGAATGAAAAATTAAGGAAGTTCGCGCGGGAGTTCTTTGCTCGAAAGACTTCAACTTTTGCCCAAACTCCCTTCACCATTCCATAAAACCATTCCCTTTCGAAATAAAGAATAAAAATCGTGGGTTACCATGCAAAATAGGGTACTACAGAAACAAATTACCCAACCTTTACCGGTACTTGAAATTCAACTTGGCTCGATTTTCACAAAAACAAGCCAGTGAAAATTTTATATACTCTATGAGCTTCTAGCTTAGCCAAACATGTGGTAGAATATGTATTGTAAAAGTTTAATAGCTTGTCCACGAGACGCATTCTATCTTCAATGGCGATAACTCAGTGGCTCTTAAAAACTTGTTTGTCATACTTTTAGACATGTAATCAAAGTATTCCAGTATGGTTTCTGGGCCTACTCCCTATAGAATACAGCAATACATACAGTTTTCGGCCGGTCAATACGACTTGTTTATCCAGTGAGTTCATCATTATTATTGATAATCCAGCTTCTGTCTGTTCTCACTTTCAATTGTCAATAATACCGATGCACTGAAAGCGTACACTTTCTGTGTTGGCTGTTTCACCAAGATCTAGCTTGAACGTAAAGTAAAGTCAGAGGCTACGAGGGAAAATATACAACAAAACCGTCGTTTGGTTTTGGAAAACTTCTCAGTAATGAAAAATTAAGGAACATGCCAAGTTTACCACAAGGAATGTGTGACGTCATTAGTATTAACATGATTCACCCCTTGTGACCTTTACACTGACCCGTAAAATTGTAGAATACGTGTTGCGGCCAATAAAGAGGTAAGATAGGCCAAGAGGTTCGCAAAGTCCGGATTATTGGGTAAGATATAGCCCGAGGAACTCGTTCTAGGCTCATAAAGATGAGCTATAGCATAGACCCTCGAGGGTCTATGGCTATAGCATTCTGCATTCATGTGGCGTACTGAGGGACCTAGCAGGGTGACCGCCGAGAATAACCTCACAACATAGGGAAACAACGCCCTTGGCTTGTTAATGCCGTGAAGTGAATATACTACACCTGGGGCTATGATGTGTGTTTTAGATTAAAACATTGTCGGCATGATAAATGTGTTGAGCGCGTCTTACTTGAACGATCTCATACGTGTTTCTGTTGAACAGACATACAATGATGCGTTGTGCAGTTTTTAGCCGCGTTGCTCAGGGAGACCAGAACGCCCCAATTGTGTCTATATTTATCATTTGCGTCGGTTGCCCATCGTGAGGTCTGGCGCGTTCTCTCGGTTCAGATGAAAGGGAAGAACTCGATGAATCATGTTAACATTGCTCAGGGGCGTTGATGTTTGATAGCTTTGTAAGCACAGCCATATGTCACGGTGTCGGGGAAAATGACCTCAATACAGAAAAAAGTCAAAGTAATGGTAAAAACCATCGCTTTCAGTGATAATTTCTCTCCGTATCTCTGCTTTTTGCATTACATAAGCGTCGCTTTTACTTTTGAGAGATACGTTTGTAGGGCCGGGCAATAAACCATCTACTGCCCATAAAACACTTGATTGATAAATTGGAGAGATTGTTTAGTATCAGAATGTCCATCTGATAACAACCACTTTACTCCAAGAGGGTTTTTTGTTATCCATTTTAGACGAGATTTATGTTCTGTACGGAAGCCTGATACTAAGGCGAACCCGTTTGAAAATCACTTTCCGTGACGCGAAATTTCACATATTATAGTGCGGTGTCTACGTGCATCGTATCTCGTTCTCACACCTGGCCACTGGCTGGCCGTTAAAGAGCAGGCCGATGCTTGTGTCAGTCTTATTTATTTCCACGTGGGTTTTGTATTCTTTGCGAATGTTGTATGCTATTGTGTCAAATAACTAAGCTGAAATACGATGGCGAATTTAGCTAGTGGAATCTCAAATATTTCACTCACTGTATTCCGAGCTCCGTCGGGAAAAAAATTGTCTGGTGACGAGTGATGCTGGTTTAGAGTTTTGTCGTCGGGGATTTGTGCTCTCTCATTGTCACAGAATACTGGCCTGCTACAAACCCTAACATTTGTGTCTTTTTTACCCTATACCTAGGTAGTACATAGGTTAACTGAAGAAAATCGGAATAAACTGGCATTTATCAGAAATAATAGGACCGACCAGAAGGTGAGAATAGGTGACACATGCAGTAGTGCCCAACAGACGTAGTTTTTCACATGCCAGAGCAAAGGTGGAAGCAAAAATTTACGGACACAACACGGCGGGCAACAGCAAAGAAAAACCAACCAAATAAACAGCCAAACAACAAAACAAAACCAAAAAGATCCCAATGTGAAGAACGGAGACGAAAATTGACAACAGGAAAAAAATTGCGGCAAATAACACATCCGATTGTAAAGGCTGAATCCGGGATTTGTAACCACAGCAACAAGTTTGATGACGACAGTCATCCGTCCTACGTGTAATTGGTTGACAACACTCTGAAAGAACTGAAAGAACGCAAAACGTCATGAAAGAACTTTAAGCTCGCCGTAACTAGGAGGTTAAAAGTAAATTTTTGTTATTTTTTCATTTTTTAAATTTTAATGGCGATAATTATTCATCAGTATATCGTCTCATCTCAACGGTATTTTCAAACGCCTGGAGTTGCATCTAGCTTGCTTTCATCAAGTCCGCTATAATACCGTTATTGTCGGCAAATAGAATATCAGTCAGCTTGTATGGCGCAGGGAGGTGGGCTTTGATGATGCACATTTTTCTCTTGCTGACCTGCTCTTGACATCGTTTCAAGTATAAAACGTTCTCTGCTTCCATTCAGCTCGAAGAGTTACCGTGACAAAATCTTCCGAAGTGTTGCAACTGGATGGGGAATTTCAGGTAAAACGTGCTTCCGACTACAATTATGTCAAATTAGCCTATATTATAACCGTACTTGCAGCGTAAAAAAGGCAGAGGAAATTGTTAATACCAGGTAATTTTCGCTGGGAGGTAAGTGGCAAGTTCCCGATTTCTTCACCTTTTGAGGTACACTCCTTAGAATATATCCACAACAAGAACTGTGATTTTTACGACTGCATGTTTCCTACGAGAATGAAGTAAAACCGAATTCAACAGAAGAACACGTCGACATGAACAGAAGTTGCAAGAACACAGAAGGACAGGAATTATTTTCATCTCAATGATCTGCATAGAAGCGAAGGCACAGAGCGGGATGAATAGCTAAAAAACGTGATATAAGGTCCCTTCATAAAAGGCGAATGTAATAACGCATGGCACCTTTCCTTTCAAGAAAGCCCATTCCTGGGTAGTTTAATACTAAAAGCTTTGTTTACTTTGTTGTTGAGTATTGTGTCTTTTATGCGTTATGGAAGACCGGTCACGACATGCGACATGCGAGTTTTTAAAACTGCGATCTGCGGTTAGGGTTAGGGTTAGGGGTTAGGGTTAGGGTTAGGGTAGGGGTTAGGGTAGGGTTAGGGGTTAGGTTTTCTCTGGTAAAAAGCCTTACTTCGCTCTCAACCCTGGGGTTAGGCCAAGGGAGGGGAAATTGTAACGGCATAACTTAGGGTTAGTTAGCGTTAGGGGTTAGGGTTAGGGTTAGGGTTAGGTCGCAGATTACAGTTTAAAGACGCAGGTCGTATGTCGCAGGTCGTGACCGGTCTTCCCTACATGTCGGAGTCCTAACGTGGCCGTATCCATTGTAGAAGTATGCAGAAATAAGCTCGTCTCTACCTCTGTAATCCATCGTTAGGAGGAGAACGAAATGACATGTATGCAAACGCCAAATTAGTTTTGCAACTTGCATGTCGCAGTTTAAGAACTCGCATGTCGCAGTTTAAGAACTCCCAGGTCGCGGTTAAAAAAAACTCGCATGTCGCATGTCGTGACCGGTCTTCTATGGAAGACCGGTCACGACATGCGACATGCGACCTGCGACTTCAAAACTGCTACCTGCGTCCCGCGAGTTTGAAACATGCGACCTGCGACTTCGGCATTTAGACCTACGTGTAACCTGCGACTCACTACAGCGACCTGCGTGTTTGTCAAACTGCGACCTGCGACTTCACAACTGCGACATGTGACAACAACACGTAACGTTTCATGGTGTTTTCCTCAGTATTAGATTGGAGGCGTCTTGCGTGAACTTTAATCCTTTGAGCGCCAAAGTCTATTTTTGTCCCCTTTATATAATAAACCCTGTCAATTTTTCTCCAATTTTTGCAAAAAAATTGGGAAAAACCTGTAGCCAATGAAATGTGATGTCGATTTGGTCCAAAATTATCAAAAAATTACAGAAAAATCATACAATTGGTAAAATTTTGCACTAAAATTTTGGTGGGAGAAAATTACAGCGCTCAAAGGGTAAAACGTGGAAAGGAGATTTAACGTTCAACATCGATCAATTAATAAGCCATTGCTTTCGCTTTGGTAAATCGTTCACCAAGTCTGGCAAAACTCAATTCATGTACATACCAGTTCACTCATTTCATCTGGAGAGATAATTTTATGACGGAAATGTTGACAGTCCGTGTTAATGCATGGAAAATAATATGCTACGTGATAGGCATTTATATGTTTATATTATAATTTCAAATTATTTTAGATATTCTTCGTCTGCCTTACCTCGCTTCTTTCCTTATGTTATCGACAAACTTTTTGAATTTTAGAAATCTCTGGTATTTATCCTCATTTCACTGTGGTATAACCATCTAGCTGTCTGTTTAATTCATCAGTTGTCCCCCCTGTATCATAACTGCGTCAGTGTCATTGCAAACATTCGATTTTCAGTTATTGTCGTTCATTTTCTAACATTTCCAATTTTGTTCCAATTCTCTAGTGATTGATCATCGGATGTTGCCATCTTTTCGTCTAATTTCATTTTTACTTTCGTCAAAAAATCGAATTGATCCAACTTTTGTTCTGTTGGAAAAATAAAAATATTCTTACTGGTTAACTTCGGACTACATTTGTCTACACAAATAACATATGCAAAGTAAAGCAGTTAAAATAATACTGATATTGACAGAAGTGCAAACATATTTGCTAACCATGAATAGCCAGAGACCGACTCAAGTTCTTTATAGATAACGCGAGTTAAAAACTGTAAAACAGGACATAATTAAACCTCCTACAATCCTATTTTCAGTCTTTAAGCCTAATATGTACATACTATAATATGTACATATTATTTTTTGTGTGTATATAATATTTTAGATCATGTAGGCAGAAAAGTTCCAGAAACTATTAAACACTGATGTAGACGTTTAAAACCCTATTGCTATTGCATTATTTCAGATCGGTTTGCCTTTCGTAAGAAGGAAAATAAATTTGTGCTCTTCGTTTGTGGAATTCTCTACCGTCACAGCTTCATGCACTTCTATCGCTGGTTGAATTCTTTCGCTGGCCGATTTTTGCGTAGGCCAGCGTTGCGAAAATAATGCTCTGGTCGCGAGAATGCGGTAAACCAGCTGTTTTAATATAGTGCAATGGTGTCCCTCGTGTTTTTCAGGCTCGTGTTCAGAGCAATGGTGCGAACAAATCAAGACTGATATCGCAGTTTGACAAACACGCAGGACGCAGGTCGCTGTTGTGAAGTCGCAGGTTAGGCCTACACCTTGGTCTAAATGCCGAAGTCGCAGGTCGTATGTTTCAAACTCACAGGACGCAGGTCGCAGTTTTGAAGTCGCAGGTCGCATGTCGCATGTCGTGACCGGTCTTCCATAGTCTTCCATATTTATGCGTCATCGCACAACATTCTTCCCCTTCTTTTTTCGACTTTCTTAATGCCGTGGAAATTTTTACGCGATTAAAGTCAAGGTATGCCAAATATCACATAGAATTCCCCGCACTCTGTAATATATAGTCACTCACTGGATTGTAGCTTACCGTTGACGCCTTCACAGTGATAAAGCAGGTTGAATACTATCGTGACCTCTGACCTCGCCCATCTCTTCAAAAAAGCGGCTCTATCATTACAGGGTAGATGTATAATATGGAGTCACATTTTATCGTTTGCTTGTTGTTAAGGGGCGATACTCGTGGTAAATAAAAGCACAAAGAGTTTACAATGCTGACTTATCGTGTGCATGGCTACTTATACAAGAGGGTTTCTTCCTGAGGTCGTTCAAAGGCATCACATTTGCTACAAGTAAACAAAACAAAATACAAACCCCCAAACAAACATACAGCGCCCCACTGAATTTTAATATGGACTACTGGTGTTCATTCATCAACAGACGAAGACATCTAGACAATGGATTGTGTACGCGAAGTTGATACTTCCTATTTCAATGTACTTTAGGATAAATAGGGAATGTACCGGTTTTCAATACAAAATTCGCAAAAATATTATCAAACCTTACTGCTATCATTCTTTTAAGATACGTGTAAATAACCTTTACAAAATACTTGAAAAATACAAAATGCCTTTTGCCACTTCTTCATCTATTTAAAATAAAAAGGATTTCAAGCATATGGTATACTGGAGAACCTACAGAACAATACGGACACAGGAATGGGTTTTTATCTGAGTAGCATGATGGGTTCTACGATGTCGCTATTTCTCGTGAACAGAGACATTATCATACAGATATTTTATTTGGATGTAACAATTATCGGTCATGCATCTGGGATAGGGCCTTTTTTGTATCATATGGTGCATATAGCATTGTTGTCTGTATACATGCCATAGACCAGCAGGATCTTGTTACAAATGCATTGTGGGAAACCAGTAACCAAGACAAAGGCAAAACAAAACAAAAATATCACACGCTACACCTGTGACTCTAAACATCCGCTGAACAAAAACCATTCGACAACAAAAAAGCCAGACTGCACTTTGCAAAATACACTTTTTGAATACCAACTTTATTACGGTTATCATAATTAACATACAACATGTTTCCATGACAACTCTTAAATGTAAGCAGAGTTCATAAATACAGACTTTATTTGTTCTCGTTGAATAAATTTTATACATCAAAGTTTCACAGAGTATATTTTTTTAAGCGCAGAGTAACTGACCATGATAGGGAGAGACAGAAAGATACAGAGACAGAGAAATTACCGTAGTTATGAGATAAATATCACTGCACCTTCCCTTTACAATGTTATCCACTTTAGACTTCATTGTTTGATTTCTTTTATTATCTTTGCATCAAGATTTCAGACTGAAATATTGCAAGGTTGCTCCCTACACACACATGACACATAATTTACAAATCATAGATCGCTGCTTTGAACAGTGTGGCTGGTAATGTGCAGCGTCTCGGAAGTTTGTAGCTTGATGGTTGGTTGAATCTAATTGTCTTTCCTTGAATCAGTACCAGACAGCAAATTAGGGGCACAATAGTTTCAGACTCCTTAAGTTGCTGTAAATAAATACAATCTACCAATCAAATACAACCTTCTGAGCTGTTGCACAGTGTGGTGAGCGAAAAATAAATAGAAGAAAAGAGAAATGACAAATGGAAATCTGATGAATTGCATTATAAAACTGAAAATACAGGTATTTTAAATGACCTTTCAAAACATCCACGTAAAAACTTCAATCAATACTTTATCATAACTTGCTATTTTCATCTACATATGCTTCATCATACCTGTGATCACATCTTCTAAATCTCACACCCTCTTCTTTCCTGTACTTGGTTCAACCCTCAGTATTTAAAATCATAGGACTGAACCAAATACATGAGTCAGTGGGTTCCAAAGGGTTGATTTATATCATCTATGCAAATGAGTTCATCTCACGTTGACATTTGCTTACAAGAGTATTGCTACTCCCAAACACATTCATTCAGTTTATTTGGACTTGTTTTTATTGAACATATATAATGCAACCAAATTGGAAAATACAAGAAGAGACCTGAAAAGAGATGCCAAGTTTTCAACGTAAGAAGTTATGACAGAGATAACTTGACAGTTCAACATTGGAGTAAAATCAAGTAAAATTCACAGCTCTCATGATGGAAAGGCAAGCGGAGGTATTGAGTTGTTCATATCAATTCAATAAATAGTAAAAATTTGGTCTGTTGAATTTTTTTCAAGACACAAGAAGTTTCCATGGCAATACACACAGAAATAATTGAAACAACATGGTCATATTTGATTGATCAGAGCATAACAGTGGAGGTACTTTGTAAGGGAAGGAATGTCGAGAATAAGTTACGAGTGCTCACAGAAAGTCTACACCTTGGATAAATACTTTTGTACAGACACGTAATATTTGAGTTGCATGAATTGAGTTCCTTCAGAACGGGGCAGCACCACATGTTATAAATCTCTGCACATAGTGTCATTTACAGAGAAATCACAGTTTTTTCTATAATGGTGATTCCTTTACCACATATTTTCCTAGGCCTAACCCTTTTGAGTTGTCTTCGATAGTTTTTTTTATAAAGTAAAGCAGAGTTTGGCCTGAAACAATGTCAGCAAAAACAATTTCAAGAAGCTGAAACTTTGACGATGAATTACATATCACTGTGGATGAGTTGCTGAAATCTGTCAAGAGTACACTGAATCTAGCCTGGCTACACAAACTTAAGTATGCTTACATCATTCAGGCTAGAAGTCAAGTACAATTGGTTCAGTGATAACTATGTCTGGTACAATTTAATGTGCTGACCATACATATTTCTATTTTTTTTATCCAGGAGAAGTACATATAATTTCAATAGTCAGTTTTGCTAAGATAGATACAAAAGCAAAAAAACAGAATGCGAACTTCTGTTTTGAAACAATGCAATAAATAGAGACTTCGGCAAAAAAAACATCAAATAAATAGATACTGTAAAACAGAGAACACAATTCACGACAATGTAACATAATAATTTTGACTGAACGAATGTGAAATGATCCATTGAAATACTCATCTGACATTGCAATAGTGATAATATAATAATAATAATAATAAAATGTGATAATGGCTAACACAAAGGATAAAACAACACATTACATGACTTATACTCAGGAATAAGATACATACCATAGAAAAATCATACAAACTTGAACTTGAACAAAACATGACCACATATCACCATCTTATTTGCCCATGTGAATTTGGTGTTTAAAACGACGTGTGCGACTTGACATTACGTTCGTTACTGATTCTTATGTTAAAATTACACAGCCATATTACCTTGAGATACTATATATAGCTGGCATGACACAAACCACGATCAATGTTCACCTTCTGTGGCTGAACTTCCAGCCAAAAATGTAATGAATGTCTTATCAAACGTCGATGTACAGAAGAACCTGATATGCAAAAATGACTTGCCTACTACCGGTATAATTTTAACATCTACACTACATACATTGTATTATATATATTTCCTCTTTATGAATAACTGTAGGTGCATCAGATCCACTGATGTGCGGGTGAGGTAACACCTGACTACTTTGTGGGTGGTGTGAATTGCTGGAAGGGCAGAAAAGTTTGCACACTCATAATAATTCTTTGAAATTGACACAGGAAATGTACAAATGTTGATACAAGCACTGCTTCTTGTCTTACAACACGAAGTATTTTTTGCTCATTATTATCTTTAAAACACACTGCTTATTTATAAATGTTCTGGTGCGTGGTTTGGCCAATTTGTTTTTGAAAATAGGCCACCATTGAAATGGACAAGGGTGAGCAACTCTGTTCTATGTTTTGACAAATTGCTGTGAGGGGGCAGACTAAATCTGGACAAACTTGAAGGGAACAATTACGAGGAAATCTTTTGTTCGTTTGTTACGCCACCAAACTTTCCACTTGTTTACAGGAAGGAATGATGGTTGCACAAAGGCATTCCGATATTTTTATTTACAGTTTACATTGCCACTAAGCTTACGCAGTCAGGGCTCCTCCTCATCAAACAGCAAAACAGAATCCACGTCCATGGGTTCATTATTTTTGTTTGCTGGTCTATAAACTGGAGAACATAACATGCTTTCTTGGCCACTATATGTACGCTACTGAAGCCTGCCTGGTTTGTTCTATGCATGCATGGGGAGTGATCTGAGCTAAAAAAAACAGACCATAAAACAAGTATCTTGGGAAATTTACACTGGCTGAAAGAGTTAACAGTGCTGAAATCGTACAAATATCTGTGAAGCATCATGAAATGTACCATGAAATTGACCCCAGGAGTCAGCTACAATGACCCGTGTCACTTGGTCTTTCACAAGAAAAGGCATGCCTGTCAAACTGAAAAGCATGGACACACTTCTTTCAACAGCGACCAGAAGAATGGACAAGACTTCTCCAGTAGCTTACAAACAGTAAACTCTGTTAGCTTGCTCTGTACTTCCACATGTACACAGACACGAAGGAAATATACACAGATCTCCTTGTACAATACAAATCCTGGTTTCAAATGAAATGGACACCGGTCTTAACACTTGAAAAAGATGTTTGGGAGAAGTAACTTTCATTGTGTTTATGTGCGAGCAGAGATCCCCTCCGGTGACGCATTTTTACTTAACTAGTTCAAAACAAGGAGAAACAAGGTATACATGAATGAAACAATGTAAACACATCAGTAATCCGCTTACAGGTGATCTCTGTAAATCACAAATATAAACATCATAGTTGATTTGTTTTGAAAATAACTGTCCAAGCACTACCGGCACCTCAACCACTACGGCTTCATCTTGGAGAAAAACAAACTGCTGAAAATCACTGAACATGCGACTGTGTTTGAAACTGCCTTGAATATGTACTTTGCTCCGGCGAAAGCAGGAAACACTTTCACCAGTCTACCAGAAATGTGCAAAACCACTTTTTGTTCCCTGGAAATAGCATCTACTTCAAGCACAGAACTTTGATCTGGTAATTGATCTGTATGATTCTTTTGTTCTCTTACGACTACAAAATGTGATAATGTTAGTATATCACTCTTACATGCCAAAAATTTTTTTTCACTTTACAGGCTATCCCTTAATAAATATTAAATTCCATAAAAAGATTATCTTATACCCTTAAGAGCCACTTTTATGTAAAGATGTTTTTTAAATATTGTGTAAAACTGTTGCCAAGCTATTGTGTTTACCTGTATACAGGTTTACTGTAATCATTATCTAGTGTTTAGTTTTACTGATTCTTAGGAGTGACTTTTGCTGCGACTGCCTTTCTCGAGAAACCTCAAATTCCTTGCTTTAAGTCAGTCAACAGAGTTTGAAAAGAGTTTAAAATTCTTTAACATTTTTTCAGCACACAAGAATCTAACTTTTGTCATGGCTGGTGATTTGTACCGACCTGGGCTATTTTCGTCTCCCTTTTTTGTTTTGTCGGGGTTTGACTATACTTATGCAGTTATTTCTGTGCCAATGAACCCTGGTATGTTTTCCGTTTTCCTCCTGTCTTGTTTTCTTTGAATCCAAACAAAAAATGCATTCCCATGGCCAACTGGAAAACATGTCACGCCTGATAAAAAAAGCGAAGTGATGGTATTTCTGATGAATTGGCTGAATTCCACCGACTCTATCAAATTCAGCCGCAGCACTTTGTTAGTCATTTGCCCAAGTTTTTTCAAATCTGGTTAAGTGGAACAGCCGAACAAGGGACCCTCAATTACTTCTGCAAGCTTGGGTTAAACATCAACTCAGCTGGGAGAAGTGACGCGAACAAGTTGTGCGATTACTCGCTGCACTTTACAAAGAACACACACTTGGAAAGGCTTTTCGGAGACACACCACCCTGCCAAGATTACCAGACGCAAAGGCACGTCCCTTGTCGTACTATCGACTGTAGAAATGAAAAGAGGGGGCTTTCAGATACAATTTGCTTATCTGCTCTGAGCAATTTTGCAGCCTCACTCCTGCGGATTCCAATCAAATTATTCCTGAAGAATGGCAGTAATCTTGTATTGCGATGGGTCTGATAGCTTTAGCGGACCTCAGCTGACAAACACATCTGGCAGTGTAGCTTAAAACGTTTGCGATAAGCCGCTCGGAAAGAAAGATGCAAAAAAATATCCCAAATGCTGATAGACGAAAAAAATCAGAGAAATGGGATTAGAGCACTGGAATGTAAGTCGCTTCTCCCTACAAACATTGTGCAAAAGTTGACACCTCAATAAAACGGTTCAATACTGTAAAATCAGGGTGTTGCAAGATGTTCACAGGTTTTTTTTAAACATTACTCCAATTTCAACTCTACTAGACAGACACTGGATGATTGATGTTTAGCCTTAGGTAACAATAATGCATTACAAAACTTTCTCTCCCGCGTGTTATCTTGAAGATACAAAACTAAATTACTTTCAAAATCTGCTGCAGAAAGTGCACTCCAGGTGCCACTCTGAAAACGTTATTACAGAGTCTGTGGTTGGTTAGCAGAGGCACTATGAGAAATACCTCCCCTAATTTGATTGCGTGAGTACCTGGAGGATCTGCCCAAAGACAGTAATATATTTACAACGGCACAGAGAGTGCCTGGGGAGCTGTCTGTGTTAAAGGCAGGGTAACAATGAAATGGATTAATCATGGATGACTGAAGTTCACTAATGATTGGAGTTTCATCATTTCCAATATCTGATGACAGAGATATGGTTAGTCCAGGATACTGCCTTGAAATCAACACTGGAATGCAATTCAGAGGATTGGGAAGAGATTGTTTCATAGTAGGTCAATCATGAAGCAAGGGACACATTTTGATGACAAACTGATTGCATTCTACGAGATACATGAGAGACAATTGAAAAAACACGGAGAAAAAAGTTGTTAATATTAACATTATGGGGACACTGTTGGAGATGAAATTGTTCCGGTATGCTAAGAAAATGTGATCCTCAACAGAATTGATGCTACTGGTTTTTAAACATTTTAGCTTCAATGCCAAAATTGGCATGCTGGTGACATTTTTCAATGCCTGAACCCTTCACTATACTCTTTCTTTGTGTTCTAAAACTAAAACTTCAAAGCATTTTTCTCTTTCCAATTTCTGATTTTAGATGCTGATTGCCCAACAACACATAATAAACAAACTGTGCGTACATGACACTTCAAAGAAAGGCAAAAATACAAGGCATGTCTGGAGAAAGTCTGCCACGGCAACAACTGAGTGTGGGCGTGTGCGTGACTCTGTAATCAGAATATTTCTGGCTAAAATCTCACTGTCTCACCAACTGGCCATGAATTGCCATGCTCAGCTGTGCCTTGAGGGCTGACAATGCATGGCGCTGAAGCTGATTTGCATATCGGATGCAGCAACTGCCAAACACCGGCGACAGATTTCCCAGCAGAGGGTCTTGTGTGTGTGTGCTGGCTCACATCTGACGAAGATATGTATTTTGTCATTTCTCAATGGGGACACTCAGGCTGGTATTTGAAAACCAGATACGCAGTGAGTGCATTGCGTCATGAAATGTACATCTGAACGTTCCTATCAGTCTCTTTCTTGTTTTATCTCTCACAGCAAATTGAGAGCTAATGGAATTCCCAAACTACTGGGTTTACAGACAAATATCATTGTCAGATTGGACAAATGGAAGGATGCGAGATTGCGATCTACCATTGAGGCAGAGAGGTCTGCGGCAAACCAGTGTGTCAATTTTGCTGAGTGACATGTTTCTATATAGAAGTTTATGACGATAATGAAGAAAGGCACCTCACAGAGAGAGAAAAGGTGGGCAAACACAGACAGCTAGCTTCCACAGCATGTTTTACGGCGGCTGCATTGTGTGGAATGTTCCATTCTTGATAGACAGGTGGTACAGATAATTTTCTGAAGGGCTTTGTTTCTATATTCTTCCAGGACTTGGCTTTGTGATGCTTCAATCCAAAGCTCTGTAATGAAATCAAATAAAAAAAAAAGAGGATATTAATTTCAAGAAAATAAAGATAGCATGAAAGTAAAATTATTACTAAAAGCAATGGTATTCGTTAACTGTCATCCATGTTGAGTGATAAATTGAAGACCTACATGTATGAAAATTCATGCAGATGTATTCACTACATTGTATCATACTACCGTATGTATCTGAGTGATGGAGGCCAGTACAGAGGTAGACAGGAAGTGAAAGACAGAGAGAGAGACAGATTGGGATAGAGACAGACAGGCAGACAGACAGACAGACAGACAGATACACTGCAAACAGAGCAACTGAGACTGATGGGGACGAGGACAGGTGATAAAAAATAGCTAAAGTCAGACTGATAGGAATAAAGACAGACAGATGGCTTGGCACAGAGACAGATACATAGACTGACAGACAGCTACAGACAGACAGACAGGGAATATTGATTTTTTCATTCAGTGGTGATTGATGATTTCAGAATGGCACTAAACCAGACACTTAAAACAGCTCACAGGTAAATTCTGCACTTAGGATCAACCTACATTATTGGTTATTTTATACTGCTCTGCAAAGAAATGCTTTGACGACCAAGTGTTGCATTAGTGAAATAAATCACTCTTAATGATTTGTACAGTATCCGTTCAATAATGAAAATCGTTTAATTTTTGTTTTGAAAACTGCCCCTGGAAACAAGCACACTTCAACAAATTGCTTTTCACTGCTAATGGCTTTGAACAATCCTGACTGTCAATATCAGCGATATATAACTGACTAATACTATTACACAATTTATCAAATCCACTATGTACACATTTTGCACGAAATTTACAACAGCCATATTTCCACAAGTGTATTTCAAATAACCTGTATGTTGGCTGTGTGTTGCGGTCTAGACAACCCACTTCAAGTCCATCAGTGTAAATTTTTGTGTACTTAAGATAAACACACACACTGTATGGGAGCTGCACACCTGATGACAATTTTCAAAACAAATGAGTGAACATGCTTTTTCTTCCTGGTGCATATCATTGCTATGTAACCCAGCTCTATCTTCTCGAAGGGATGAAATTCTACGCCACCTTCAGGTAATGACTACATGTAGCTGTCGTCAAGGGAACAAAAGCGTCACTGTACTAGTGATGTGTTGCTATGGCATCAAAACTGATCACCCTTGCAGCTGATTGGCTAATTTCACATTTTGACACATGCATTTAGTATTTTGGTTGTACAAGGCATTCATCTGATTGGCTTTGAGTTTGTAAAACACATAACATCTTTTTACATTTAAATGTAATTGACAAACTGTATAGCATGGATTGTTAACATATTTCAATTCATCCAGTCTTTGAAATTTACATTTATAATGATATTTGGAACCGCTGATGGAAATATATAAATATAGGCGCTACTGTCAACTTAATGATTTTAGTTTGCGTGTGTTTGTTTGTTTGGGCCACACTACACCAACTGTAGAGTGTTTGCCTCCAGCATTGATTCAGTGAAGCTAAAATGTACAATTCTACATCAGCATAATGGCAGGTACATGTATATCCACAAAAAACTCAATTGCATTCACCTGGAGTTTTAATGAAAAGAAGAGCAAAACAAAGAAGGGCTCGCAAGAGCATAATAATGCAATTAATCTTTACCACACAACAGATGAATCAATTTTCATTAGCAGACACAACAAAAATGCAATTTCCGCGAAATTAATTACCAGACAATTATCAGTAGTCCCTGGTATTGAATTTTTTTCCCTTTTCCTTGATGTGAAAATTGATTGAAATGATTCTCCAGAGAGATAAAGATGATGCAAATGAGATTGAAAGCGATGATGCCACAATGCAACTGTGTATGCTTGGACAATCATTTTTGTAAAATCTATAACTCTATGGAAATATTCCAAAGCAGTCTGATCAATACTTGGTATCACAGTGCCATGTGTACGTGTACAGATCAATAGAATGTACGCTAATAATACCAATGTGCTTTCTATATTTTAATTCTCTATTTCTTTTTGAAATATATCATTACTCACTTTATATCTTTATGAATGAATTGGACCTTTCTACTACAGATAATGTATTGGAAACAGTTGTGATGTAAATTGCAGATCGGGAAACGAAGGTGATTGGGTTAGTGCATTGCTGGCCTGTGAAATATATACTCCTAAAACACAGCACGTTTTGGTATATTTGCATTTTTAATGAGAACAGATGGTTCAACCATCCGCAGAAGAAGAATTCAAAGAGGGTGAATACAGCGATTTAGAATCTTGTTACGCCCTGATCACATCAAACCAGCCAGTATCTGTTTACTGTGGGTTTTTTTTGAGTATTCCTGTCCTCACAAACTGACACATGCTTTTCACTATCTTTTCATGAACAATACATTTCTGACAACGGCGCCAGAGTTTGATGAGCCTGCATACGACACCAGGATGGATTCATACATGTTTCATTGTCATTCAATGACTCTTCAATGAATAAATCATTCCGTTTGTCCAGCCTGTCTCTCTGTCACTGTCAGGAGGGCTATCTCTGTCCTCCCCTTTCATTCTCCTCCATGACAAATACCATCCACGTGCCTGAGTGTTGAGATGCCTAACTACCCAGTATAATGTGAATAGCACAATAGAGTGTGAGTCAAACAGAGAGCATGAGAGAAACTACAGGAGATACCCTCTTCTTGGTCACACTAGACTTCCACTGTTTTGAAAGCACACAATTGTGTAATTTCTTTTTTTTCTGTATACAGGGTAACAACCGGCATGGCAATAACACAACCACGATCACAAGTGCTCTCACAGAAGTTTGTTCTGTGAATTATTATTTCTCGTAAATCTCCCCTCCTTTACTTGCACTAAAATTAGCACAGAGGGCTTTTTAGAACTGTAAGGCACGTGGGAAGGCTGTCATTTAAAAAAAAAAGACCCCACTGCGAGGTAGCCCATTCTTCCATCAGGCCTGCCCCGCAGTAGTGGGCAGAGAATTTCTCTGAGTCAGTGTGACTGCCTGATCTGTTATCATGTATTGCAGGGTAGTGTGAATGATCGATGATATTGTGGGCTTCTCCTCAGTTTAATTGCGGGTTGCGGGACAGTTTTGATGAAATTAACAACAGACGTACCTGCACTGGTGCACTTAATGCAAGAATGGCCATTGAAATGATGCTCTAGTTAACTTCAAATTACGTGCAAAATGTGATGGTCGCACTGCGAATGGTGCTTTCCATCACAGACTCATTCACTCAAGGCTACAATTACTGGGTAATATGCAAATCTATTTTTACAAACATTGTGAAATTGTATCACCAAAGTGATTGATAGAATCTGTTATATTTTTTTATATTGTCTTCAATTTGTGTGTTCGAGTTCTTCTTCACTTGGATTCTGTGCTGTGGAAGTTAAGACTTGCAACTGATATTTCAGTTCACAATTTCACCCTTTCACAAACAATGTTGGTGTGATCCTATTGTCTTATTTGACAAAATGGGACCCCTACATTGGATTATGGGGGTGAGACGGTTAACGTTATCCTCTTGATATGAATAATCAGTACAGAATAGGTGGCAAAAGCTCACAATATCAGGATCTCACAATATCAGGAAACCCTTGAGAATAAACTAATGGGCGATTTACATAAGAAATCAATTATTACCATGAAATAGACAGAGAGCGAGAAGACCAAAGGTAGACAGGTTCAAGCTTTGCTGACGCACATTTTAAAAACACCTTCAGGAAAAATTTGCACAAACCGGAAATTACAATCAAGAGACTATCAATTTTTGTTGATAATTGGCTGACAAGGCTGACTGCTGTGGCATCAAATTGGGATTAAAAGTCAGGTAATTGCATTACACAAATACCAGCCATAATTCAATTAGACGTGACAGAAAGAACAGTGCATGGCTTTGCAAGCCTTAGCCGTGTTCATGAAGTGCTGATTGGCTTTGCAAACCTTTAACTCTGTTTATGAAGTGTACCGTGCACCAAATACAAAGCTATGCGTCAGTTGAAATCTTGTGAGATCTAGAGCTTAAAGATTGGGATAGCTACATGCACGGTGCAGACAGCATACAAAAATGTAACGATACTATAGCCAGCTTTAATTCACCATCATTCTCTGTGAATTCCGCTAGCTGAGAGAGAACTGCTTTCCTCACTGCTTTAATCTGTGACATTACGATTTCACGTCAGCTTTGAAACTCTCAGTGTTTTGCACAAATCTCGTTTCACAGAGAAATGCTCCACAATTTTCTGTCAGTTGAAATACTCAGTAAGTAGGTTGGTTTTATCTCATTTTTGAATTGCCAACCGACACTCATAAAGAAGTTTTAACACTTTGGGTGTAACTATTTTTCCAACTAAATGTCATTATGGTTTGCTATCATTCAAAATAGGTGATTACAACGTGCGATAAAGATAGAAAAGTTGATTTCAAAGTCAGCTGGGATGCTTGGCAAGTGCCTTATCTTTGAAAATTATCGTAGACAATTCATCAAACATCTATTTTTCTCCCTTCTGGCTATTCCATAGCCGCCTATTGAATAGTCTGATGAGGCCAATTACTGCTCACAAATGCAGGCACTCAGATGACACTAGACTGTATTCATATTCCATCCTTTTGTTACCAGAGGATAAAATCATGCTTGAAATTGCAGCTGGCTAGATAAAAAACTTTCAAAGTTGGCATGGAAACTGTATAATAGTGTACAACGTGATATGATCCTCTTTGTTTACAACAATACTCTCCATCAATTTTTCTTCTAAAGGATTCACTGTATTGTGCGATTTATTTGCATATTATGCAAATTTAAGTGAACCCTTTGAACCTATGGAAATGCAGTAAAGCAATTTCAGACAGGTGACTGCAGTCTACATAGGCCACATTTTCATGGTAATATGCTGGTATACTGTAGATAATTGAATTCAGTCGCTATAGTCTATGTAAAGTGAAGTGAACCGATTGCCTTAATGTTTTTCTGGCAATTTATAATCCATTTTCAAAACACGTATCTATCACTAATGCTGTTTTATACTGAATTAAAAACACTGATTGACATACACTTGCAGAAGTGTTTTAACTAGTATCCTTTTTTCAACTTTTTGTAATTTCTCATCTAAATCCAAAAATATCAAGGGCATCAGACGCCACTACTTCATGTTCAAGATGAAATGTTTATTTGCAAGGATTTCCATCCTAGCTCAGCACATCATTGAATGTATATATATACAGGATTTTTTAGGTGTTGAATTTAATTTTTGCTTTGATATGCAAATAAAAGCTATATCTTGCATATGATATTTGCATCAATTTCTAATTTGCATGAGCTAGACTGACCTGAATTTTCCCGCTACTAAGACTACGACTGGCGACAGAGTTATTCTGTTCACCATCCACTGTGAAGATGGATGGCCCTTCATCAGTCAGTAACCCATAAATTGCTCCTTTTCTTTCCCTCACGACATTAACATTGATCTAGGTCAAAGGTCAGACAAATACCAGTCTCTTGTAAAGGTGTTGAAATACATGCTGTCACTGTGGCTAGGTATTTCTCTCATTTGTCTCTGGTCTTTTGGCATATAACAGTAGTACATGACCAAATGTATCCACACTGTGGCTGACTAGTGCTCCTGGCACCTGGCATTAGGCTTGTACAGAGCCAGTACGGAAATAAAAATTCTCATGGCCAGTCAGACTACTCCCAAGCCAGTTTCAAGGACAAATGATGTACAGTGAAGCGCATCAGTTATTCACCTGCCATGAGGAAAGCCCGTTGCCATGGCAGCAGCTCTGATCCACTGGGTTTTCAATTGGCTGCAAATTGCAAGGTTGACATTCAAAACAAGGCAATTTACTTGAGCCCTCTAATTCCCTCCAAAACCGGGGATGGCATTCTCTCTCTCAATACTTTCATTTACGGAGTGGAGCATTAGCGAACAGAAGGAGGCGGAACGCAGGGCAGCTCCACAGCTGTTCCCCTTTTCAGCCGTGACTGGTGGTTTAATCCAATTCTTTTCACAGGAAAAGGCTGCACCATTGTACGAGGATATAGCATGTGTAGGTGGCTTAGACTACCACACATGAATCACTGCTGAGCCAAGCTCATGTTCTGTGATGTTTTTTACTTCACTGTACGTCTTTATAATTTTTGAATTTCGGCAAACCCAACTCAATTGTCTTTCCCTTTATTTTGAAGGAGAAGATGGAATTTCAGCTGAATCAAAGGCAACGCTTGGTTGCCATGGAAAGCTCTCACTGACAGAAAAGCATGCAGCTTATGTTAAGTGTCTCTAGAAGTGACTTCAACTGATCCTCTGGTATTTCTTGAATGACGCCGCCGCCCTACTCAAGATTTGTTGCGGTATCATTCCCCATGATGAAATTCATACACCTTCCTAGTTGTTCTTGTCGAATTAGAACAGCATCATATAACAAATGCAAGGCTCGTGAGAAAATACAACTTGGCTTTGCTGCCAATGCAAACTGTATTTTTCAATGGAGCCTAAGGTGGGCGGATCTACCACGGATTTTATAGCCTTCATGATTATGGTTTGAGGACATTCATTGGAAAATAGTGACAGCTCTTAAAAATATTTTCACCGGTGTCCTTAATAGTTCACTTGAACTAGGTCATGAGCTACTGTGTGGCAGGTTTGACGAGTCAAAAGCAGGAAAATCCACCTCTAATTAAAACACAGACTGCTAGTAACGAGGCACGCCATATTCGTCGTGTTGACTATCTCGACGCTAAAACTGAACTGAAAGTCGACATTTAAAAATGCTGTACTTTCACCCAGATGCACTCCAGGGAAAATGTGCGCCTAAATATTATTAGCAATAAATTCAGAAAAGTAATGTATTTCTGGCACTGATTAAATCCTTGTCTTTATTAAGCACTTTCAGGGCCTCAACTTTGGAAAACATTGGGAACAGAAATTCGTCTAGAATATGGACCTGAGGGTAATGATACAAGTTACACACGTCTCACAGACTTGCATGCTGTCCCTGCCGCAGTGATAAAATCGTTTTGTGTATTATCCGTCTGTGAATGCTTTTAAATTGTAAATCAAATAGTTGACTGAATCACATTGCCAGGGTGGAAATCTCATTCCCTTTTTTCAAATGACTGCTGAACAGGAAGGGTTCATGTAAGAGAGCTGTGTGGGAAATAATGCCTCAACAAGATGGATCACACACAAAGCTACTCAGCAAGGATATTATAGAAGACGGATGTCCAGGACAGACATTTGCATTTGGAATTTATACCGTCATCGGCAAAACACATACTCATCAATCTTCCAAAGTTGCTGCTTGACTTGTAATTTCAAACAAAACGATAATTATTGCATTTTTCCTCCAATATCAGTAAATTCTTCCTTACGGTGATTGACAAATGCTTGCCAATGATATTCAGATCATTTTGCCCCATTTCTCATGGGATGATTTGTGTGTTCATGCTGTGATCATTATTACAGAGCACTCTTTGTAGAATGCAGGTGACATGATATTTTTTGTTCTCAATATTGCTTGGAGCGGTATGATTTAATTCATACACGCATGTATTTCCTGGGTTTTTTGAACCTTTGCATATCCATTTTCTACAGTAATGATCTAGCTGGAGACTAGCAAATAGCACAGGAATGTCCTTACAATAGTGCAAGGTAAACTGATGAAACAATTTCTCATGATTTTGCTTGTTTCTGATTAGAGTCACTGCCGTATGGGAGTCTCTCTTGTTAATCCATGGTAAAACATACATCTCCATTTTTTTAAGATTTATTAATGCTAGCTTTTTCATTGCTGGGGAATTTTTACATGCTTTAATCATGGATGACAGGTTTCAAGGAAAAGCTACATAAATTCACTAATAAAAACTCAACTGCAAGAGGTACTAAATAAATTGAAATTTAGCGGATGGAATAGGCTAAGTCACCTTAAGCCGCATGGTTCAACTTCCAGTCAAACACTAACTCTTATTAAAACTTGCGAATATCATTGCAGCTCCTACAATTCTTCACTTAACCTCAAAAGATTCAGCAAAATTTACAGCCTCTGATGAAGTTGCACAATATCCTGTGAGAAAATTTATGTCCCCTGTCCAATCTCAGACTTGAGAAGTGAATTTATACTTTTTCTGTGGGATTTTCAAACCAGTCATGCACAGAGACCCTGGGAGTTTGAAGTCTTTTCCACGTTGAGATAAGTTTACCCAACCGGTCAACATCTTTGACATTTAAAGACCACAAACAGGAAATTAGTATTTGGTCTAATGATTATTTTCGGTGTATCCAGCTCCCCTCCAGAACAAAATATCGGTCACTTGTCAGGTCACATGTTCTTGCCTGATTATATATGACTTGTGTTGAACTTGCAGACCAAATGTCACATGGGAATAAATCTACTCCTATTGTCATGCAGATGAAGATGCACTGAAGCATTGCCGGTCCTTACTGGTTGCCTAGGTGATGGGCGAAACCTACCAACTAGCCCTCTATGATCACTAGAGCTCTCCTAAAAAGAAAACCACAAGGGTTGTCCATGTGGTGTGAATACTCCACAAGAACCATAGGGATTCCAGAAATATGTCACTCAGAAATGTTTGCACAGTGTACTGAGCACTTTGAGGGACAGCAATCACACATGTTTAGATAAACCTGCTGTTGTTTGACATCAAGAGTCTTGAAATTCAGGCACAGGTGCAGAGTCAATATGAAGGTTCCACTCCATGAGATTTACCTCTGTAATTTATCTGCCCGCTTCAAAAGTTGTGTGTTTTCAAAGTTTGGATAGCAAATAGTGTTAAGAACTTATGGTCAAGCGCTTGCTTCAACCCTCAGTGCGGCTGCATGACTATGCACGGCAGAAAGTGGATGGGTGTTATCATTTCTGAAAGCAAGTTCCTGATTGCCAGTTGCTTGTCTGCACTTCAATCAAACTCTGAACTGAAGCCAATCAAGCTGGTGCTTCTTTAGGCTTCACATCTCCGCATCAAGATTGTCGCTGATATACAGTTAATAATGAGAGGAGCAGCTGTAAATTTTTGGGAATCCTGAACGTGACCATGCTATGCCCCGACCTGGTTTTGACATCTCTGAGGTCATGGTCATCCACTTGTGCCCATATACTGCACCCTTGGACTCCACATGTCAAACAGCATGGTACCAGATGTGCTTGCAAGGAGCCTGAGTGCTTCTGCTGTGATGGCGTGATTGAATTCACAGCAAGTTGAAATACCAAAGCTACTGATACCTATACCACTCTTAATGAACACCAACATGTTTGGTTTTGGTTTTTGGTAAATTACATTCTTGTGGTTGTTGTGTCATTTTTTTAAATCTCACATACAAGTTGTTTCTGACATCACTTCAACCCTGGGCAGTTCATCAGTTGGTATTGCTGTGTGTTAAGCTTAGGTAATATGCCCCTTGAAAGTGAAAGACTCAAAACAGTTGCTCAAACTTTCCTCAATGAAAGTTTCAACCATTGTCTTACCAAATCAAGCATAAAAATCGGTCCGATGCAAAGTTTAGTGATGAAGTAAAAAATAACCTAATATTTACCGATATATGAAAATAAAAATGGCTGCTGGCCCTGTGTTAACTCTATTGGGGAGGGGGGGGGGGAGATAAAATTTTCAAAAAAATAAGGTGGTGAAAATTTTTCTCACTCCAAGACCTTTAAAATTAGTCCCCCACAAACGTTAGACTAGAAAGGTATAAAAAATTTAAGAGCCCAAATGTCTGTCCCAAAAGAGCATTCTGCCTTCGTCTTACCAAATACTTCATTCGCTGAAACTTTTGATGTAGTTTCCAACATTTTTGTTTTATAAATTTGTAAAATACAGTTTTTAGCACTACTCACAAAAATAAAAGTGTCGCTCAACATTATCATGCGTATAATGCCTGCTGTTTTTGATGACAATACTGAGTGGAAATATGTCTTGACCAGAATTCGTTTGCCAACATGAAAATTCCATACATGTATTTTTAGATGATGTGTTGTATTTTCAGGGCTAATTTTTTGTACATCAGTATACATGTGCTTTAGGGAGAACAATAACAAAATGTATTTGTGAAGCCCAGAACGAAAATATTGAAAATGTTATTCTAGAGTTACAGCTGTTGTCCCTTGATCCACGTTGCAGCCTCTGTACAGTATTTTCATTATAAAGCGTAGATACGATAATATCACATGCACATCGGCCATTGTGAAAGCGATGGTTTTGCTTTGACACAACCTGTCAATATTCCTGTCCTTCACTGAGATACTAGGTCTTCTTTTGTGCAAAAACATCACGCGACAAGATAAAGATACTGCCAGATATAAAAAGAAACATTCTGATAACATTGAAATACTATCGTGGCATGGGTTTGTGCACTTGAGAGATTAAAGTTTTAAATGTCACCTCAAATAATTACTCGGCTAAAAACAAATTCTTTTACAAAGAAAGCCGATGAGATCATGCCATATTATTAGCTACATACAGAAATTATCTATTTACAGTGATGACATATTAATTACATTATCAGATCCCTGGCCGGGGATGCCCAACAGAGGCCTGACTACACTGATTAAGAGTGGTATTCAATGGTATTGATTCATGGGTTTTTCTACATTGTCTGTCTTGGGTTTCCACTCACAGCTGTTACATTGATATACAATTGATGGGTTTGAGTGACGGCTGATGTGCCGTTCTGATCAAGAATACAGCTTTATACCAGTAGAGCTACAGTACAGCTATCAAAAAAGCTGCCACACAGCTTGAGTTTTTTTGTTATGAGAGTGAATTCTGTTAGATTTTGCCAATGCTAGACAGTGGATGTAGATTCTGATCAGAAATGCAGTTGTCTAGGTGTTTGTTACATTGATATACAATTATTGGGTTTGTGTGATGGGTGACTATGATGGTGCCGCTCTGATCAAGAATACAGTTTAAGTACGGAGCTACAGCACAGCACAGCTATCGTTGCTACCATACCGCTTGTTTTTTTCTTAAATAAGACTGAGTTCAGTTGAATTTCACCAATCCAGTACATGTAGACTGTGGATGCAGATTCTGTTCAGAAATGCAGCTTTCCAGGTGTTTGCGGTCTGTGCACGAACATCTCACTTATGAAAAGGCACGTTCTCTTCTCTCTTCCCACACCGACTTTTGCATTAATTTGACTACAACAGCTAGATGCTGAAGCACCTTACCTAATCACTCATCAAGGTTGCACAGTGGTTTCTGAATGTGCTGTAAAGGTGCTGTAAATACTGCCTGCTGGCAGCAGATACAGGAAGACAAGAATAACAAATACAGTTCTTATGGTGTGTCTGTCATATCTGCATTTCACAATGACTATTGCCCCGTGTAAGATTCCGAATTAGACAGGGGAGTTGATATGGCAGCTTTAATTGACATTTACAAAGGCAGTTGATTACCGGGCTTTGGGTGTGTTATTCTCGTCTTTGAGAATCTGCCGCTGGCTTTTTAGAAACAAGTACCCACGTTAGAGAGTAGCTTAGATATTTACATATCACAACATCAAATTTACACTGGAATTTACCATGAAAGGTTACTGACTTCAATTACAGTCGAGCTGAGAAAACATTTTGCACCTAAAAAACTACTAGAACCTGTTGTTGTGCTCACACAAAAGCACACGACTGTAGAGCCCCCTAACTTTATCAGGCAATCAACAACCGAATAACTTGACATTATTAAAAGGGATTAGCGCAGGAAAGTACATGTAGATTGGTGGGAAATCTCTGTTGAGCAAGATTTGTTGACAATACTGAGTCAATCCCCGGTTGAACTTACAATGGAGCCAAACTAATGAGCACAATTCAAATGCCTAACAACAAACAGGTTAATGATACCTGGGAGAACAGTTGTACAACCAGTCTTTCAGTCTGCTTGCAACTAAATAAAACCCCAACTTTTCCATTACGACAAGGCGGAAAGTTATAGCTGTAGGGCAAATGTTACATAAAAGAGTCTTTTTCCAGCTTGGTGAAGTCGTGTTAGAAGTCAGCTGTGCTTCCCGCTCGAGACATTCCGGCAACAATTAATCGTGTGAAAAGTTTCACCTGCAACCCAATCCCCTTGGCTTATCGCTGTTCTTACTTTGATTGCACATTAATACCTTGAAGAATGTTACAATTGCCATTGGAACAAAAAAACACCGGAACATGCAACGTACAGAGATTTAATCGCGCTTCTTTTCTTCGCGGTACTCCCCAGCCGTATTGAGCTTCCAATTAGATTGACACTGGCGTTATTGTTACTTCTAACTGGCTACAAGAGCTGCTAATGACCTCTGTATTGGGTTTTCAGACGCGCGCACATTCCATGGAATCGCAACAGGTGTACCCGCCGAACACAATTGGTTGTTTGATTGCTACCTGTCTGATGAATGCAACTTCCTGCCCTGTTATCTCAAAGGATCAGAACTGATTTTATTTTATAGACCATGGTGTGATGGTTTATTGATTACTAGATCAAAACTAAACCCAGATAGGGATAGATTCCCTGTACCAGCACTGTCTGTACACTGCATTGATTTAACTTCCCAGTACAAATTGGCACATCTTGCTATTTAAAGTTTGAATGAGGACAAACTTCCTGGGTGGGACACAACAGACAGATGCCTATGCCATCAGAATGTGTGTCACTCCCCAGAGCTGATCCGGTTATCATCTGACAGCATCAAACATCGTGAGGTCAAGGATTTCATGAGGTTTGGGATCCGTTATCTATACAGTATTGTAATATGTAACCCTTCCAAACCAACATTTCCTGTACACTGGCCCAGCCCTCCTGCTGAAAATGTTCCAACAACGCTGAATGGTGAACATTCACAGTTGACAATACCAGCTCAGTTTCTTACAGAAGTCATTTGTACCTCCTATAAATCTGATGCAGAGATCTTAACAGATATTCATGATACATTCAAACTCCAAACCGGTCATGAATGAACTCGCCAGGAAGTAACAAGCCGCGGGCACTGACCGAATAGAAAATGGTTTAATATCTACACCCTAAAGTTAAACGCTAGACACAACAGATAGCGACTGTAAACACAAAAGCACGTGTGCATGAGTGGAACCAGGGAACTGAAGTATTTGTGATGAAATACCGTTTTCACATAAGAGATGAGCAATGGAGATCAGTGGCTAGGCATTTTGTCACAACAGGGTTCTTGACATTTTAACATGAAAGAATAGAATATATACAGAGTACTGGCAGTGTGCCTGGGCCATTGTGAAGCTTTTTTCCCTGAAAATGCATGCATGTATTTTGGAATTTGAAGGAGCGGTATTACAGACCGCTGTGAGTCACCGTGTATTGTAAATTGCACGGATTAAGAGCACTCTACATTTGGGTTGAAAAGTCCATACAGTGTACTTCAAGCAAGCCGTGATTGCTTATCACTCCGAGACAATAAAGCAGCTTGCTTGGATGAGTACAGTAAAATGCACATTTCTTTTTTTTTCATGAGCTGGGAGAATGAGGTGGAGGGGGGGGGGGAGAGAATAATTTGACTAGTTGTAGGACTTCGACCAATGGAATAGCAATGCTAGGCTCACAGGGATTGTTTCCCCATTGGCACTGAATGTTAATATGTACAATACAGATAAATGTCACATCATTCATCTTGATTGAGCTTCAAAGGTTGATGCCTAAAAATAAAACGACGCTGGTGCATGTTGATAGAATTTGATTGTATTTTATCTTTTTATTTTGGATTTTTTCAATGATACATTCAAGTTGCTTATCAGTTCAATGAGCCAATGTCAATTCTTATCTCTCAGACGTACGTCCATCTGATATTATTCATGAACAATGTTTGGGGATGATACCCTATGCCACTGTACACAATAATCACAAACCATGACGTGGCTGATAGCTATCTGCCAAAAAGAAATGTCTTGCCTTTGGTCATCATACTTCTTTTCCATGTTTCCAGAGTCAGTTATTTGCTCATGCACTAAGCATTCTAATAGAATTATCAATCTTAACATTTCTGAAATATCTAGTAGCCTCTGCTACGACGAGTCAGTTCAGATAATTATTGCTGACTTTCATACACTCATAGCTATCATAGTCATAGTCTGTTTCAAATTGTGTTTTCAATTTACAACCTACCCTTTCTCTTTCGTTGACTTTTGAAATGGAAAATATCGCATTGTTGACAGTAATAGTTGATGTGTTTGTCTAACAATTATGGCGGGAAGTGTTTGCTGACTTCATTAGCACCATGGAATCTCAGCATTATCACTTATATAGCATCACTCAACCAGAAACACATGTACAGATCAAACATACACGCACACAGTTATTACTGTTATGACAGCATTCATTTTAAGTTTGGTAACTATGTAACATTCATGTTATAAATTTTGATATTACAAGCACAGGTAGCTTGTTTTAACACACTATATTTGCCAGCTTAGATGGAGTTTGTTTTTTGAAATCCACTTGAGATGAGGGTGGACTACTGTACACAGCTGGTAATTGTAATCCTCTGCCCAGTTTTTCATTTCACAGAATTTCATCTATAAATAACTCTGATTAGTATGAAGAAATTCTCATGAAATTTACTAAGATTCCAAGGCATGGAAATGAAATTCCACTAGTCGTATGATTCACTTACAATTTGTAATCTTTTTTTATCTGTGTGTGTATGTGTATATGTGGTGCCACACTATCGCCTATGCAATCACCATTTGGTTACATTGAATTGATTGAGTAATCCTAGCTGAAGGCCATGGAACAAGCCTTGTCTGATTCAGAGACGATGGACCATTGAGTTCCCCGCCATAATCTGCATTATTGTGGTCTCAAGGCCAGTGTGGCAGCAGTTGGTGTCCATAATTTGGACTTGTCCATTGTTCCACATCCCCTCTCTATGAAAACATTGCGTGTGTGGGGGAAAACCACAGTGAGTGTACTTCACTGCAGATGAAACTCGGCTAACATTTCAATACGAAGTCCTCAGTGACAAGATCCTTCCTCTCATATCACACCTGATTACAAATTTCACTAGTCTCAGGGGGTCCTTAATCTGGATTTGGAATCCTATACATCATAGCCATAATCAGGAACAGGGAATGATGGAACACTATAACACAAGATAATGAGGGAAATATGGGAAATAATACCAAACTCTATCAAATTTCAAAAATAAATATGCAAAAAAATCATTTCTGTAGAAATAGGTCATTTTAAAGTTGCTGTATAATAAAATATCAGATTAACTACATTGTTTTCTGAGAAGTGATGATTACAATTTCTTGAATATGTACATGATCAGTCGGATGTGATAAAAGAAGGTTTCAGAGTCAAAATGACTTGTGTGTTGTACATGTAGCTAGTCCTGCACACACTGACACGGCATAACCTTGCCAGCTTGTATCAAAGCCATCAATCTCTCTACGTGGCGACTGTATGTCAAATTTGCTCAATGATTCATGTGGCTCAGCACACAGGTTTTTTGTTCTATTCAGAAAGAGAGAGAGAGAGAGAGAGAGAGAGAGAGAGAGAGAGAGAGAGAGAGAGAGAGAGAGAGAGAGCGCAACATCCTCCTAGGGGAATACTGTGTACCTGTATTCTGTCATTAGAAAGTACGTGTAAACATCCTTTTCTGAAAACAATCCCATCGGCTGCTAATTACATACCCTACAGAAGAAATAGGTCATACTTCTGTGTTTGTAGGTGTATATTATGACATAAATTCGGACTACACCCGACGCCGACATGTGAGAAAATAATTTCGTTTTGTCATATTTTTGTTTCCAATGATTCGACATCACAAGTGGGGATACTACAGCAGCTCTTGTGGGTTTCCATTTCAACTTGGAGAGCACCTTTGAACTTTCCCATGAAAACCCACACAAGGTACGCTGGATACCCTCTAATCTATTTACTGCCAGGTCTAATTATAATGTAAACCATAGAGTGTGTCCTTCTGAGGTCATCTCACTTCTAAATATGGCTGATCTACTGCTAAAAAGATGCCCTGCTAAAAAATAACAAAACAACGGAACATGAAATTTAAATCCATAGTGGAGGACACACTGAAGGGCATAACCCAATGATAAAGGAAATATTATGAAAAACAAAACAGATGTGACAACGTTGTTGTATTTCCGCCAAACAATGTACTTGGCAACCTTGAAAAAAAAAAGTCAACAACCTCGAACAGTGTCACATCACAAAAGAACTAATTATTTTAGCTTCATCCGCTTTCAATGTTCAATGTTATTGCTTATTGATTTGTGTGAACTGTAAATTAAAGGGTTCATTGCATCCGGTGTTGCTGTGGGAACGGGTGTCACACAATATTTGCTGGACAAAGCAGGACATGAAAATTTTATTTGCCATTTCTCTTTGTTCAGGAAAAGTGGGACGATGGAGATGACAGTACCTTGTGTGCCGTAGTTTCAATCTACCGGAATGCCTGAGCTCTCTTTTCTCATTTAACTTCTACCATATACTGATGTGATCTGTCTTGTACTATCTTTTCATAAAAGACCTATGTGGCAGTGATGGAGATATATTGTATCCTTGCTAACACAGATCTGATCCAAGCATCTGCTTTGGGATGCCGATTCACATCTATTTCACGGCACGTTCTCAGAAGCAGATTTCTTGAGCACACGGAAATTTCCACTGACAGACTCATCCACAGTTGGCTACACTTTTTCATCAAACCCCCTGCTTCAATTAATCACACAAAAGGCAAACGATGACGACACCTTGATCCCCCTAATGAAAACTACCCAATACAGAGGTCTTCATCACCTACTCCAAATCAGACTTCTGAAATCCAACTCAGGCTCCAGAGATTGGATTTCCAGTAAATTCTTCTAATACCACCATCTCGGTAATTTGTCTTTTCCTGGTAAATTTATGACTGACATGGGAAACTGGCTGTAGGGGAGTGAGTGTTTCTTTCTAATCCCATGGTGCAATGTCTGTTGTAAACACTTTGAGTAATTATTTTTAACACGGGGTATAAATAATTCAGACAAGAGGAAAATTCTTCATGAAGTCTCCTTCCCAAGGACGAGCTTAAGGGGATTAACTGATGTTGTAATTTATTTCGCACACTGTACACATAATTTATAGCCTTAATATTTCTATGTTGATAAATTTTAAAGGGAAATATAGCTTGCAAGATAGTCTTATCTGACAAGACGGTAATTAAGTTGAGCAAAGTCTATAAAGTATGGTATTACTGCTAGCTGTTCAGATGATAGCAAGGAGTAGTGCGTTCATTTCCAAAAGCTGCATTTCCAAGAATTTACATATATGATAATTATCTTGCATCTCATTGGCTGCCGCCTTTGAATTGCTACAGGTTTGCTGCAAATCAATGATCACGGCTCCGTGCTATATGTTCTAATGCCACATTTCTATTTCAAAAGAGGATATGCATACGGTGATCCGTCAGAAAAGTATCAAGTGTGGTCATCTGTTGCACTGTACGATGAAGTGTTTGAGTGTGTGCATTACAAATCTGTTTATAATTCCGAAGGACTTGATAGCCTGGTCGTCACGGCAACCGACGATTGCGAAAAATAAAAGAGAATCACACGACATCATTAACCCAATTTTATGATGAAAATCCTCTCAGTAAAATTGACTTGTGTGAGAGAAAAGCACTTGTATTTTGTCCTGACAAAACAAATTTTTTCATCAGGCCTTCTGACAAGCCATCTTTTGCTTGTGAGCAGAAAAACTGCTCACTGGCACCCCAGTGCGCCATGAAGTCAGGGAGAAAAGAATGATGGGCCATGCAGGGCTGTTATAATGACAAATTGTTGGTAACGATATTGATTAAATACCCTGTGATGGTAAACCCTGGACGTACAGAGAGAGCTGCATGCTGTGTGAAGTGAAGGATGCACATATGTATTCAGAGTCTGCTCAAATTGAAATGCAGTAAGTGGCTGGCTGGCTGGCTGGCTGCCTGGCAGACGTATAAATCAGTTTGTATCATGATAATCTCTGGCACACAGTGTTGTGATATCAAACCACCATAACTGATAAAAATATCCATCTGTCACTGAAACTCTGGGTTTTTGCTCATCAGCCACTACTTAGGAAATGATATCATTCTCTGACAATAATCGTATTTGAACAATGATAACCGAAGAATGACTTTTCAGGCAAATTTTTTTTTTGAGGTTACATTTGCGAGCATATAGATTTTCACAGAAAACAAGAGATCCTTTGTTTCCAGCTGCACAATGAACTGTTGATATTGAGGGCATGTAAACACACAAACTGACAGGTTTTGGACAATCTTCCTGACAAATGATTTTACAGAAAAACTGCATAATCCTTTTACGACTCAGCCTGTTTAAACTTCAAACACAAGCAGCCTGGTTCCTTTTGTCAAGCATTGAACCATATGACCTTTGACATCTGACCCCCTTGAACAGTCAGATTGCAGCTTATCTGATAATACGGTTGCCATGGTAATGTGAGTTGAAAAAGTTTTATAAATAGATGACCGGAGACATCAAGAGAACACAGTTGATACTATCAGCAAAGGCAGGTCATCATTGTTCATTGTGCAGGAAGGAGCAAAAAAAACGCACAGTGACGTCCCGATGCTGGTATTATATTTGGGAGTAGATTTAGAACTCTTTAGACAGGTGAAAGATCATGAATCTCATCATTTGCTAAAAGGGTTTCATAAAAGTCAAACGTGACTACGCTACGAACAAAACAGTATACCTTTCAAACATGAGCAGTCAGGGTTTTACTTGTGTGTCGCAGAGTCCATGGACAATACGCATGATTTTTTTTTTAAAAAGGTTGTGATGGTTTTTGAAATATTTATCATAGACCGGATTTTGATCGATCATGGACAACTGAACTGGGTACTTTCATGATATTCATGGGCTGTTTGAAGATCACTACAGAGCCACTTTGACAATAGATTGTACTTTACGTCAACACTTGGCGGGACTTCAGGATTCATCTGCGAGTTCAAGCCACGTTAGAGGACTGACTGATAAAAAAATCACCCAGCCACTTTGTCAGACGTTTGACCCTTCTTAGCCAACTTTGGAGTTCTATGACCAGATTTTTGAACACTATGATGCTTTGCTTTAAGCATCATGCTGTGCTTAAACATGATCACGGAGAGTCCCCATAGACTTCTGGACCTCTCACTTCTCCAAACATTCATCACAACTTTCCAATTTCTTTATCGATTACATTTACAGCCATTTCAAATCTTTTGATGCATTTCAGCTAATTAGAAGTTGGGTAGCATGGCACCCAGAGCAGAAGCTGAAGTTTTGAGTTGGCACTTCATGAGCTCATCACACTTTTCAGTCCCTAATAAAACTCTCCTCCGTCTCCTTGAAAGTTTAAGTACTGTTTGTGCAAGTTCGGTAACAGTATCCCGCTAATATTTATGCTTTCCACCACGTTTTGGGAGATTAGAAGGCAATCTGGACAGCCGCTAACACAGCGGTCCTGATACCTTACAATCAGATGGCGGGCAATCACTGGAAACACAGACCAAACATTTCATGCTGACATGGCAAAGTAGAGAGAGATTTCTGTTCTAATCTGTCTCGATGATAGATCTGTGTTTTCTTAGCGGAAGAAAAGCCCGATAGTCTGTCTATGGTTTGGCGCTTTCATCATACGCCGTCGTCGTTGGTGGACGTGCTGAAAGAATGTTAAAACAAATCTGACTTGACTGGCTTGATGACAAGAACCGTGAACACTCTCAAACTTTGCGTGTTTGTATTTGTTGTGGTTTGTTGATGTGTGTGAGTCATTCTCTGAGTGCCCCCATGACGAAACAAAAACTTCCTGTCTTCAGTGTGTAGGATATGATTGTACTCTGACATAAACCACTGCCCACACATCCTAACACCCTGTTGCCTAACACAGCATTGTAAACGTTCTTCTTCTCAGTGTATGTATCATGTTTTATTCTAAACGGTTACTTCAAGATCGCTGCTCTTTTTCGCCACAGGCAAAAACTATGATACTGTTTCTCGCACCTAAAAATAGTAACAGGGAGGATTATTTATGTGCCGTGCCAACAAGAAGGGTAAAAGCGGTGATTTAATGACAAAGCAGCGTAGCATGTTCCAGTATGAAGAAAAGACATAAATTACCTCTGTGTGTATGTCACAGTACATGGCTAGTTAGCCAAATTTTAACCCTTCTGTCTTAGATGTCGAGCTGAGCCTATTCACCCGACAAGTCTTTTTATCCTCTGTTCATTCATGCCTTATGTAGGTGCTGTACATAGAGTCTGGAAGCTATGCTGTCGCCGGTCATTTTGTAGCTCTTTTTTGATTCCTAGATTCCCAAAGGAACTGGCCGGAGTCTAACGGATTTCAACACTGTTTATGATATTTTGTTGTGTATGCTGTGCGCCTTAAAATGGAAACTTTCACAGGGACAAGGCAACAGCTCTCGGTATACTGTTAGAAGAATACACATACACCTCAGAACAGAGTTGTGAGTCCGATCACGATACACACCGAAACATAACATTATGCATTTAGGCCTGGTGAGGAGACATTAAATGCAATTGAAACATTAGCCCTTTCAAAACCATGGTTTGGCCTAAACTTATTGTTATCAATGGTGATAGTGGACCTGTTGACAGGGAACTGGGGGTGAGCAGGTTTTAAAGGTAACAGAGATGAACTGCTCAATCAGGGAATGTAGCACAGAAAGTACGACCACCACCGTAACAGTAGAAATTAGTATCTCTTTGACCTTAGAGTGTGGGCTGACACCTATTGTTTTCAACACTATTGTATACCTTAGATATAATGACGGAACACACACATAGAGCCCATTATCACATACAGCAGCTGAATTTCCTATTTGTTCAGAAGTTAGACAGAAGACAGGCACTGTGTTGAGTTTTTTTATTCTTTTATAACTTGAACTTAATAGGTAGAAGTAAAAATGTGGACTGTGTCAAATTTTTACAGATACATGTTGTCTATGTTCATAGGGACTAGTTAATACAAATGCAAGGCTGTTCAAATTGTCTTTTCTACACTAGGGGAAAAAAATTTCAAGGTTCTACGGGTACTTAGCATGATATTTAATCAAAATGATATGCAAAATACCACAAAATGGACCCTGGCTAGACTAATGTGTAAATCGCCCAGAGCAATGCTTTCCTGTCTGCTAATTCATAAGAAGATAATATTGATAGCTGAATTATGCAAAGTTGGAGATTATATAAATTGAACTGTGGGCTGTAACATTTAATATTTATCCTGACACAATTTCACACTTTCCATTTTCTATTTCTAAGTTTCAATTTTTTTAATACAAACAGTGACTAGGATCAAGATTGTCCGCATAGATTGTTATCTATTATGCTCATAACAAAATCAGCTACAAAACAATTGAAGATACACATACTATCAAAGTGAATATTCAATGGGGCGGCTGAAATCAGAGATGACATAGAACACTTCCCACTGGGAAAGCTTTTGCAAAGGTTTCAACACCATCCATGTCCACAAGCTACATTCCCTGCCATAAACCGAGAAAACTTACACTGGGTGGCACAGTTCCAAGGCTGAAAGATGGGTCTGCTTATTAAACAACATTATTTATCCAGTCCTTCATGTGTTCGTTTCTCAGGGATATTATGACAATGCAATACTATCTGTCTCTCTACAAAGCAAAGTGCTGAGCGTGTTCAGTTGATGGTAGATGAAACAGGAATATTCTTAATACAGGCGCCCCCCCTAACCTACCCTCCCCAATTCAACTTTCACTGCATTGCGTGACACTTTCAGATCTCGCTTGAATTGTCAATTTATATTCATGAATATTTCATGTAGTTCTTTGACTGGGAAGTCGAATGAAATAACATGGAAAAAACCAGCTCTGTGCCATCCAATATGCAGATTTTTTGAGTAGAATACTCCCAGTAAGAGACAGAATTCACTTCTCTGTGTAAATATTGAATAACACATACCAGTCTCCTCTTTTACCTGTAATTGTTCATTCACTTGTTAAATCAGTTCAGGGGTTTTTTATCTGCCCAAGCGTCAAATACAGATACCGGTATCTACTAACTCACTTTACACAGTACTGTTTCATTCAAATACTT
The DNA here is from genome assembly GCF_041260155.1 of Ptychodera flava. Classification (NCBI taxonomy): domain Eukaryota; kingdom Metazoa; phylum Hemichordata; class Enteropneusta; family Ptychoderidae; genus Ptychodera; species Ptychodera flava. The sequence goes on from NC_091940.1 coordinate 11,446,606, forward strand.
GAGGGTAAATTTTCTCTCTTTTTTTGCATGTGAGTCACAGTGAGTGCATGTTTTTGTGACAAAAGTATCTTTCCTATAATATGTGATTTGTGTAATGTGGGCTTTGCCTTTCTTTATTCATTCACTGGTGGTCACATGGCTATCTCAAATATGCCTCATGAGATCAGCTTTTGTTTTTAGCCCGACTGACATCTGAAATCACAACCTTTGACTTCGGGTACCCTAACCTCTGTTGCCAGCGAGTCAAAGAGAGAGGTACATGCACAGTTGACAAGCTCCAATTCAATGCTGTTTTCCTAGTCCATTCAGATACACTGTAGTGATTAAGTTTCCAATGCAGCTGTAATTCAAAGCAATTTTGAACTGATGGGAATGTCAAAACTATCAGTCAGTCACTGCCCAGAAAGTTGTTTTTTCTACCGTAACCATCTTAGTAAAAGACTATTCTAATGCTAATTTTATGCAAATGACATGGGATATGGTGAAAATGACAAACAAGTTGACTTGGGATGAATGGGCTCTGTTCACCGTCCTTGTCTTGGCTGTCAATTGTCATTTCCTGTATTTTCTTCTGGTTGTAACTTCTCACAATGGAAGACTCCAAATGACAATATGCTTTTAATGTCTTGTTTATTAATAGTGCCCAGGTGACAAGTCGTTTTAATTTATGTGGACAATGCCACTGCTAGTCATGGACTGTCCTTCAAAACAAATAAAGTGTCTCTGTTCCCACATTTACAACCATACATATGTAAATCTTGCAGTCTGTTTACTGGTTTCTGACATAACTGGTGAATGGAATGTGTTGGTAACATATTTCAATCCAACCTGAAGATGCCTGGTTCAGTGACTTGGATATAACCCTATCTGCGCTAGTGTAGACTGCATCCTGTTCATAACCTGTCAGCTTGGAACAAGAGTCAACCGCCGTACAGCAACAGGAGTCAGGCGCCAGAGGAGTGCAAATTTAATTTATTTACTATTCAGTCTGTTCGAGGACAGCAAAAGCACTCAACACTACACCGATGCATTTAATGTACATAAAGTAGTTTCGCTGCTGCCATGAAATTCGTACATTTTCATGATCGATTGTTAGAGTCGGGATAAATTTAGTCAGTCTCAGTTGTTTTGAGTGGAATGCTCTAAATGAAATTTGCAAAGCATTCATCCTGGGCTATTTGTGTTCATCGGTAACTGAAAGTAATATTATCATGTTGTCTACTAGGCCATACAATATCTCTGATGTCGGTAAAATACGCTTAAAATACACTATATTTTGTCACTGATCCTTTTCCTATTGGTCTATTTTTGGAACCTAAGTGCCTTTTCACAGACATCGATTGCTACTGTACCCTTAATGGCTTCCCTTATATTCTTTCACACACAGCATGAATTACTTTTTACTTCATGTTCTGCCCAACAGAGTGATGATTTTTGGGGGGTTTGACAAAGAGTTGAGTTGTCTTCTGGGCTTTAATAGGTGATGTAATTGCAAATGGCATGTAGACAGGTAGTTTTTATCCTTGGCTGATTGGAGGGGAGACAGGTAAACAACGGTAGTCTTTCATGCAAGGATGAATCTGTAATGTATATGTTCGGTTTGACTGTACACAGCTGTGTTGCACAACTGGTAATTAGGCCTAGAGAGGTTGCTGTATGTGGTTTAACTTGTGGCCCTGGATATTTTTTATGGCCATGGTGAACCCGCAACTGGACGGGAATTCTCTTTTCAGCTGTGGGAAAGTTCACCTGACAGGCCTTATGCATAGAGCACTGACAGACACAAATCACGGCTGCAGACCACAGCTGGTATTGGCAGGAAATTTTTGCACGTTGAAACACAGGAAATTGGGTGCTAGAGTAGGCTTTGGGATGGGTCTACTTAACACTAGCAACAGGAAGGCAAAAATGTCACAGTTCAGGTGTTGTGAAACGACTCCCCGGCCACACCACATGTGGAAACACCAGCAGCTCAAACTCTCTCTTGCACACGTAGCTCGGCAAGTGAGAGGTCTCACGAGACAAGCAATTCCAGCCAAACTAGAAATGCCAAGAGAAGAAAGTCTTCAGTGGACACTTAGTCAAGCCATGCAGGTCCTGTTCTTATTTTCAATTCACGGCATGTAGAATGACCTCACTGATACCTGAGTGTGATCACAGCTTTCTCTTCAACAGCTGTTGCATACAGGCGACAAATTACAGGGTATGCTGCTTTCAACAGACAATCCAGGGCCCAGTCTGCTTTCGCTGATGATTTACTGCTCTCTCACATTCAATGCTTTTCAATGCATCTGATTCTTTTATACCCCCTAGGAAATTTTGAGGTGACAATAGGGTGTTAAACAACGAGACGTGGGAATAAGATATACAATGCTGAGAAAAGTTAAGTGATTGAAATAAGCACACTGGTGATAAAATTCAAGTTATTGAAATATGTAAATAAGTAAATAAATAATAATAATAAAATAAATAATGACGGTGTGTTTTGATATTAATCTGGATAATCTGGTATGATAATGCCCATTAACATTTCCATATCAGATATACCATGGAGGTACTACCTCCATGGATATACTTACAAAAATATCAAACAAATAATATTCATATTGCTTGTAAAAGCTTTCATGAAAATGGGACGACAAAAACCCAAAACACTACTGTTTTCTGCACAAATTAAGATTTTTTGTCATCCTCGTCTGTCTGTTCTACCTGTCTCAACGTAATTTTTGGAAGCTCTAATCACTGTGACAATGCAGTTTCCATGACAGCGTGTCAAAAGCCACACCACCTCTAGGCAGTGTTGGACCACAGCAACCAAGACTATGAGGCTTCCCATGGTCGTCAGCAGGGAAACTCTATTTTTGGAGCATGCCGCAGGTGACCACACACGCAAGTACTGAGCAAAGGAAGCCATCAATAACAACACAGATAAAAATGGGACAACAGGTGACCACAGGGTTGAGAAGTGAAGTCCCCCCTGGTTACTCATGCTTGCTATTTATCTCCACCATAAGCGGCTACATGCTTGACTGGCCGCAACATTTCTTCACTCTTCCGGAAACGGTAAATGTCAACTAGTCTCATCTGTGAAATGTCAAACCTCTACGAAACAAGACAAAAAACACTTCAGCTCCTGAAGACACTCTCTCCCCAAGTCTACCTTTCACCAGCTCTCATCATCTTCCTTTCTCACTCTGTTCATGATGACCATTTACCACTGACACGCCTGATCTGATTACAACATACTGTACTCCCGACAATAGATCTTCCATTTCCCCTTATCTCTCACCAATGCTGAGAAATTACACAATCGCCCTAATTAAATTTTAATTATCACATTGATAAAATGTGTCCATTATTTTCTATTTTCTTTGTTTCAAAATTTAATTGAAAGTTGTGATCACTTATCATAACAGTACATTACCCAGGTGGGTGATATTAACTGTAGCAGGGTAATTTAAGTGGTTGTCGGGGTAGGCAATTACTGCATTCCAGGTACCTCTCAAACCCCGGTAAAAAATAATCTGCCAGCAGAAGAATTCCATCTGCCCAAAATTCCGCAATTACTTATGGAATTCCTAGGTGTCATGATACGGAGAAAAATGACTGCAAAATGCACCTGCAACCACTTGTGGCTGATTTCTGGTGGCTGATTTCCTCAAACCAGAGATTTTTCTTTTCATGCAGAGGCAGGGATTTTCTCAAATTGCTGACAAAAAGTGGCTTGACTCCACATTTTAATGTATCTGGTACAATTTCTTTGTTTGGCAGGTTTTTTGTAGGGAATGTGTATGTTAAGTTTCAACGTTCCTGAGCGATCATATATGTTTACAATTCAGGTTAAAGCAAGAGGACAATGAGACGCCTATAAGTATTTGTTCTTTCTTTCTTTGGCTTCAAAGCATGTCTTATCTTTCAATGTAATCGGAAACAAGCCTTGCATCTATTGTAACACCACACAATAAAATGGGACTGAAATGCTCAGCAATTTTTCTCTCTGGTATTTTCATGGCGCATACAGAAAATGTCAAAGTATTCCTGCATGTAGCTTATGCGGCCCCCACACACATCAGAACACATCCTCTACTACTCTGCATGTTTTTGCTTGCACTCTTAACATGCCAGATAATTAGTCAAGCTAATTTATTTCCAACAATGTTGTCTTTTGTGGTGTGACCACTGGGCTGACATGTGAATAGGGGCAGACAATGACCGGTGGAAGCTTGTATTGTGCTGGTACATGTCCCTATCAAATATAAATCAACATTTGCTATTTTGAGCACCTATGCACTGTGAGGACAGTCTCATTGACTGTTGTAAAGCTGTGGTGAAACCCTCCAAAGGACTGTGGCTCCTGCCAACACTGCCAAAATTCAGAATCTGTACTCCTGGTTAGTCTTATTATCAGACTTCCAAACTTGCTACAACCATGGAGGTACTACCTCCATGGTACAACACAGTATTATTTTCAGTACGACCCTGACTTTGAAGAATTGGGGGTGGGGGTGGGGGGGGGGAGAGGTTAGGGGTTTTAAGTGTTACGTCACTTTTTTATCATCACTGTGTCCATCATATTCATACATACATACATATAATTATTGATAGATATTGTAAGTCTTCAGAAATCCCAGGATGGCAGAAACCTTGTTGAAACAGATCGTAGATTTCTCCATTTTGGTTTCAAAGGCATAAAAGTTCTGATGCATTGACAGTAAAACTTTGTACATTACAAAGTGTACCTAGTACATTTCCGCAGGCAGTTTGGCGGTATCAACCCTTGTAAAGGTTTTCTACCTCTATGGTCCCACTTCACCCAGACTAAATCCATGTTTGTCAGGTGAAGTACACCTGAATAGTTTCAGCAGCTCCATATTTAAAAAGAAGAGCCACAGACATTTTATGGGTTGTATACTTTAGAGACGATCTCTGGATCTATCACATATTTACCATAAACACTTTTTTCTCTTTGTTTGGGAACAAAACTGTTAACCTTGTTGACTGGTCATTAAGGACAATGCTGTATTGTGAGTGTGTTTGCACCATACATACAGTGGAAAAATAAGAATTGAATGCCTTCATAAAAATACTAGCAATCTATATGTGTACATGCTGCCATCAATTAAATAAAGGAGTGCTACACATTAAACAAATAAAATTGAAAACAATAATAATATGTACCTTAGGAGATGGAGGGTGCCTCATCCATGAGGAACTCATATGGAACTTGAAGGACACAGCAAGCAGATGCCAAGGTTGATGCCGGTGGTGGGGCAATGCTACTCCATAGGCCCAACACTCGATTGTAAATACATGCATCGGTGGTGATGGGTGAGTTGCAGTATTGCCTGTTGTCGCTCTTCCAACCACCGAAGACATAGACATTTCTGTCCAGAGTGCAGTACGTAAAGCAGGTTCTCTCTGGCAGACTGAGTGCATTGTGTCTCTCTTGACTCCAAAAGTTCCTCTCCGTGTTAAAGCATAATTCTTTGGTCGCAAAGTCGGTGACAAATATCTTCCTCCCGTGAGCTTCAACAACTGGGAACTCCCAGGGCTGACCATCAACCGGGAAAGGTGACAGAGTGACCCATGTGTCAGTCTCAGTGTCATACCTTTCGACAGTCGTAACAGGTTGCCTGGAACTGTCCCTACCCCCAACGGCATAAATGTACCTGTCATCAACTGTGGTTAGGTGCATGGCGTACCTTGGGTTTGACATTTGGGCCACAAATGTCCATTTGTCCAGTTCAGGGTCATACTTTTCCACCGTTCTGAGAACATTGTCCCATTTAATGCCGCCCGCCGCATAAAGACAGCCATTGCACGCGATCAGTGCCAGGTATTCTCTTGGGGTTTGCATGAACGCAACGTTGCTCCATGAATTCGTGATGGGGTCATACCTATGAACTTTGTGAGACACTAGTCCGTTGCTCGATCCGCCAGCTACATACATACTTCCATGCAATACTGCGGCAGCATGGAATCGTAGTTCATTGGGCAGTCCTGGTAGGGCAGTCCATCTGTTTTCCTCCACGATGTAACCGAAGGTCTCGGCTACCGGTCCGTTGGCGGACACTCCACCGGTGATGACTACAACATCAGTCAGCCGGCCCTTCCGTGGCTTCAGAACGGGGCTGTCACTGCAGTAACTACGCCTCGTCGTGTCCGTCTGGTGTTTGGCGTCTGCCAAAAGTTCCATGCACTTGGGGTTTTCCTTTATGAGCTCTTCATTGTCAACGAAGTTGATCAAGTAACGGCGGTTTAACTGTGGCAGTCGAACGTGCGAGAGAAGTTCTGGGAAATACTCTTTGCGGTCTTCAAGGTCAAATTTCGTCCATTGAAGCACAAGTTCATAGATACTTTCTTCTTTCTCCACTCGGAGTTTTTCGTCGGTGATGAGATCAATGAGCTGGTCTACGTGTAAAGCCAAGAGATCATCGGTACCCTGCGTGATCACATGCATAAACTGGTTACGTACGAATTCGTTCGCTCGGTTGTACAGTTCATTGAAACGATACAGGTCTGCTAGCTGTTTGACAACAAGGCAGTTCGAAGCATCCATCTTCTTTGAAAGAAATTCGCAGCAATAGTCCCGCAGGGCGGGTATGAGAAAGTGATCAGCACCTCGAAGAATAGGCTCCACATTGTCCGAATTAATGGAAATCGACCCAGTGTAGATGTAGTTCAAGATTTGATCCATAGCATCAGCAGTTGTACACTCGATTGTGGCCATATTCCGTCTCCCCTCTTCCATACCACTGTAACACATCGTATCGAAGTAAGGGCTGCAGGCAGCCAGAACATTGCGATGAGCTTTAAACACCCTGTGCTCTACTTGCAAAACCATATCACAATACTTTTCGTCAAGTCTCTGCTGCCTAAGTTTCTCAAGTATTCTACTACCTTGATCATTTTCGCCGAACTTCATAGAGGCACCGTCCTCTGACAGCGCCATTTTTGATATGTCACAACGAGGCTCGTGAACAGGATTTATGGGATCGGTAGGAAGTTTTTATGCAAATAACCAGCACAAATTAGCATACGATACATTTTTGAAGGTATAATATTTTGGCGTTTTTCTGATAATCGAATCAGACAAAACCTTCAATTTAACATTTTAATCAACATAACCTGAGTTTAGTTTAAACAATTCAAGAGATACTGTTTTAAAGAAGCGATATTGTGGTACATCCGGGGGTGTCACTCTGTGTCGATAAGATTTCAAAACGCTGTCAAATATAAGAAGTTTAGGCATAGTTATGGACGCAATTTATATATAAAGTGTATCTACTAGGTAAACATCTAAGAAGCGTCGCACTGTGTATTAAATGTTTGAAAAGCTTATCATCTTTATGATACATATTCGACAAGGTATATTTGTGCCTGCAAGAGGTCATATGTAAATTAACGCGGGAAAATACAGTTCACAGCCAGCGCGATAGCGACGTCGTCCTGCTACACGGTGCTGACAGCAGGTACGAGGCACCACACAACAGTTGCAGGCATACAGAAATAGGACATCGGTAAGTTGGCTGTTTACCAGTATACGTCCGTCACAAAATGAATGTGTCCCTTCAACATGTTTTTCGAAATAGCCAAGAATTTCAGCCGTTAATCAGAACGTTTGTTTCGAGGGCGCTGTACGGTGCATACAGTACACTCCCCCATCCCCAAGTCATTTAATAATTATCACAGATTTGTGTTGTCGTACATCATCATGTTGGCTCGGTTGTGTAATTTGACTTGAGCAACGTTTTGATTATTGTAGAATTGTAAATACTATTGTGTTTTACTGGTAGGCGACTAATTTTGTAAACCAGGGGAGAGATGCCGCGCAGATTGCATGTGCTACTTCCGGTTAAATTGTTTACATTATGCAAATATCTCATCTCGTAGGTAATAATATCAAGAAAAAGGAACGACTAAATAGTGTAGGGACTTACCGTACGTTGAAGGTAGATGTGCCTCTGAACAGACTATTTCACATTTGTTTCCATGAAAAGGACTGATGCAAACCAAAGTGTAGCGAGGTCTCCCCTCCGTATTCCGTAATCATCACAATGTGGCATTGCCATCTTTTTTCTCTAAAAAAAACGACCCAAGGAGGTACAGTGAGAGAAACTGCTTCCACAGCAAAACAATATGACATTGTATATCTGTGTAAATGAAAGCATCACTAAGGTGCACGTGCACGCAATGTCTCCCATAATTGATACAACACTTAAAATTGATAGAAACTGTGTAAATAAATATACAACACAATAAAAACTTAAATCTTGTATTTTGATGTAAAGTTACCAAGCCTGTGTCAAGACAGACAAAACATGAATTTGTAAATGAGCTAGAAGTTAGAACCAGTTTCTTGTGCCTTCAGCTAGTACTACCGTATATCCCTAACCCTAATTACATCCCTATCCCTAGCTGCAAATATTGTAGCCTATGGGTCATGCAGCCAGCAAAACGATAGCTTATGCAAAAAAGCCAACACATGCCCCAGTATGAGAAGCCACTGTCTTTTACCTTTAACTCTCATTACTCCACAGGCAACTAGTGATTGATGTCACACTCTTAGTGTCTCCATGGTGTTAGCTGATCTTATTTTCCTGCCAAATATCATCAAAGAAAATATTAACAGTGAAGATGAGTTATTGAACCATCTTGTCCTCCAACCAAGAATTCTTTTTGAGGATGGTCAAAATACATGTGTTTTCAGAAACAGTCTAAAGACAAATAATGAACTACTATGTTGATTATGTTTGTCAAGGAAATGTTGGAGTACAGTCCTAAGGCAGCGTTCACAAATAACGATTAGGGGGGGCTGGAGGAATCTCAATTGAAATCTTATTTTTTTTCAGATCCCCCCCTAAGTACCCTAAAAAATTTTCAAATGCCCCCCCTCTAGATGGTCAAAATTTTTCAAGTCCCCCCCCCCAAAAACTATCACAGGCCTGCATATTTGTAAAGGATGTGAGCGCAGAAAAAATAAACATGTATTGCGCCGTTCTGCTCACAGGTGTTCAACACTACCTGTATTAGCACTTTGTATAGTCATATTCCCAAGGCAAGTTCTTTAAATGCATCAGTGAATTTTTTAGATTTATTAGTCTAAAAGCCAACTTGAGTTAATCCAACTCTGGCCAGGTCAATTGCTCCTGTTGAAGAGAGCACAAAATGCAATCATGAGAGAGTAGGAAAATTGTGAATTCTGGCTAATTGCCGTATTGCACAGTGACCCAGTGTTTCCGTTAACGCAAAATCCTGCGTATTTTACGCAAAATTGTTCGGAAATACGCAAAAAAAATCAAGGCTGCGTAAACAAATACGCACTGAGAAATGCCGCCCAATGACACGACGTACTTGGCCCGCACTACATTGCCTGAACATGGTTTAATGCAGGACAAAAATAGAACATATGCACCTGCTTGCAAGTGACATTTATCATGATATTGCAACATTTTAGACTATAGCAGACCGCAGCACTTTATGCAACATTGTATTTCATCATCACAAAACGTCATGTCAATCAGTTATGTACAGACAATGGCACTACAGATGCAAAAAATTCGAGAATCGATCGAGTCTACGTTGTTGGTAACACAATACAGTTAATGGTCATTACGTCGCATGTTATTTGGAAAGTGTTTACGGGTGACCATTTAGACTCTGTCGGGTTGCATTCTTGAGAGGTCCCGCTGGACTTTGAACAGTATCTACTTTTTGTTGGCCCTTTGAAAACACTAATTTCGTAGTCAGAAGGTATTTTCTTTGAACATGAACTCATTGGGCTGCTCAGTCAACGATCATATACGGGACATGCATAACGGCATTGCAAACGTTCAGCTACCCCTTGAAGCCCCCCAGGTTGTTGTTTTTTGTTAATAGAGCATGCGCATTACAGGACACCCCCAAGTTCTACAGAAAAGACTGCCCAGCTCACTTCAGATACTGATTCCTACCGTACGCATTTTGAATACATTTTACGCAAATAAAAACTCAGTTGCGTAAAATCGTACGCAAGTTTTGAAATTGTAACGGAAACGCTGGTGACCTACCAAAATTGTTTCAAAACTACAAGACCTATATGAATTAGATGCTACTCAAAATTGACAATACCGGAAGGTTAAAATATTCCATCAAATAAATGTTTTAATCTCTGAAATTTTGGGTGTGATAATTGCAAATTTGGTTAAAAAATAAATAATTCCATTTGGTCACATATTTTTTCTTTTAGTCTTTACTATTCAAAGTTTTACTTCTGTATCATTTTATAATAAGAGTGTGAAAATTTAGAAAATCAAGCATGGTGACCCCATCTTTTTTCTTTAATATTTGATTATTCTCATATGCCAGAATTCAAACATTTCTATGTTTTCTTCCATGTGTTGCTCTCTGGCCTGATCTTGTGTACAAGTGAGTTTCACTGTCATGAGTGTCATTTGACCAAAACCTTTTTCAACTACCATGTACATCAGAGTCAGAGCTATCTCTGTCACTGTTCAGGTATGCAGTGACAGTGACACTGCAGTAGCAGGGTAGTATCTGATAGTGACACTACCCGTAGGCAGTAGCTGTATTAACTTTGATAATTTTTGCAATGGTTTTGTTCAGTTTTACAACTGCGTTCTTGTTCCACTCCCTACAGCATGTTGAATTGTCCAGTATTCAGCTTGCTATCACAGTCTATGTATGTGTGCCATGCATTTGTATCACTGACAACTGACTGTCAGTCTGGACTCCAATTAAATTATCACCAAATACATATTTTTATTTATATATACAGGCTTTATCGACAAACTAAACATTGTGTGTTTGAGCATGGGAGATAGCAAGAAACTGTAGTTGTTATACTGCATAGAAATATTGCAGAAATCATTAACCCTTTTCTGCCAAGTCGGTGAAAATCCGCTTGAAATTCGGTGTAGCTAGAATCTGAGCAGCCACGGCCGTTATCCTGCCAAGGCGGTGGAAATCGGGCTACTTTTTGGTACCCCCTTTCCTGCCTAGTCGACGGAACTACGTGTAGCAAACCCTTGCTCGCGCTAGGGGTCGTTCGAGGACAGGTTTTAGGCGAGGAACGGCGTTTGCTCTCGAAATGGGTTCACAGAGAGTCCAACGACAGGGAAAGGTGCGGAAGCTACCCAGCCAGTCCCCCACCCCGGTGGGGGACTGTTTTTTTTGGGGGGGACGAGTAGCGTACTTGGCAGGTTAGCACGTTGACGTATTCTAGCGGAGTTTGGGTTAACTTGGCTCTGAGGCACTACATAGATTGCGGCCGAAATTGACCGTCTCGGCAACGCTAATCTGTAAGGCAACCGCCTAAGACCGCCTCAGCTGGCGGTGCAATTTTTTGCCAATGGTGCGAGACGAAAATCACGGACTTGGTCCTGATTGACGGGAAGTGCGGACGGATTTGACGGACTCGGCTTTCTGTAAGGCAACCGCCTAAGACCGCCTCAGCTGGCGGTGCAATTTTTTGCCAATGGTGCGAGACGAAAATCACGGACTTGGTCCTGATTGACGGGAAGTGCGGACGGATTTGACGGACTCGGCTTGATTAGTCCCTGACATGGAACTGAGCCGAACGGACTGAGCGACATTTGTGAAGGGTAACCACCGCTTTTAACCGACTTGTTACCTTCTCGAAAAGACTACCCACTCAGATGTCGGACGTTGTCGGCTGCACTTGGCTCTAGACGTTCAAGCCGTGCAACGAAACACACCGCCTCAGCCTTGCCATTCACGAACATGGCCTCAAAATTTGATACCATTGTTCACCGACTTGGCGGCTGCGGTTAGGTGCGTGAACCGTTGTTTACCGACTTGTTACGCCTATGTTGTCCCTGTGAAGTTCGGCTAACGGCCGAGTCTAACGGGAGTTGGCAGACCTGTGTTTGGTTTATACCGTAGTATGACCGACTCAGGTAGAGGTACCTGTCGTATATTCCGAGTTTTACGCACTCGGGCGTCAATGACGGGTCGTCATCACCGCTGATGACGTAGACGTGCTGGCCACGTTATTTGAAGGAGCCATGTTTGCCCAACGGACGAGGCCGAGACAGCCGTTGACAATTTTGGCATCCTTCATCTTTGACCGCCTTAGTTGGGTAAGCCGCTCGGCAGGCGACGGTTATGACCTAAACAAGCCGCTGAAGCACTGTTCATTGCCGTACAAGAACGAGACGGCCAGTCCATTACTGCTTAATGGGCGATCTGTCGGGTTGGCTTGTCACCGACTTGGATGACAATACGCCCTGCGCAGGCGTACTTAGAAGGGACATGAGGTTAAAGATACGGGTTTCCCACCCGTACTAAACATGGGCTTGGGCCAACGTCCTTGGGTGGCAGGTGCGCATGCCACGTACCCAGCTGGACGGAATGTCAAGTTGAGATGCTAATGACATTGACTATGTTATGCTAAGTGCTCGAGGGATTTGCATCGCAAATGAGTATTATTAGCATATCAAATGGTGCGGACAGGCAATTACATGACGGGTAGGAATGTCAGCGCCGGTTGGTGGACTGATTGCCGTAGGTCCATTATAATAACAGGTGGATGCATATATTAACACCCCTGCGTCCAATCATGTCCAGGGCTTTGTTTCCCTGTGGCTTTAAAAGGGAGGGACCTGCTAGTCTGTCGACACTGTTCCAGACATGAGCTTGACGGACCGCAAAAGTTTTCTGAAGGCGAGCAGACGACTGAAGCTCAAAGATGCAGAGTCTCCGGGCGGTAGTGGTAGCGATCGTTGTGATGTCCCTAGTAAACGTTCTAAGAAGTCGGGCAAGAAACGCTCCCGTAAGGCGAAGCTATCTCCGGCTGAAAAACCAGTGGTAAGCGTAAACGTAAGAGCGATCGTTCTGCCGATGAGGATGATGACGGGTCACCGGTCGCCAGTGGTTCTCACCCGGCTGCTCCGGGAGAGACTACTTCACCTGCAGAGACTACATCTGCTCTTGTGGGAGATACTTCACCTGCACAGACTACGTCTGCTGCTGCTAGTGAGACAGTGAGTAACAAGACGGCTGATGCCATTGGTTCTCCCCCGGCTGCTCCGGGAGAGACACCACCTGTTGCTACTATGAGCCCTCATCCTGCGTCAGGAGAGGTTCCTGTGCCCAGTGCGAAAGAGCTTGAGTCCTCGTCATCAGCAGAGGCTGCCGAGCCCGCTCCTGCCATAGTTTCGTGTGCTGCGATGTCCCCGCCGAAAAAGATAGTGCGGAGGGTTCGTTATCAGGATAGCCCACCTGATTTTGAGCCAGATATGATCCTTGATGCCGCTACGGGCGAGTTCAGGCCCAGACGCCCAGACGACGGTGATATCACCGCTGAGTCCGACTCGGAGGTTGACGAGGATGCGGCAGAGGACGATGACTTTTATGACAGGCAGTATGTAGGTGAGGCAAGCTCTGACGACGATGATGACGTTGCTGCTGTGTTGGCGGAGGACGACCCCTCCTGTCTGGCGTATGTCGGAGACTACCGATGCTAATATATTTGAGGAGACCGATTTTGACCATGAGAGAGGACCGACTTTCACCTTGCCCAGCCACTCCCGTGAGCTCGATTACTTTTTTAAGTTTATTCCAGCTACACTGATCAGATTGGCCAAGGACGAGACTAATAAATACGCCAAATTCCACCAGCGATATATCGCTAGGAAAATAGATAAATACTGGCGTAACGCTGACTACCGAGAGGTGCAGGCGTTCATTGGCGTCTTAGTCTGTATGGGTGTCGACCGTAAATCATCAGTGGGATTATTGGTCTAGCGATCCCTTTCTGAGAAACCAGGGTATTTCTACTGTGATTACCCGCAGTCGCTTTCAGCAGCTTATGCGATACTTTCATCTGGCAGACCCAGAGAACGATCCACGTCGTGATCCTGATGAGGCACGCCGCCGACGTCGGTGTCAGGAGGATCCCCTGTATAAAATCAATCCATGGATGGAGCCCATAGTTGACCGGTGCGTAAATAATTATAAGATGGGTAGAGAGATCTCCATCGACGAGGGCATGGTGCGATTTAAGGGCCGTTCTAAATTTAAGCAGAGATTACCGCATAAGCCTGATCGAGACGGTTTCAAGATATGGCAGCTGTGCGACTCCACCACTGCATACATCGCTAACTTTGCACCGTACCTAGGTGTGAAATTTCGGGATCGGACTGATGGGAGACGGCAGGAGCGAGGTGTGGTGAAAAGAATTACGATGGAGCTGGTCCAGCCATTCTGTGGATATAATCACAGCCTATTCTGTGATAGCCTGTTTAGCACGGTCGTTACTGCTAGAGAGCTGATGGAGACCGGGATCTACATGGTCGGGAGTTTTAACCGCCGTAATCGTCGCACCATGCCCCCTCAATTAATTCCGCCGGGTAAGAGGAAGCGCCTTCCTCTGTCTGTTGGGGATATGAAAGCCACGACCAGAACGGACTCTCGTCTTAACATCACTGCTTATCAGGATAGTAACGCTCAGGTGCTGATCTTGAATACGGTCTATCCACCCTTGGAGTGCGTGCCAGTGGGGGAGGAGACGAGCGGCGACAAGTGCCTCTGTCGCTGTATAATTATCGCCGTACATGGGAGGCGTCGACCGAGCCAACCAGAAGCGCAAGTACTTTCACACTGGGCGCAAGAACCACAGATGGTGGACATATCTGGCATGTTACCTGATTGATGTTGCCCTGGTAAATGCATATATATGCTTCAAGCATGTACACCCTGATAGTAAGCTGACCCATAAGATGTTTCATCTGCGTGTCGGGAAACAACTCATTGGCGGTTATTGTGGGCAATCGCAGCCCAGTGTGAGAGAGGTCGAGGCCACCGTTTCTCTTGCCTCGTACATCAATCCACAAAATCAGCCGATGCACGTTGTCAGCCGTTTGGAGGGGCGGCAGAAATGCTGTAAAGTATGCAGCAGAGAGGGTAAGACCACTGCGAGCGGACGACTGTCTGAGACGTCCAAAGGATGTAGTCTGTGCGGGGTTCATCTTCACGAGGGCGAGTGTTTTGCGGCTTTTCATCATCGCATGATGCTACGAGGTAAGAGGAGCATTGGCGTGCAGACCTCTACTCACACAGCCCCGACGACACCCATCAGCAAGAGAACCTGACGTAAATAACGGACAGGGGACAGCTTCGCCTAACAGTGGCTTGACTGTATTCTGAACACGGACCATGATCACATTTTGAGCACGGTTGTGCCGTTTGTTTGTGCTTTACGATCCCGCTGATTGTAAATTGAAACACGGATTATTTTGTACAATCCCCGATTGTAATCTTTGTAACACGGACCATGCACTCGGACGTCGAGACAGACTCTGAGATTTATTATTCGGCATAATGTAAATTATTCCCGAATAAAATACTATCTATGGATCGCATATTTTCGTTTGTTTTGTTTAGACGGATTATTTTGTACAATTCCCCCTATTATAATTTTTGAAACACGGATCTGCCACCCCGATTGTAATTTTTGAAAACACGGACCATGCACTCGGACGTCGAGACAGACTCCGAGATTTATTGTTCGGCATAATGTAAATTATTCCCGAATAAAATACTATCTATGATCGCATATTTTCGTTTGTTTTGTTTTTACCCCCACTTTCGTTTTTGGCAGATCGCTAAGGACGCTATAGTAATGGATGAACGTGCGTTGTATCACATGGGAGGGGCACAGCCCAACGGAGGCTGTGCTCGTGCGACGTAGACGTTGTACCAACCATCTGTCGTTGGGGTTAGTGCATAGAGCAGTTGCACTGTCCAGAGCTAAGGTGGTACAAAACTGCACCTTAGTAACAACTGCACAACTAACCTGTTAGGAAACGGTAACACTAACGAGCTAAGTGTTCACTGAACTGGCCAAACTACGTACACGCCTTCCTTCAATGGCGGAACTATGTCGTTGACACTACGTCAAAGCCGACTGCACTGTGCGACTCTTCCAAGTCGTTCAAAGTACGTGGCCAAGTGACACAACCCAGGGGAAACAGGACAGGTTTGAGGGTGCTGCCGCACCCATAGCACTAACCCCTGGGTCTTCTACTAACCCACGAGAGAGGTGACGTTTCCCCGGTGTGGCCGTGCGTGCCGGCGAACGAGCTTTACTTCCGCGAAAGTAAGCTAGAAAAGGGCATAAAAGTGCACGTCCCCCGGGGCAAACAACGCCCGTGACCTCGTCATTTTCTGGACACAACCTCATCAGCGGTTGCCCCTCTATACGGGCATGCAAAAATTTTTGAAGTCTAACACGTATGTATGGTCGGTAATCGTACCCCGAAAATGCGGTATTTTCCCGCCAAATGCCTGGCAGGAAAGCGTGCAGGAGAGCCTATCTTCTGTAGACACGGAAAAGGGGCCGGTTTGACCGACTTGGCAGGATAACGGACAGGGGCGCTCGGCAGGAAAAGGGTTAACAGTTGCAGCTTCTGCACTGTTACGAGGCTCGTTTGTTTTTTACGGCAAATCACACGTTTAGATTTTTTTGAGATAAAAGTCATGAAATGTGACAAAATGGTTCTAGATTTTGTTAAATTATTACTAACATTACAACATTTTGATGACATAAAAGATGGTATTCATTTTTCATTGAATTACCTACACAAACTTGGAATTGGAAAATGTAAAACTCAAAAGGGACCCAAAAATTTTCAAGTCCCCCCCCTACAGGTAGAGCAAAATTTTCAAATCCCCTCTCCACTACCCCAAAAATTTTCGAATCCCCCCCCTGAATTCCTCCAGCCCCCCCCCCCCCCCCCAACCGTTTTTTGTGAACGCAGCCTAAAGGTTTGCAGCTAGCAGCCAGATCATTGGCAAGTATTGCTGGCAGTCATCATTGTCAGGTATGCTAGCTCGGGTGCAGATTTGATGTTCCCACCATTTCTGCATGTTTCAAAATGCCACACAGTGTACCTGAGGAAAAACCAAAGTGGGAAAAAACCTTGAAAGATGCTCCTGTAAAGATCCATTGTCTTACTTTTTAATTAGAGAATTGAGGTAAAAAAAAGATCAGAGACTATTTAACAAAGCATCCTCTTGGTATAGTAAACCCATTATCACCTGTAAAATTGAGCTTTTATAAAAACAGGAAGTTGCCACTGTCTTCCTTGATTAAGTAGATGCACAGACACTACACACCTTGGGACAAATCACAGGTTTATCAAACAAGTGCCAGAATACTGTAAACACTTTGAATTAGCTGTCTGTTTTTGGATTTTCATTTCAATAAGCAGGTTTTAACTTTAGCTAAAAAGACATCCTAACCATAGTTAAAAATTAAAAATGGAATGCTGTTATCAGTGTAAAAATAATTTTCAGTCAATGTCAAATCAGGAACGGTCTCCCTTTTCTTGAATGCTTTCAAAAGATTCAAGTAGTTGAGAGATGATAAATTGATGATGAATTTGTTTTATCAAGGAATTCTGCAAGACTATTTCCTCGTACATGTAATCTCCCAAATCAACAGGATGTGAATTATTGTGAAAATCATGCCATTTCAAACTAAATCAAATCGTTACCTGCTGTAGAAATCTGGTCACTGCAATTTTCTTGATCAGCTGTTTCATTTGGCTTGTGTAACGGTAGATCACTCCAGACATAACACCATACCAAAAGCAATATAACAAGATTGATTAGATTTCATTTCATTTATGTATTATTGTTTGCTCCACTCCCCAATCACCAGCTAACCAATTGCCGCAGAAAACTTCGGATTGCTTCTAGAAAGTTAATTTGGCAATTGTATTGGTGTGGAAAGGCCTTGTCAATAAGTTTTAAGATTAATTAAAGTGCAATCTCTTAATTTTGCAAGTTACCCACTTGACAGATACCAGCCATATTTACCTGATTCTCTATTGATCATGAGAGAACCCTTTCTGAATCAGAGAAAACCTTGAAAGAGAGAGTTACTGCCTTTTTAGAATTAATACTGGTTACTTACCATGGTTTACTTACTTACTTGACAATGTGTATTTTGATGTGTTAAATAAAACCAATCCATTCATGAAGTACTAGTACTCAGACATGTCTCCACGTTTTTAACTGATGTACGCTTTTTCCAAATTTTAGTGAGTGGATCAATTAATGGTTTCTCATAGTGGCTAAAACATAACATTTTTAGTGCATAAAAAATTTCTACCGCTTTTCTTGCTCTAGAATGAGTCTGAATTGTACCACAATACATTTCGAGACATTTACACTACCTGTGTGTACTCCTTTCATAGCTTTACCACTAGGGGGCGCTCTAAACAAGCCGTTGCCTTGCTGTTACACTTTTGGTGAGACAGGCATGTTGTACTACCAGGGATGAGCAAATCATTTTTTGAGTCATTAGCCCCCAAGGCCAGTAGCCAAAAAAATTTACAAGCCCAGTCTCAGTTTCCACCAGCCCGCCAGTGACTTATTAAATTTTGTGAAGTTCATGATTTCACTGCCTGCTCTCAAACTGCAAAATGTGAGGAAAAAATTGCGTTTGGTATGACAAATTTTGCCTGAATTAGCTAAACTTGTGAACCAAAAAATGTAGCAAGATGCCAATCAGCGCTTTTTTGTGTACTGCATGACCGTTCTTGAGTGTCTACATGATATGACCTTTTATGACCCCTTCCTGCCTCCATGTTTGAATATCTCTGACCTCAATGACCCTATGCTTTTGAAGCATTCTGTTCCTTGATACCCATGGAATAATTGCAGGAATAAATGAAATTAAAACAAAAAACATACTAAATAGCATTGCATGCACATGTTTCCAAGTGGTGTTGATCGCGATATCCGATGGCAGTTGAGCCTCTATGTGTTGCATGAAAATCAGATTCCGAAGCCTATGTTGAAGAAACTATTTGTGGTAAGGGGTGTGTGAATATCAGGAAGGTTTAGAAACTTATTACCTTTTGTAACATTATCTTATTGATGAAAGAAAACAATAAAGGATGAGAAAATAATGTAGAAGTGGAAGTTATAGTGACGGAACTGAAAGTAAAGCCAAAACTTCTTTTCAGTATTTTTAGTCCTCAACCCCTCTTCCCTGATTGAGTCGTTTTGAGGTCATATCTGCCATTACAGATGCAATGCCAGTCCAGGTAACTCAAAACTCACAATGGACATTCATTTTCTCTCTTGACACGAGTGGTTCATCACTCACAGCGTGAACCAAATTAATTATCTTTTTATTCAAAGAATTTCACTGATGACTTCAATGAATTTTACTGCCATAATGTTTTTATTTTGATCTTTGAAAGGTCTGTTTCCATATGCTGCAAAGGCTTACTCACACTGCATACGTGTACTAGACCACATTGGTTGAATTTTTACGTAACTAATGCTTGATGCTTTCATGCATAATTTTGTCTCTAGGGAGTAAAGTTAAGCTGTAATTTCTTAGAACTACGTTTTCTTCATCCCAAATTGCATATATTCTTTAATTTTGAACCTAGGTTTAGAATTTTCTTTCAGATAGGCTCAAAAACCCTCTCTGTGTTCGCTTTGCTTATAGGCAATATGGTTCTCTGTGTCGTTTGATGCCAAGTGACTTTGCTACTCTCCCAACTATAGCTTGCCTGTCGGGCTACTAGGCACCAAAATTACTTGCCCAGCAGTAAAAACTGTCCATGAGCTCGAGCTAGTGGATTTGCTCACCCCTGACTACAATTAGTGCAACAAATGCAATCTGTGATCTAACAGTTGGAGATATTACATCTGTTTACTTCTTGACAGACATTCATTGGCCAGTAGTTGTGTTTTTTCTAACAGAAGTGCTCCACAACTTCTTATCTCTTTACAGATCAAAGTATAATACCAAATATACTCTATAAGAAGTCAAAATGCCTCTGAACAAGTGCGGACTGCCGCGTTATCACTTTAGAAGAATTGGACCTCTGGCAAGCTTGCCTGAAGTCAAGGATGTTATGGAGTGAGTCGAATACTTCTCTTGCTCTTCATATTCTGAATTGTAGCTAGTCTTTTGGGTAGACTGAGCTATCATAGACGCAGGTGTATCTTGTAGTTTGGCCCACTGATCACATAGATTGGATATCTTGCTAGCCTTAGTCAACGTTATCAAAAGCTACAACGATAGCTCCAAATCTGAATAGCGGCCATGCGCCATGTTATGTCTGCTGTGTGTCCACATGGCAAAGGCGTTGTTTATAATAATTAAAAGACTGATTTTAAACCGAAAGTGGCCCCACCATCAAATCATGCAGACACATAATTATGCATAATACAAGATAGTTGATTTGTTGAAGATTTTGGACAATATCATTTTAGTAAAGGGACCTTGCAGTGTTCTAACATGTGTGAAACCATGAAGTTTCCTGGCCAGGTTCATGTTACAAACTCAGCAAAGTGAAAGGTTTGCATGAAAATGTTTACATTTCCTTTGAACATTGTTTTTTAATAGTGGTTAATGGTAGCTTTTGCATCTTTAAGGCTAAATATCTTTGCAAAATGCACAAACACTAATTAGGTATTTTGGTAAACATCTGATTTTCTTCTGAAAATGCAAAATGAGCAGCGGCAGGAACACAGCCAGACTAGTAATACCAGGCATGGGCAATTTCTGTTCCTCAGAATCCCAAACACAGTACCATAAAATTTCTACAAATACTGGACATTAGCAGGACATTAATTAAGATTTATCAGTAGCTGGAATTTAAATTGTTATGTTCCTTGAATTATTATGCAACATCTGGTGTCTGTTCTTGATTCAGCTTTACTGTAAAGACGACATTGATCGGTAGAAATCGAGGTCAGATGACTTACTACATCAGCTCAAAGAGAGAAGAGAACCGTAAGTACATATCAAGAAGCCATGCCAGGGTTGTACGTTCTGCCTCCAACCAACATAAGCTGATTGACTCAAGTATGAACGGCATGTTTGTGAATGACGTCAAAATTGAGGGTAAGTTGAGCCAAAAATTCATGTTTGGATTCAAACAGATATTCAACTTTAATAACATCCTGTGGTGAAAGATACTCTGAAATGATCCATGTTGGATACAAAACAAACATAGTTTCAAGCGTCAGAATTAGTGGGATTCGAGCCTCAGATGCTCTGATCATACTAAGCCATGTCATTTTTCAGCAGTGTAAAAAAATTCAGGGTTGAAATCCCTACCATACTGAACAGATAGAGTATTAGATTTAAGAGGAATACAGGGCAAAGCCTAGCAAGTTTGAGCTAGTTTTTTAGTGTTGCACATATTCATTATCATTCAGTGTTCTCAACAGCTTGGAAAAACTAGGGACAAACACACTAATTTACATAATGGTGCATAATTTGCATATGCTTTTGATATGAAAACACACTCTTTTATATAGTTAGTATGTGAATAGATTCCTTCAAAAACAAAAGGGTTGCCCACCCATAAAAAAAAATCTTTGTTGATAACCCTGTCATTGTTTCCTTAGAAATTTATTTTTAAGTCATTAAAATTTAGCATTTTGGAGTCGTGTGATCTTGAAATTGTAACTTTAGCAACAGCAATTACAATCTCTGTAGATCAGAGTCAGTTATTTTAGAATTTTCTATCAAGGGTTAAGAACTCATAATAAACAGATTACTTTCACTTTCATTTTGTGTCAGATATCAGAGTGAAGCCATATCGGCTACTCTCTTTCTTGTTGTCTTTTACAATAAACCTGCTTCTGCATATTCCCTTTAACTAGGACCTACCATTCTAGAAGAGGGAGATACGGTGACATTTGGACACCCAAATGGGCAAAACTTACCCCCTGCAACTCGAGTACGACAGCCCGATTCTGAGTATCAATTCGTGGTAAGTGCCTGCTCCGTGAAAAACGTTTAGCCTTAAATCTTTTTTATCAATTTCTAAAAGACGTTAATTATTTACATCAGAGAAATTTCAAAGATAATCTTCAGAGCAAGTTATATGTATTTATTCTTTAAGGTCTGAGAAAGCACCAGTTGTACTTTCTACATGTAATTTATAAGTTCCTTGGAACATTGATGTCTAGCAGTCATGACAGGACACCCTCTTTGTGCTTCACTGAAATTGGAAAACCAGACCAGACATATTTTTGGCAAATATGTTGCTTCAGACATTTGCAATGAGAAAATGTCCAACAAACTCTAGATTGTTATACTTTCATCAAAATTGTGCCATTTATTCATCCCACATTCATTTGACAGTCCCTAAACTTTATACTATAGAAATTATTCACACAGAAGACGATAATTACATTAAGTTTGTGTCATGGTTGTCTAAATGCTTTACCAAGTGTTTTCAGTTTCCAGAAATTTTATTTGGTTTGATGATTGACAAATGAGAAAACAATATATAATATATATTTATCACATGTGCATCTCAGTCTGATTGTCAGAATACCTAATCTGTTATATGTTTTGTTTCCCTTTTTCAGTTTGAACTTTGTGACTGTAGCGATGGTAACCAGAGTAACGACAACTCACCACAACAGGTAATGTATCAGTTTCCTGGCATCAGAAATTGCAAGATTGAGTGCCCTAAGATATGTTCATAAGTTGCTCTCTCTCAATGTAAGGTATACACAAGTTGTTACCATAATGTTTTTCCCTTGGACTCACGTATTTGACATATGGTTCGAAAATTGTTGTCAACAATGTCACCATGCTCGGGGCTGTATTTTTTTCACTTTTGGATTATTTGTATAGACAGCTGTATGGTTTAGCGTCTGTGAAAACATGCTTTTTAAAAGTGGTCTTCTGGGCTAACTCTGAGCTTCACTGTAGTATGTACCAAACAAAGAAAGCAACACCATTGATTCTAGTGTCTGCATGAAATTCATGCTTATGAGTTAACTGCTACTCTAAAAACCATGACAATATTGATTTGAAGCTACAATAACCCTTGATGATATTTCTATATAAAGTGTTTTCTATACAACAAGTACATATATACTGCTTCTCCCGGAGTTTGCAAACTATGTAGCTTTGCAAAAACAACACATTGAGAATAGAAAGCAATGCTAAAATTCACTTAAGAATTCTAGTCTGGACCAGAATGCAGAATTTTGTCAGCAATAACATAAGACATTTACACATAGTATGGCAAGCACATCAAAGATCACAGCTGATGGAGTTGCAATAATAGCTGGTCATATTTAATGAAGGGCCAGTAATGCCAACTTTTGATGATTTTTTTTCTCTATTTTTGTTTTTTAATGTCAATAATTTCGTGTTCTACTTCCCAAAGCATGTTGATATACACAGTAATCAGCTTTTCAACTCAGTCTGTACATGTGCAAACTGTGTTGTTATTGTTAACAAATGAATTCTAGTTCGGACTAGAATGCAAATGTAAACAATAACAGTGCGTTTTATACATGTTAAGGCTACGTTGACAAGCTAACTTGTGGGTGTTTCAGCATTCTATTGGGAGTGGAATATGAACTTGCAATTGACATTCAAAGCAAAAATAATGTGAAAATCATCAAAAATTAGCATTACTGGCCCTTTGACACTCATCATGATATACATTGTCATTGTGTGAGTTCGCTGTCAATTTTTAGAAAGTACTTCATTTTTGTGATAAAAACTGCAGAAAAAAAACCCTGCCTGTTTTGTCCCTCTAAGGAAGGAAAGACAGTGTACCCTGTAAGTTGTCATTCTTTGGAAAGGTTTTAATGAAACTTTCCTTGCCATGTATTTCAACATTTACCATTTATGAACAAACAATATTAAAATTGCCAGCAAATGGAATCTATATTAGTCTAATATGAAAACTGTTTAATGGCTATGAAGAGATGTTTTATCTATGCTGCTTCTCGATAGCGGTGAATCAGTGTCTGCTGATTAGACACCCTGTGTGTTGTATGGCATCAATACAACATGAGAACAACAGACACTGCATTGTCAGAGACTCACAGAGTCGCATCTAAAGAATATAGTGATGCTCTGTGTACTTGATGTAGCTGTATGCTTATATTCAAGTAAAAACTCAATAATTCATTGCTCATGCATTGATCTCTTTTTTTACATTTCTTTACTGCATTTTCCATTTTAAAAATCAGCTCCCTATGGTGGCAAGGAATCAATCGTGTTGTAGTAATTCCAATGCAGTATTCCAGGTGCCTGCTGCAGTCCCATTGAGAAAGCCAAACCGAGACGCAAGTCCTCTTGTGCACATTGGTAACAGACCAGATAAGTTTTAGAAACAAAATACATGTACACATTTTCAAATGCAATTCACTTTTCAAAGCATTCTGACATGGGAATTCTGTCATTGATATCATGCCTCTTTTGGTGATACTAGTACATTGTAGGACCAAATACACAGAAACTCTTCCATTTTTCAAGGGGACCTGTCTTTTAGATGACACAGGCATCTACAGTCCTTCTTTTCAACACAGACTTGTATCCTGTTAGTTTCTATCAGACATAAACTGTTTTGTGGTTAGGAGACCACCACTAACCTTTGAGTAAATATATAGCTTGATCTCCGTCCCTCCACCCACCGGTCTGGAAACAGCTGCTGTTTCTTTGTTCCGATGTGCGTTACGGGTAAACATATCAATAACAAAAAAATCCGTGAATCTCTGACACCTTAAAGGTGACAAGTACGTGAATTTGCATGAAAAATATGCTAATAACCAAAACCAAAACCAATATGCTAATAACCAAAATGACCAGAATACACTGCGCTATTCACTACAGCGATTTTGCTAATAAACTTGTCGATATTGCGACACAAACGTTTCGATATTAAGGTGGGAGGCTCAAGGTTCTTTCACATTTTTATACATAAAAATTCATTTCTTTTCAAAGCTGTCGCGTACTCTTTTGGCCTCCAAAATAGATTGAGCTTGCAAGGAATTGCCGCTAGACAACTGTACGCGACTGTACCCCTAAGTCTTAAAACGGATAAACAAAGACACAAACAAAATCACTAGCCCAAAAATCATCGTTTCGGACAAAAAACATCAAAATAAGTGTCTCACCATTCGTAAAATATCGTAAATTTAATGTTCAATGACTGAAATATGCTGAGTGGGATTAGATTCAAATGTGGAAGGGAGGAAAAACCTTCGTGACCGAAGAACCGACGTGTGCGATCAAAGTTTCAAAATGGCGTCGCGGCAAACTCAACAGCATTCCGAAACATCGAAAGCATAAATTTCGAGTAATGTTAGGATGAAAATCGATTCTAGAAAATAAACATTTAGGAAGGTATACACCTCGCAAGTCAAAATTTACGGGGAATTTTACGGGTTGATTCGCAATTTTTAACAACGAATGCATCGTCGAAAACTCAGGCGTTTTCTACAACAGAACAGAGTAAACGACAAAAAAAAACAAAAAACGCATACTACCAATTTTAAAATCCCCATCGCTGATTGATCACGCCAAATTCGTTTCGATTTATTCTTATTTCTACAAGTGAAAGGGGGGGAAACTTTCGTACCATAAGGTGCCTCTTCCTACCTAGCGAGGTCAAATTTGGTGGGCGAAAATTCGACGGAAAAACACGGAATATCATAGACGAAAATTTAAAAAGAAATTACTCTCAATAAACACAGTTTCTCTGTTGTAGCAGAAATCCTGGCTATGGTAACAAAGTTACCTGAGGAGCAAAGACATGACAATAAATAAAAATACTCCGCACCGCAAGATGTTGCCAAACGCTACTGATGGCGTCCCCAAGCAAGCATTTACATCCGTAACGCGCTTCGTACCAACGGTAGAGCAATTAACACCTTTAAACAATAGCGCACGTGTCGCGTTTCCAGACCGGTGGGTGGAGGGACGGTGGCTTGATGTAACTGTACATTGTAGTAGACCTAAGGCTTCGAAAGGGAGAACTCTTAGATCTGTATCAGCAATTGCAAACTGCGTGTACACAGTAACACAAGTCTGTATGTAGCAGTTGTAAACTACTATTTAACTCTGGTATTTCTTTTTCCCTTCATTTGAAATATTCAGAAGAGATCAAACCACAGTCAAGAGATTGCCCTGCTGCAGGCAGCAATTCTTGCCAGCTTGAAAGAGGGGACCAACAGCTGACAGAATCTGGGGACTTGGTCACAGGGCCAAGAAATACACAGTCAGTTTCAATAACAGCAGCTAAGACAGAGAACAGCCAAAGGGAAGGTCATATTTCTGGGCCATCATTTGAGGAGATGGATCAAGGTTGCAAAGAGACATCTGTGTTTGCTTTGAGACCTGAAGAAGATCAGAATGAGCAGTCAGTAATCCATGACAGTGAGTCTCAAGTCATAGAAACTGATGGAACTGGTGATCAGCCCACAGGAAATGGAGAAAAGGACATAGAGAACTCAGGGACTGATCCAAAGACTGGTTTATGTGCAGAGGGCATGGCAGAAAATGAACTGCCAGAATCTACAGAAACAACTCAGAAAGCAGAAGTCATAACAAGCGCTCAACTCAGAAAGGCTGAAAATGCATCTCATTCTACAGAAACCAAAGAAACGAGAGATCAACTAACATCTGCAAAGGAAACACATGTTGCAAAGGATGTCTCTGGAGAAACTTCAAGTAAAAAAATTGAAACGGAAAGTACTGAAAAAGCTGAAAATGCAAAGTGTCTTCCTCTGAAAAGTACAGGTTTTGAAAAACGAAGTGGGTTACCGAAGTTAACAAACTGTGAGATGTCAGCTGATGATGTCCAAGATGGCTTCCAAAAGCAAAATGTCATCCCCGGGAACCCAGATTTAGACTTAGAGAACAAAGAAAATGAAACTGTGGTTTTCTCCACGGCAGTTGTGATAGACTCTCCCGGCAAAGATAATTCAAGCACAGAGGATGACCAGACTGTTGGAATACTTCATGAAAGAGGCAAGAGAGAAAACACGCAGTGTGATCAACACGTAGCAGTTCACAGCCAAGAACTTGTGAAGGATGATAAAGACAGAGACACTGCTCAAGAGATTACTCTGCATAGATTACCGGTTGACATTGATGTGCCACCGCAGATACTTCCCACAAAGCAACATGATGATGAACATTTCAATGTTAACAGAAACAATAATCGTACAAATGTCTCTCAAGAAAGGGCTACAGTCAGACAAAGGGTATCTGGAGGAGCTTGCTCACAGAGCACTTCAAAGCAAGACGTCGCTGAGGCGACCAAGCTGTGCAGCACCTGTGAAGGAGAACTCTCAGAAACTGCCAGCCAGGGTAACACTTGCAGGGCCAATGATGCAGGTGAAGAAAGCTGCAATGTGCCGACAGGTAGAACAGCCAAGGAGACGGAGAAAGGCGGTGAGATACCTGTAGATAGTAAAGCTTGTGAAGACCAACATCAGCTCACAAAGAACACCAATCATTCAGATACAACTGACAACCCTCTACCCCAAACTGGCGTGGAGTGCGGTAGTGTACAACTCATGAATGAAGAGCAAGAGCCTGCCATTAAACCTCAGAAGATGGGTTTTGAGATTAACTTCAGCGGCCTTGATTCACCAGACAGCAGTGACGTGGAAACTGCATTAGTCCTGACAGATGGTAGAAAGTCCGCTGAAAGAAACAGTGTGACAGACCATGTTTTTGATTCAGCATTTGGGAATGACAGAGACCTAGATCGAGAATCACATGACAGTAAAATCCAGGAAATCAGCGATGTGGAAGTCGGCAATTCAGACAAATCTGATGATGATGTGCCCTCAGATGATATCAATGACAGTGTTGTATTGGAAGTGCCACCACAGAAATACATGAGGAAATACAAAGAGAGGATCGATGACCTTTCAGTTGACAGTGACAAGGAATCCTGGGTATCATCATCCGTTGTGGAAGAGGAGGAGCAACAACAAGGAAGAAGTGATGCAGGAAGCAGTCGGGGAGATGAGAGTGATGCGGAATCGTATGTGACATCTTCTAGTGTTGATGGAGGGGAGCCAAGATGGATGGCATCTGATTCATTGGAATTTGATGTCATGGACACTGGGGAGGGTGGCAGTGGTTACAGAAATGACCTTGATGTGATAGAGGAGGAGGGAGCAGAAGAAAGTGAGGACAGCAAGGATGATGAAGAAATGGTCTCTGATGCAGAAAGTGGTGAAGACAGTGAGATAGGTCAGATGGTAGACGAAGAGGAGAGTGGATGTCTTGAACAGCAGAGTGTTACAGATAAAGATGTTCAAATATGTGGTAGTGAAGAAATGTCAGAGAGTGCAGTTTGTGAGGTAAAAGACATGAAAATAGATTCTGAAGAGAGCAGAGCTGATCCGGGTAGTTGCCAATCAGAAAAAAGTGATGTAGAGAGTGAAGTGAAACCAGAAAGTAACCATCCATTTGCAGATCAAGTGAATGGAGGCAATGACAAGGTCAATGAAAATGAAATTGATGATGAAAAAGCGTCAGACAACTCTGAATCTACTACTTACAAAGCAGAAGAAAGAAAAGGTGACCAGGTCGTCCATGAAGTAACAACTGACTTTGAACTTGGTGAAGGAGAGAAGGCAGAAGGTGCTCATGAGAAAAGCATGATGAGCTCAACACCTCACAAAGAATATTCCATTGATCGTGAGACTAATCAAGATGCAGTGACACCATCAATTGAAAGGGACAATAATTTTGAAGCAGAGCTGAGATCTAAACATACAATCGTAGGAAAAATGATCCTCGAAGCTGGTGAGAAAGAGGGCAGTCAGACATCCAGCAGAAGTTCCACTCCGCTACTAGACATGCCTGCTTCACAGGATAGCATCAATCACCATGATGTGTCGAGCATAGTGTCTGAGGAAGACCTGGCACTGATACTAGAAACACAGAGCGACACTGAAGACTCTCCAGCAGGGAAAAGTCAAACTTCTGATGGTTCTTCCAAGAAATATGAGAGCCCGGCTAAAAGGATTCTCATGTATGGCTCACACAGGTTGTTTCAGGACGGTGGACAGCTATCAGATGAGATAAGGGAGGTGTTACAGAACTCAGACAATCAGGATGTACTGTCAGAGAAACAAGGTGAGGAAGAGGAAGGCAAAGTTGTTATTCCAGAAGTAATTGATTTAGTAGGAAAAGCAGTCGAAGAGGGGCAGTGCACATTAGATGCTTCATTTCAAGATGTTGCTAAGGAAAGCAGTCATTTCCAATCCCTGTGCAAGAGCAAACACGAGAATAATGTCAAACATCTTGACAGCACAGAATCTTTCTCAAAACGTCTGTCTACTGAGATGGGATCCTCAGAGACTGTACAGGTTGGTAGTGATCATGGTTGTGCTGGTGATTTGGAGGATGATCAGCAACTGGAAGACCATAGACAGCAAATGCCTGGAACATCCCGTAGTGAAACATGCACCATTGAAGCCACTGTGCCTACAGAGGTAGTGAGTGAGGATCAGGTCCCAGAAGTGCCAGTGATAGGCATGGCTAATGAGAAGGAAGAGGATAAGGGTGATACTGTGAATGACAAAACTTGTGAGCCATCAGAAGCAAAAGAAGAGCTCAAGAGCGATGTGTATTCTTCAGGAGATGGACCACAGAAAATAGATGAGGAAAGCCATGAGAATAATCATCCAGAAGAGATGAAATCTGAAGCTGCAACTTTAACAACTCCAGCTAACTGTGAAATGAGACAGCAGTCTGCTGAAGCTTTAGAAGCTGATGTCCAGACAGATGCTAATGACCATGAGGAAAGGATGGAGCGTTCTAAGGAAAAGGTTGAGTGCAAGGTAGACGAACTGAGAGAAACATTGACAGAGGATGGAACATTGCAAGGTGTCACTGACAATGACAAAGAGGGCAGTAATGATGGACATGGAAATGATCAAAGTGGGCTGATTCATATTTCCAGTGTAGATATTAAAGGGCAGATAGTGAATGAGAGGGTAATAAATGGTGAAGTGGGTGTTGAGTCAAGTATGTCCAGCAAAATGAACGAGGAGCCACAGATAAAATCCAAGGATGAAGTGGAGCTTGGGGATGATTTCAGTGAACACAGCCACACTGAGAATGGAGAGCAACAGGGAGCTAACCAGGACACTCACTGTATCAACAAAGATGAAATTAGTGAAAATATAGAGACTGGAAAATCCTCAACACTCAGCGGTAGTAAGGGAGAAAAGTTACAGAGAGAGGATTCCATTGCACATGACAGCAACAAAGACGGAAAATGTCCTGAACTTGAAAAAGTAAAAGAAACAGGAGTAGCAGATTCCATAGCAACACCTGAGGTATTTGAAGGTCAATGTGGTGACAGAATTGCCAAAACAGAAGATGATGAAGATGTGACAATAGCTCCTGCAACTGAAGATCATGCTCTAGACCACAATGTCTGTGTTCAGCAAAAATCTATTGATGACAATCTTAGCAGTACGATACTACCGGTTCTAAAACAAACTATTAAGACGAAAGATCAAGTTGGTGATTATTCAAAGAGTGTGGAAGATGAACCCATGGAAACAGAAATGATCAAACTCATAGATGTGGAAGAAAATCAAACAGAAAAAGGAGTCAAAGAAGATGAAACAGAGATGTCAGAGATTGCCATGGATACAAATGAAGACACTTCCACTAGGATGGCGAATTTGCAGCACACTAGTGACGGTGTTCAAGAAATTTCTGCTGGAGGTAATACAACAGAAGAAACAACTCAAATGGAAACAGAAACTGCAACAGGTTCTCAAACAAGCTTGCTAAATGACAAAGAGAGATCAAACAACTCCATGAGAACAGACGTAAGTGTTGATGACATTCAGAAGAATGTACACAGTGACTGTGAAAATTTCAATGGTCATGAAGCATGTTTGAAGCAAAAGTTGGTTCTACATGAAGCATGTTTGAAGTTCAGTAAATCCAAAGAAAGAATTCCACAGGAGAAGGGCAAGGTCAAACAGGTGACACAAAGAGGTCATGATCAAGGAGGCAAGTACTGTGTGCAGAAGTTAGCAGATGTCTCGCAGAGTTATTTTGTAGGGTACTTGGTCAGAGAATTTTTCAAGAGGTTGAGTCATAGCCCAGACCTTCTCAACCCCTTCATAGTGCTGCACAGAGAAGAGGGTATACGGAGGTATGTCAGAGACTTCTTTAATGAAATGAATGGCACAGACCAAAGAGCAGTGATTGGTAGTGAAGTGGATACATATACTGTCAAGGATTCAAGTGGACCTTCAGAGAGTGTAACAGATCGCATAGACGATGATGTAACCATGAAGAATGACAAAGAGACAGCAAGCACAAATGCTGCAGAAGAGAGGGCTGATAGTGAAATGCAAATGCTAGGCGATGATGACAGCAACATCGAATCAGTACAACGAGTGGAGACTCCAGAGAGTTTTGTCTCATGTGAACTCTCTAATGAAAGGTCAACTGAAGTCAGGGCAGAAGTTGTGGAAACTGACATTGAGATGGAACAGTATTATGACTGCACTGAGGAAATAGAAGAAAGTGGTATGGTTGGGATCACACAAGATGATGATAAATTAGAGAAAAATATGATAGTCTTCAGAGAAGTGAAATCTCCATACAAGGCTGGCTTGATAACCAGTGATGAGGGCAGAAAAGATGAAAATTCAAAACATGCAGATATACCAGATACAGGCAAAGAAATGAGGCAAGTGTCACAAAGAGATTTTGTCTCCAGTGATTCAGAAGGAAAGACAGGGAAAGATGGTGTTATACCATCTCACAGTGGATCAGATTCTGTGACTACAAATCAAAAGTCACCAGATGCATGGAGAGCCAATCAGAAGTCATCAGATGTTGCAAGAGCCAATCAGAAACTGAAGACGATATCAGTGCAAAGCAATCAGTCTCAACTGATGTGACAAGCACCAAGTTGAACACTTTTGATGATACCAGAACAAATCGGAAAGATTCAGATGATATCACTGCCAAGCAAGAGAATGTAGGTGATATGAGTAATTGTCAACAAGCTGTAAAGAGCAGTGGAGAACATGTAAACACAAGTAAAGATAAACCAAACCAGGAAACAACCGATAAATGTGAATCCACTGGTGAACATGAACTTGATGTGAAAGAATGTCTAGATGGTGGTGTAGAGAAACAAGATGGTTGTATCAAGTCCTCCATACATGAAGAGAATTCTCAAAGTTTAAGCTGTCGTGTTGAGAAAGAAGATGACAGTGCTATGCAGAACTCAATAGATAAATCTAGCATTTGTAATCAAGATTTCAGTAGGCTGATGTCTCCTCATAAGGCAGTTGCTGACATATCTAGACACAGGGATGAACATCCAGTTGAAAAAAATGAGACACAAAATAGACATTCAGTATTAGAAAAATCCAAATCATCTATGGTGGTGGCGCCGTGTAGACCACAGTCAGACATTCTGGATGACAGTAGTACAGCAGCAGGCTCCAGAAGTGATGAGGGTTCCTCAGAGTGTAAAAATGAAAGAAAAGCTAGTGAAAGAATCAACTGGGAAAAGAATGGTTCGGACCCAGCAAAGGGGGCTGATCAGAGATCTGGTGACATGGCCGTGAATGGTTCAAGTGATGAGAATGTGACTGTATCTGAACATAAGTCTGAATCACCCCAGGAGTCCACCTTCTCGCCAATACAACCCTTCACTTCTGTTTCGCCAATTGAATCTGGAAATAGTAAAAGGCCACTCTGTGATGATGAAGCGAGTGATGGAGAAGTAGCAACGTCGGTGTCTCCAACTGCAAAGAAGAAGAAGACAGACAGAGAGGTCAGGGAAGAGCATTCAGGTGCACATAGTCTAGGTGTATCACATCGATTCAAAGTGACGTGTTCCTTTGATGAAGACTCCATCAGTGATTTTTCCTCCCCTCTAGTCGATTTTAATGCCTTAGAATCTGATCACGAAGGTGACGGTGGAAAGAGTGATAGCAGTGAGAAACGGATCAAAGCCGGTAAAAATGGATCACAGAATGGCGTGACCGAGAGTGATACTAACCAGAACTGCATCTCTGATGTTTCTCAAAAGCAGCCAAAAGCCATGTGTAGGGAGCCTGATGTCAGTATTGATAGGGTTGTTCCAACAGATGTTTGTAATATGTCATCAGACTCTACAGATGGTAATGACAACTCAACAAAGATCAAGCCAGCCAATCAAATATCACTGGACAGCAATCAACCCAGGTGTACCAAGCTATCTCCCAATCATAACAAAAAGGATTGTGACAAAGGGGAGAATCTATTGCAGAAATTGACAAGTAAGGAATCAACTGCAGAAAGAGACATGGCAGAAGAAAAAGAGAAAAGAGAAAGCAAGGACAATCATGGCAGCAATCACAGTGAAGATGTTGCTGCTGGCATCGATGTTGATGATGGAGACGGGAGTAGTGATGAGGAGAATGATGATGGCATTGGTGATGACGGTGGCTTTTATGATGAAAGTGATGAAGATGATAACAATTATGATGCTGATAACCACAGTGATGGGGCAGATGATATTTTTACTTCTTCTTATGCTGTTGCTTCTGATACTGATGACTCTGAGGATGAGGATGACGATGACTTTGACAGACGTCCCCCAAAGCTAATGAATAACTTTTTCAGGGACTCAAATTTTGATGATGGTGATGATAGTGAGGATGAGGATGACGAAGAAAAACAGCCTCCCCTGCTGATCAATGAACTTTGCAAAGACATAACTACTGATGATAGTGACGATAGCATAGGAGAACTATCTGATCCTTTCAGTAAAGTCAAAGTCAATGGCCATAGATCCAAATCAAGCAAAACTTCTGAGGAACCACCAATGTTACCAATAGCTACCAAAAGAAAGCCTACATCTTCACCGATTGTATCAGGAAAAAGAAAGCCTACATCTTCACCGACTGTATCAGGAAAAAGACAGAAAATTTGTACAGAGGAGAATTCTGACATTTCCAGTGCTGAAAGTAGTCCCAAGAAGACAGAACAGCCTTCATACAGCAAAGTATCTGAAGTAGCCGGAAAGGTGGCAAAAGCCCTCGGGCAGGCCAAGGACAGTGAAGTTGTTCAGAGGTTTAGAAAACATGCACTTTTGAAGGAGGAGTCAGACAAAAAAGCACCAGGAAGTTTACTGCCAACCAGCCGTACAAAGAGAAGGTTGCTGCCTAACGCCAGCAATGTGACCTTGCAGAACATAGATCGCCACCTTAGCAACTGTAACAATGTGTTAAAAGAACTTGAAGTTACTCTCAATGGCTGTGACAATTTAAACTGTGTGACTACTGTCAACAAATGGAAGTAAGTACCTTTTACAAATATACATTTTCCCATTTTCAGTGCATTGATATTGTACACCGACTCTAAAATTCCGCTTGTTTTCATAAGATATTACACAGAACCTTTCCAAAGCTGTACGTCAGCTTTTCTTGTATCATCTGCATGTTCACTTTTCAAATATGTCAGAATGAATAAGACAGGCATGATTCATTTCACCTCATGAACCTAGGCCCACAGTGTTCAACAATAATCAAGAGGTGCATGTATAAAAAGGAACGAGGCTGAAAAGAAATTCCTCAGATTTTCTTTGCAAAGCAACAGAAGTGGCAAGCAAAGGTTGTCATTTTGATGCATTTGGGGCTGATTTTCAGACATAAAGAAAAATTTTAAATCAGCAAAATTGGATATTGGTTGCCAAGGGACAAATTTTTTTTACCTCACCCAGGGAACAAACCCATATCACAAGATATTCAGATAGTTGCCTATGTGTCGAGAGACTCCAGGTTGAATAGATTCAAACAAATACCACAAGACAAATCCTACCACCCAATCGCAAATGAAGTAAAGTTTGAATCAATACCTCCCTTCCTCAGCATACAGTCGGTGTTATTTAGGAGTTGTATGTTGTAAAAATAGGAATGAGAAGGTGAAACTTATGTTTTCTGCTTCGTCAGAGATGAACTGAAAGAACTGCAGCAGAAGAAAACACTCCCCAAGACAGTGATTGCCGTGGTTGGAGACACTGGTGCTGGTAAAAGCAGTTTAATGAATGCATTGTTAGATGAAGAAGCAGTGTTACCAACCTCCGGAATGAGAGCATGCACTGCTGTGGTGGTAGAAATCATCAATAATGAAAGCTCCAGTCGCTATGAAGCAGAGATTGAGTTTCTTTCCAAAAAGGTGAGCTCTGCAATCTGTCATATACAGTGTATGTAATAAAATAATCGTGAAATTTAGGTTATTGCAATGTAGAATTCAGTTATATCATGAATATTATAATAATGCCTTAAACATGTAAAACAGGTCATCATAGATTTTTGCTCACTTTTAAGTTAACAAACGTCTGTAATGTGGTTATAGAATGGTGTAAACAAGGGTATAGTATTATTGATTGCATAGTTGTTTGCCATATCGTCGGATGGTAGCTGAACTCTAGGATTTCAAGTAGCATTATGATAAGTAACCTTAATTTCTCTGTTCAAAGGAATGGGATGATGAACTCAAGCTATTGCTGAATGATCTCATTGATGCTGATGGGAAGGTAAAATCACGACCAGATCCCAAGTCAGACGCTGGTATTGCATACTGCAAAGTACGTGATGTCTATGGTAAAATTGCATCCTACACTGAGCTCCAGGGCCTCAGGAATGTCACTAGGAAACTTGGAACAGTCGAAAAGATCTCGTGTCTAAGGGTAAGTTTTGCAGCTAACCTAACTAAATTTGTGTTGTTGGGCCGTTTCATACATAGGATAATGACACTTTGAGACTGTCGCAGTACTGCAGTACCGGTATATTTGCCATCCAAATGAATACCAACAGTGCTGTCCATATATACAGTCAAATCAATGTACCACATATATCAAACATACTAACTCAGGGTCCTCCACATTCATGAGGGATGAACCACCCCTGTTTTTTTAACAATCTATAACCACACACAAGAATATGTTTTCACAACAAAAGAATATGCATATAATGCGTTGTTATGTAAATTTTAGCACCCTATGTTTTTCCAAGCTGCAACTTGTTTTCATATACCTTTATGTAAGACCTACTTGTAAACTTTGTCAGTGCATATTCTTGCTACATAACAAATACAGTAAATGACAAAAGAAAGACACTGTCGATGTTGACATGTTGAAGAATTTTCAAAAGCTAATAACTGTTTTATAAACAAATTCTCCCTTGCATTTAGCGAATGGCATCAAATGCGAGTATTTATCTATTTTGTATTGCTACAACATACTTGTAATACATTTTCCATTCTTCATAAAGAGTTTGCATGTGGCTACTGTTCACAAGTACATTTTGAAAACATTTTGAAATGTATTTGATGTTGATGTCAATCATGTATGTCATTGTTAATGTCAATCATGAATGTGGATACTAACAGTTGAACAGGATGATAGAACTGCTTTTAGAAAGTGTATATTAAAGTAATACTAACATTTTGTGTCCTCTTTTCATCAGCCTCGTGAGTTCAGGCGTCAGATTGACCGTTACATTGATTCAAATGATGACGACGCCAAGGGATCTCGAAGTGGTGGCAAATTCTGGCCAATTGTAAAACGCGTCAAGGTGAAAATTCCAAACTGTGATGTGTGCAGCAGTGGTGCTGTCCTGGTTGACTT
Organism: Ptychodera flava; assembly: GCF_041260155.1. Taxonomy (NCBI): domain Eukaryota; kingdom Metazoa; phylum Hemichordata; class Enteropneusta; family Ptychoderidae; genus Ptychodera; species Ptychodera flava. The sequence goes on from NC_091940.1 coordinate 11,483,055, forward strand.
GCCCGGTGTCAGGGATTCCAATGCTGCCAGGGACAATATAGCCAAACAGGTTTGTAATTTCAATGCCAGGTCTTAGATCTACAGTCTTTTTTTACTCAGTAATTGTTGCACTGTTGAAGATTTTGTTTTATTTCAATGTGAGACTTTGCCTAATTCTTCTTCCAAAACACTTTCCTTGATGATGGCATGGTTTGAAGTGTAGTTTCATTGGATGAAATTTTTTCCAAAATACTTACCGTAATGTTTACATGGTTGCAAATGTAGTTTCCTGGTATGGAAGAGTGAAGATCAGTGTTTTATCTCACTATGCATATTGCTGTCAAACCTCGCATAAAATGTGTTCTTTTGTAGTGCCCTGTGAATTACTGATGCCAAAAGAGCAATCTTTGTAGATAAAAAAAGGCGTAGATTTGTATTTATAATGTAGAACTCATAATTTTGATCCAGTAATTGAGTGCAAGTCCCTTCCCTACCCCATACTACATATCCCAGGAGAGTTTCCATTCTTTTCTGCAAAGAAATCAAGGATTTTATTTTAGTGACTACAATGTTTCTGTATTATTGTATTTTATGTGTGAATTCCCCTTTGTAGTACCTGAAGACCTGTACAGCAGTGTGGGTGGTTGCAGACATCACAAGGGCTGTGGACAATAAGACTGCCAAGGACTTACTTGGCGAGAGTTTCCGCAGACAGCTACTCATGGATGGGCAGTATGGAAGTGTTGCTTTCATTTGTACCAAGAATGACCTCATCAATCCATCAGAAATTATCAGGTAAGAGTTCATGTAGTTCCCGCCTCGAAAGACTTACATTTGTAAACTTTTGCTCAAACTTTCTTCAAGCAAACTCTAGACCATTTTCTTTCAAAATCAAAAATAAAAGTAAGGGGTCACCGTGCAAATTTTGGTAGTAGAGAAACAAACTTCCCAACATTTACCCAAACTTTGAAACTCAAAATGTCGATTGTCCCTGTGTTCACTCTATGGGGAAAAAAAAATTCCCCATTTTCACAAAACAAAGCCAGTGAAAACTTTATTTACTCCATAAGCTTCAAAATGAGCTATCACCAAGTGGTGGACCAAAAGAATATTGTAAATGCTGGAGTCTGAATTTCTGTCTCGGAGGTGCATTATGCACTTCAACAGTATGTCAGTATGCAAACTTTGTCTGGACTTCATTACAAGAGAAGAATGTCACAAGTTTCTTGTACAACATTCACTAAAATGTTAGTCTGTCACCAACGTTGGTATCGCCTAAACAGTTCAAAAATCAAATGTCAATAGCTCCAACACCAAGAAGCAAAACTAACTCATGCAAAAAAACCTGCAAAATTTATCTTACTTTCTTTCATTGGCAGCCAATATTGCCCACACTATAAGTATATTTCAGTGATTTCCCAGAATAATCTGCATGAATGATGTTTGGGAGTCTGAAATAGTGATTCTTATTCTTCTGTATGCATCCTCAATCAGGGCACTTCATCTTGGAGAACAGTGCGAAGCCATTGAAAGTGAGATTGATAAGATCAGGGTTACTATGCAACCACTACAGGAGGAGAAGGAGCTCCTTGACGACAGGAAAGAGGATGTAGAAGCTGAAATAGAGTCAGTCCGAGATGATGTTAATGATCTCAAGAAGGAGATCCTTGACTTGAGGAAAATTGTGGAGCCTGTAGATCTGAACTTAGAGGAAGAGGTAAGTGTATTTGTGGAATCAGCAAAATTTTTAACAGTAGGAGAGCATGAAGGTGTGCATGATACCTGATCCAATGGACAGTTAATGCTCAGAGTATAAGACAAGGCAAGGAATTGTAGAGATTCATAGACTATGTTTTACAGTGGTTTGCTTTGACCCGTTGGCATTACATGAACTAGACATATTGTCTAATTTGAGGTGTTGCCAACACTGTCAGGTGTAACTATCAGCTAGGCAGTAATATCAGCCAATTACAAATAAATCAACTCTGCCAAAGTTGAAACATTGTCTTGCAGGAGGTTAGACGTAGTCAAAACAACTACATCTGAAAGCAAGTGACATGTCTTGGACAGTAATAGCGGGCTGTACGTGAACATGTGTGGTGGTGGTGTTTTGACTTCGTCTGATTTCCTGCTAGACAATGTTTCAACTTTCGCAGGGTTGGTTTCTTTGTAAGTCACTGATATTCAGCTTTGACACTGTTGAAAACATCTCAATTTAGACGATATGTCTATCGCCAACGGTCAACACAAACCACTGTAAAAACCTGAAGTGATGTTTCTTGAAGGAATAGGTGCTTCATGCCTTCACATTGGCATACGGTGTTACTAATGCCCATTAATGCAAGATGATATCTTTTTTCAAGTACTGAGAGAATTACCGTACTAACATATCAACTCATGATTTCTTCAAAAATAGTTCATGAAGAGACAGGCAGAGAGCAACCATGTCTGATTTCTACCATTTCCATCAACCATATTTACCAAATTTCAGATTTACTGACGATGCTACCAATTTAAAGGGACAAAGTTGGCCATTTTTCATGAATTTTGTTTGATGCGAGATACTACTTATATTGTCTGACATGTTGAAAGATAATGAATGGGTGACCATGCATATATTTGACCCCGGTTTTAGACACGATAAATGAAACCATCACGAAAATGAATAATGGATATGACCATTAATTCATGAAACGATGATTTCATTTAATTTTTCTAAAAGCGGGGGTCGAATATATACAGTCACCCATTCATTCAGTATCTTTCAACATGTCAAACAATATATGTAGTATCTCACATCAAACAAAATTCATGTGAAATGGCTGACTTTGTCCATTTAACCTGATGCCCTTACCATGACAGAGCCAATGTAAAATTTCAGCAAATTTTATTCAGCTCCCAAATACAACCACTGATGCAGAGACAAAATGTTGAGATGACACACTACAATCTCAAGATAATTTGGACAGACGTTCTTCCTGGCACACATGCTTTGATATGAATGTGGCTGTTTCAATGTTGATTGACTGTTGGTGTGTTCATGTAAATCTTTATTCCTAAAAAAGATAAAATTATGAATATACATCTATAGGATGATGAATCAGAGGAGTGTTCTGAAGAGCGCCGCCAACTTGAAGAGCTGAAGGAGGAGTTGCAAGAAAAGAGACACTACATCAAAGAGAAACAGAATACACTGGAAGAAATTGCTAAATTGACTGCAGACAAAATCAAGGAGGTAACGTTTTCTGTAAACATTTCCACGTAAATGCACTTCAGCAGTCATTTGTATGCCTGATTGCTTTTGCCACCATAGATGAATCTGAAATGAAATCAAATGTTTTATTTCTGGTATGTGGTTTGGGAAACTCTGAAAATTAGATCACAACAATCAAAAATGAGATTTTACCAATGTTTGTGGTGATCCAAGGGTCAAAATTTTTATCTTGTGTCAGTGTACAGTAACTACTGCCAGTGAAATGCAATACATCATTTGAAGATTAACTTTAATCATGTTCAATCATTTCTTTAACTTTTGAATAGGATACAATTCTTTTCCCAATAAAATTAAGCATATGAAAATTTAGTGTGGTCAATTACATCTAAAAACTCATACAGTCGAGGTAGGTGTCAAACAATGTGATGGAAGTAGTTTGCAAAGTCTGTAGTGCCTAACTAATGATGATGTGCACAATGTCATCCATTCAATTTGTCTCCAATTCTACAGATGCTGCCATTTGAGAAGGCCATTGAAAAGAAACAGATGAAGCTGAGAGAATTGTGTGCCAAGGCTAGGAATGAATTTGCCAAGACCCAGATCAAACGAGACTTCAAAGCTGGTCTCAAAGTAAGTAGAAAACAAAAAAGGTTTGATGATGAAACTTGTACCGAAAATGTGAAACTCATATTTGAGTCATGTTTTATGCAAGATTTAACAGCACTACAGGAAGGTAAAGAAACCAGAACAGTGTTAAGACAAGGAAACGTCTAAATTTTTGTAGTACACTAATTGCACCGTAAAGTTTGCATCTGAAAAGCCACGTCCTCATTACCAAAAAGTTCTTTTCTTACAGAAAGTTAAGTCACTACATAACATAACTTATCTCACAGTGAGAGGGCCACACAATGGAACAAGGAGCAAGCAGATTGAGATTACTAAACCAGTCATTCCTAGAGGGGCCTTATCCGACTTAGACCCCCTAAGTTTATATTTTTCCCACATGGTCCACTCTCCTTAACCCTTTCAGGCCTGACTTTCTGGTAATTGAACAGAACTACCCCTATAGATAGTAGTTTAGGCATGACAGGGTTAATGTTAAATGGTTTTGTGTTAAACAGATAGATAAATCATGTTTACCTTGATTTAAGAAGGAACTACTGGGTGTCCAGACTAAAATTTGTGTTCACGACGGCTTCAGTCTATGAGCTATACTGGATAACGTGCCATGTTTTTGTGAGCCAGGGATCAAGTTTGCAATCCTCTACTGTGAACAAAACGACACAAGGTAGTGTTTGAGCTGCAGGAAGTTTTTAGGTAAATTGAACGCACTGATAATATTACAGGAAATGAAGAAGAAAGCAGGGCTGCTCCCAGAGGATGCAGATATTGAAGATGACGAGGAAGAAGATGAATTCGTATATGACTCTGATGATGATGACGATGAAATTGTCCGAACCGCTGATAAGCTCAAAGTGTTCACTGTCAGCTCTACTGAGTATCTAAAACTGAAAGACAAGCTGACCAGAGATGGACCACCCCAGGTAATTTATCAATTGTAGATTTTGCTCTTCTGTAATGATAATTGCTCATTTTGCCACGTTGTCACAATCCGAAATATATGTCAGCAACAATGCAGTGTAAGTAGAACTGACTCAGTTTGGTTGACACATATTTTCAATCAAAAGTTTCACATAGAAAACAGGTCTCACACCCAACATGTGGTACATTTTCTAATAGGTCTATATTTGAAGAAGGTAAAAATTTGTTTAGTTGTCAAAACATGCATTGGTATGTTTGTTTAAGTCAAAAACATGTGATTTGAATTTTTTCACTTAAAAGAGTATAAGTAAGAATTGGCAGCACCCCTAAGTGATCTGTTAACGGCACTAGACAGCTGGATATACAGGGGGAAAAAACGTGTTTTGGATTTTTGAAATTCGCTTTTGTTTCTGCACAGTGAGCCTTCGAAGTGTGAACTGTCGGATTTTCGCATAAATTATCGGCTTTTGTTCACGTTTGTCAAGTTATCGTCACTTCCGGGGGGTTTATCAAAAATCTAAGACACGGTTTTTCAGGTCTATTCATGAAGTGTTAGCATGCGAAGAATCGGGGAAATCCGCCACGCGTCGCCGACTTACACTCATTTGAAGGTGCGCATACATAGCAAAAATCGGAACTGAGAAAATCGACGATTTGTGTAAACGTCCCATTTTTCACACAAAATCGCCGAAAAAAGTCGGATTTTTGTGCGTTTCAAAAAAATTATTCGATCTGGGTCTAGGTTAAATATTGGGCATCAGGTTAGAGAATTTCTGACAAGTCCTAAACATTAGTTCGCCTAAAAATGATGAAAATTGTGCGTAGAAACGTGAGGCTGGTCAGCGTAAGCGGTGGGTACTATTTACACGATAAACACTAGAGAGATAATTCAGGGCATAATCTGTTTGTCAAATACGTATCTAGCTTATAATTATATTAACTGTACACTGTTTGGTAACGGTTAGAGTCTGGTTACAAGACGAGAAAAGTTTAAAAAAATCATACAGCCGGAATGGTTTACAGGTCTGCGTTCTGCCGACGACGCGCGCTCGCTCTCTCGCTAGCGCTCGACTTCCGGTCTCACAGCCCGTAATTTATGCACGTACCAAGTGTGAAATGGTTGCCCAGTTCATTTTAGTGCCGATTTTTGTGCCTATAGTACAAGACGTCACTTGCTTGCTTGCTTGCTTTCGGAGATGAGAAGACCAACTCTCGATGCTCTAAAAAATTCTGTAGTTGAGAAGTTCAAGGAATGCGGGAAAGTCGCACTTGTTTTTGTGGTTTTCACATGTGATCTGCTGCAGTCCTTTTGCTCACCATAAAAAATGACCGGGTTTTCGTGCGCTATTTCGCTTTCCACTGTGACATGTACTATTATGGCCTCGGGTATGAAACCAAAATCAACTTCAGTTACACGTAAAAGCGATTCTTCATGACTTAAAATAAACGACTGAGGCGATACTCGACAGATTCACTCATTGTAAAATTGAAACGGCGACATATCGCGACACCCAGCGACACTCTCTTGACCACAGATAGAAATTGACAGGGAAGGATCGTGAAGCGACGTTTCGCGTACGTTGCTGTGCTCTAGACCGACATAACAGTGTCGGATTGACAAATTGGACAACCATGCTTCCTACATCCATGGACAAACTAAGTCCAAGACTGTCCAAGATATGGGCTGCTGTTATAGAACCATATTTTCCAGTGAAGATTAGCCTAAATAAATTCTCTTTGGACGGCAGTGTAATCTATAGCCCGGCGTACGATGCTATGTGTTCCGCTACAGCTAATCGCCTCGCTCACCACAACCCTGCAAAGACCCGTACGTAGGGTCGGTGACTTCAAATCCCTTTTGGGACTTGACGTAAAAAGCCAAATTACTGTCGAAATTCAGCGTTCTTGGGCCCAAGTCGTATCCCTGCCTACCTCAGCTACTCGATCGCTTCCAAAAATGCCAGTCTTTTATTCACTTTTCGTAAATAACCGTCGATGTCGGCAACTCTCTCGCTAGCCCTGTGTACGATGCTGTGTGTTAGCTGTAGCGGCCAACACACAACATCGCGTCCATCAGCTTTCCAGTTTGCTTCTTCGGCCCCCGTTTGCGTTTTCTACACTGCTTATACTGCCGGCAGTCATCAGCCATGTTGGATAGCGTCTCTTATGAAGACGTGCGCGCATGCGCAACATGGTGCGTAAAAATTTACATAATCTCCTCAAGGTATAACGATAACGCTGACAGTAATCCGGACCGTTAAAACAAAAAGAAAATAATAACTCGCGCAGTGGTTAGAAGGCCGTGTTTCACTAAAATTTAAGACATTTTCCAGTACAATGTTATCTCACAGTTTTCTCTAATAAAAAGATCATATTTCAGGGGTTCAGAATATGAAATAATCACAAAATCGCTAAAATTTACAAAGGAACCCGAGTCACTACCGTAAGTAAAACTGATCTTCGCCCGGTATGGGAATCTGTCATATTACTGTAAAGACCCTATTAATTCGACCACCCTATCTTTTTCTCAAAACATTATTTTATTTTACCCTTATCAGTTCGACCACCAATGGAAATTGGGAAATTCTTAATCTCTAATAATTCAACTAACCAATCATGACCAGCTGTTTTGAACATTTTATTTTCCATAAAATACACAAAACAATACAATGTACAGAACAGAATGTCTATGTCAGGATTTCAGGAAAGTCACCTTTATATGTTTCAATCATCCAAGACGGGAAGGATGCACTTATGAACCGTGAAAAATGTTGAGATCCCTAATAATTCAACCTCTAAAACTATTTTGCCTTTGTTAATTTTCTGATAATTCAACTATTTAAAATTGTAATTATGTTTTTCTGGTCAAATTGATAGGGTTTTTACAGTGTGTGCTTTTCCTAGGTATGTAGAAACGCAACGTTGAAGGCTGTAGTGTCTGTTGAAATAGACATTCTCATTGTACGACATTACAGCTTTGTAGTATGAATGGCATTATTTGATATGTCAGTTTCAGCCTGTCACTGTTTATATATTTAAATCTTTTTCCAATGAAGCCAGCCAGGGTGGTTGTATCAATGATCAGATGATGTGTTACTTGCTGATTAAACTTGTTCACCCCGATTCCCAGTAAACATCTCCCCAGTCAGCATAGATAACAATGGGTTTGGGTCAAACCATGATGATGAGAGGTGTTACTTTACCAAACCTTTATGTACTCCTCAGGTGTTTTCCAGCATTGAGGACACTCAAATTCCAGCCATCAAAAGATTTGTACATGATATCACATGCACAAGGAGATTACAAGGAACTGAAAGGTTGATAAGGAGTATAGGAAGATACCAAGAAGATCTGTTGAGCTACTTGACAGATGAAGGAACAGAGGTAAAAAAAATTAAGGAGGTCAAGCTTGATTGAATAGATCATGTTTTGGCTCATTTAGCGTAAACTTTCACTACAACTGTGTAATTTCATTCACTAAAGCATCTGTGACATTGTAAAAAATAACATAAAAATGGAAGTTTGATCGGGTAATAACTTTTGCAGAGGGGAAAGTTTAATTCTGTGACTTGTTATCACTATACAGTACAAAATTGTTCTTTGCGTGATAGAGAGAACACACATTGAGACAGCTTCTAGATTCCTTTTGATTTTGCTGTTTCACAGGACAAGTGGATACTGGTAATGACAAGTGTTTCAGACGATCTTTGAAAGACGAATTATTCATCTCCAAAGGTAGTTCTAACAAGAAATTCTTTATTCATACAGTTTCCAAAATTTTTCTTAACTAGTTTCCATTGTATTGATTTCACTCCCAAGAGTAAACGAGCCCGTACCAGTGCAAAGTTCACCTTTGACAGTCATCTTGGTATGCTGCAGAAGAACTTGAAACCCATTCTGAACACTCTTGAGAGTGACATAGATGAGGCGTTTGATGGATGCATATCACCCAAACTGAGAGATGGTGTCAATGCTGCGAAGGAGTCTTGCATAGCTATCCAGATGAAGTGGGGGTCTAAGGTGAGTCATGTTGTCTGTACATTAACCTGTTCATCCCAATATCCCATAAACAGGTCTGTACTCACCATTGATAACAATGAATTTGGGCCAAACCATAGTTGTGAATGGTTAAGTCACAAGTACTGTTGTATGTTGTTCTGAAATGGGGCATAATTAACAGTGGTCATGAGTCACGCTGCTTTTTTTGACCTCTGAACCCAATTTCGCCACTGTTTGTGATGACCGTTGACCTTGATGATGTCTGGCAAGCATGACAAATACCTCTTTAGATTGTGCTGTGTTTTGCCTGAAGTATACACGATCAGTTTCATTTTATAAGGAGTCCCTTGAAACTAAATATTTAAATTATTTACAGAGGGTATGTGAACACACATTGTCAAACAAAGACATATACACACAGACATGCACACATTAGTCACTATAGCTAAAAAAGGCAAGGCATTTGAAGAACACTGATACCAAGACAGGTACAATTGTCTCACATCGAAATGTTCAAATTTTTACTTCATACCTTAAGGTGAATAAAGAGAATCGCAGTGTTGGAGGTCTACATTGGGCAACGTACAAGGCCACAGTCAAACGTAACGGTGCTTATAATTCAGCAACGGCAGGACCAATAGATTTCAACCAGGACCTCTCAGAGCCAATGTACTCATCCATTATGATCCAGTGGGACAAGGTCTTCAGGTTTGTACTTTATGCCAAAATTAGGAAAAATTTCAGATTGTTTCAAATTTTCTATGAGCTGTTTAATTGGTTCATCAAGCAATATCACTCTATACGCTATGACTTGCATGATTTATGAGCCATCTGTATCTATTGATGTTAAGGCCAAACAAAAATAAAGATCGTTTCTGGTCATTACAGGTGTCATTTCAGAACCTTCACATCATGGCTTTTTTTAGGGGGTTACATACTCATCAGTACAGCTATCCTTGATATATCCCAGTTTGCATGTCCAAAAATGCTAAAAAGAAAACAGAAGTATTATGCTGCCAGTGATAAAATACAATAACTGTTGCATCAATAGTGCCAAACAAGTATTGTTAGAAATGAAAAAAAAAGAAAGGGGAAAAAAAGCCATGTCGCAGTATCACTTTTGCTGAATGTCAAGGACCAGAAACAATTTTTTTGCCTAAATTCTCTCCTTTGTAGCTTCTCGTCTATTTATAGACAGAGAAGATATTAGAGTTGAAAACCAGTATGGTTCTGTCATTTGAATCTTGACCTCAGCGTTATATTAGATAAAACTTTGTGAACTTCTTCTTTGTCTGCTGTGTACAGTGGTGTGCTGATGAGAACCCTGGATTCCTGCATACACTCCATACTGGGCACTCTGAAGAGGTTCTTCCTTAACTTGCAGAGAGAGTTGCAGGCCCTTGGCATAGCATTGGACAGAATAACCAGAGTATCACAACAGCAGTTGGACAGCGCTGCGATCAAGGTAACCACAGAGTTTTCTGCCAGAGTCAGTTTTGATAACATGTGAATGTCTTAAAAATAGATGCTATTATTATTCAGTTTGTAAAAATACAAAGCTCTGTAATTGATGCCAAGTATGCGAGCAATTAAGGCCAGGGAACATTTATAGATTATTAGAAAACCCAAGATCATTTCTGTCATATCCCAAAGTAAGTGTATTAGTTCTTCAGTTTACCCAGGAAACTAGGTTAAAGTGATTCAGCAGCAGTGATTGCACTTCCCAGTGTATTATGTGCGGCAAAATACGTTATTGCAACTTGATTAATGCTAACTTTGTAATATTCAAGATCCGATCAGCATTATTGTACTGTTATTGCAACTTTCGCGTAAAAAGTATCATTGTCGATCATTGTTTTCATTCTGGATACAGTTGAAAAGTGCAGTGGGTGAATTGAAGGTCTGGATTCAAGATAGTCAGAGGGACATCAACCGACTCATACCTCCCAGCATTCAAAGCTACATGGAACCAGTGTACAACACCTGCACCAATGAGAGTGGCAGTGGAAGTTTTGCCAGGATGAAAGGTCACATGGAGAGACACGTGGTCGTGGAGAGTTCTGTTATGTTTGATGCTGCCTCCACCACAATGCTGGAGCAACTCATGGTGTTGCAGGTGAGCTAGCTATGAGTCAAAGCTGACCTAATCACCTGATGACAGTCCCTTTTATACACCATAGATCTGAATGTTTCCATAATTCCAAATTCAAGAAAGAGTACATACACTACAGCAATTTCAAGGTTATAGGAGAGTAATTGGCTTTTTTCCCTACTTTAACTTTTTGCAGCATTCCTGAAATTCAAGTTCTGTAATTGCCATGAAGAAATATATCACAACACGAATGCCACTTTCTACCTGTAAACTACAAATTCTGAAGGTCTTATTATTGACATGTAAATATCACATGTCAAGTACAATTATATCATTCACACTCTTTTGTTTTTCCCACAATATTATTGATTGTCCATTGCCTGATAAGTAAAAAATATACAACACAAAACAAGGGCTCGATGCATACAAAGTGATACATTTTTCCATGTGACAATACATCAAGAGCATTAACGTATCTGATATAAAGAAGCTCAAAGAAGTAAAAACTTGGTCAATCACAGACTTGCCTACCGGCTATGACCAAATATTTTGATTCTTGATTTGTGGTTTTCAAAATTGCACTGCCAAGCCTGATAATTGCAATCACAGTAGGCATAAAATGGCAGCTTATACAATGTACGTCTGGGATATGCCAGCGAAAAACCAAAACATTCGTGAGAGAGCAGGTTACCATGTAAACTAGAACATTCAATTAAGAATATTCATCCACATGTACCAACACTTTCACCAGATGCACATGCACTGGTTTAATTGACACTTTAAAGCACTTAATTATGTGTTTTGTTTTATTTTGCCTTGCAGCAAGAAATTGTAGCACGTTTTAGAGCAGCCTGTGAGACTATCTGTGAGAATATTGCTCTGCATTATCAACCATTCTGGGATTTGCCCACAAAAACCAAAGCATTGCGAGAGAGTATGCTACCAGGTAAAATTTATCAACAACTTCATATGTAGTGCTATCTGATGTCACAGTGATGTATGACCCACTGACTTGAAATATAAACATAATGCTGCCCACAGATACACTCTATCTCATTTGCGGTGCTCTTTGACGAATTGCCCAAATCAGAGGGGTCTGACAAATATAGGTCAAAAGAATTGACAAGCCCGCATCAGTTTAAATTAACAAGGAAGTTAAATTTAGGAGTTTTGTGATCTATATTCCCTGTTGCTGCATTTGTCAGCAATAATGCCTGATTTGATACTCTGTAATCTGATTGAAATTTAGACGACTGGGGATGATCAAAAGTTCTCTTTAATTTTGTGGCCGGAGTGAAAATTCTATTATTTGTAATCTCTGGAATTCCTTTTAGTGTATGTGGTCTGTGTAAACACTGTTCCTAAGCCTATGAGCTCAAATGATTTCAGACTGGAAAGAAAATTAAAGATACTGTGCTGATATTTGGAAAATCTGAATACAGTTTCTCAATCCTATATGACAATACGATAGAAAGCAAACATTTTTTATCTTTTTCTGTGCTTGCATTTCAATTTATATAATGGTATAGAATGTGAAGGTATAAAGAAAATTTACTATAGCTTTATCAATACCAGTGAATTTTGTGATGTCATCCCCCCAAGATTATGACTGATAATATATTTAGTTATCCAAGATTGTGGCCCAAGAATTGATATGGTAATGTTTCTTGATGTACTTTTCAGGTATTCTGAGGAGCAGTGAAATGGTAAAGGCTCTGTATAAAGATGCAAAGATAGTTGAGTTGAAGGAAAACCTGTTGGACAACAAACCAGCAGGTTCTGCAACTGTTTCATCGGATTCAAAGCCAACAGGGGATTGCAAACCTGGTGGGCAAGTCACACCTGTGCAGCAGCAAACCATCACCGTGCCAGGGTCAAGTGGGTCTGGTGTGTCATCAGAGCCAAGAAGACAAGAAGTAATCCACAGCAAACCGCCTGATACAGCACAGCAGTACCATGCTCATAATTCTAATCAAGTGCCAAAAGGGTTCAGTCAATATGGTGCAGTGTTGAATTCTTTCAATGTTAAGCCGTCAGGTGTCAGTGTTCCTGGGTCTGGTCCATCATCCACTGTACACAGAGCCCCTTTGAATAGTATTCTTTCCATTCAAAATCATATTAAGACCCAAGGTGTCCAGTACAAGAGTGGCATAAAATTAGAACATGCTCAGGTTTCTGGAACACAAATCACAGGACCAACTTCATCGACCAAGACACAGGGAAAACCAGCCAACTACAGCCAGCCATATCATATACCCTGTATGCCTGGACAGCAGAGTGTTCGGAAACCAAGTCCCTCAAAGTATACAGCCTTCCAACTGCCTGGATCTAACACTGGCAGAATAGCAGCCATAGAAATGCCAATGAAACCATCCAGTATCCAGCAGGTCCCTTTGCACCCTCTGGCAGGGAAGCTCATTCGGCTGGAAAGTCCTGCGTCTCCCGCTGTGCTACAACAGTTACGTAACCAAGGTTGTGTCATACTGCCACCCCAGCAAGCTGTACAGGTGAAGACACCAAGTGTGCAAAATCTAACTCCAAGTCAGAATACAGCCGGTAAGTTCAGCAGCTCAGTGCTTTACTCATTTGAAATATCAAAACTAAGGAAATATGTATTGTTCAAGAAGTTTGTATAGTTTTCCACTTGGATATTTCATTGCTGTAAAATCACTGTATCAATTTCACTGTAGTCTGTTATCCTTTCATCTCAACTACTCGTTGTAGAGTTTCAGCTTTACCCGTACATAAAGAATGGTCACATCAAAATTCGGCAATGAAAGGATTTAAAAATCATGACTGTTAGATTTGCTATACAGAAGCATAGTGGGTCTAACAGATTCTCAGTTTCAGTTCACGCAATAAGGTCCCTTTGAAAGTTTCATTATTCTGAAAGGTACAGTAAAAACACAATTCTAAGCAGTTTGATGTACATCCATTTTACTGTAAGCATCCCTGAAGCACTTTTTCTGAATTTTGTTGGAAATATGCACACATCCTATATTGCAAATAATGACAATTACAGAGTTTAATGTGACCTTTATGTTGAAGTAGCTATGTTTTAACATTTTGATTTCTTTGGATTAGGACAACCACTACTGCTGGCTGTTATTTGCATGAAAAAAAAAACTGCTTGAGACGGAGCAAGAGAATAGTACACATAGGCATTCATATTGTCCCTGTTCTAGTAGCTAGAGCTTCATTTCTGGCATTTCCATAAACAATAGACAGGGCAACTTCAAGTAAGCATAGCTTAGAACGTGCCGCCATTCTTCCTCTTCATAGAAACCCTTGATGGCTAATGGCTTGCTTGTAAACAAAGATTGACATATTGCCTGATGACACCAGCCTTTAATCTTTTTTTTTTGTCAGTGTCTTAGACAATATTGTATGAACAAATATATACAGAGAACTATCAGTCGCCTTCTAACACTGCATCACTTTTCTCTTAGGCACAGCAGCTTCCAGAGTGACAACAGGACTGTATGCCATGCCTCACAAACCTGTCACTGTGAAAAGGGAGCCTGCTATACATACTGGTACTTCTTCTGCAGCGAGGACTTCAAGGACAACAACATCAACAACAACAACATCTTCCAATAGAAATACTAACAACTACAGCAGCATTAAGGTGAAACAAGAACCAGGGTGTATACCCTCCACTTCCACTGGCAAGAAGAAATATCGCTCCAAAATTGGTAAGTACAATACGTTGATAATTTGGGCAATATGTTAAAAAAAAAATTGAAAAACAACTTCGTTTTTGGGATCTGCATGACACTTTTATCTCTAGTGATGTTGTATCAAAAACTTTTAGCAAACGTAGTTTTGAGATCCTTATTATGAAATGAATTATTAGTCCCCACGGACACCGTCCGGGGGGACTTATAGGTTTGGTCATGTCCGTGCATGCGTCCGTGCGTCCGTGCGTGCGTGCGTCGGTCCGTTCACGCAGATATCTCAGAGACCCCTTAAGCGATTTCATTCAAACTTAGTACGAGGATTATCACCTATGCCGTACATATGCACGTCGATCTGTTTTACGATCTGATTCAATATGGCCATCTGGCAGCCATTTTGTTTACTGTATTTGATGTTGGTGCGTATGTTCACGCACATTTCTCGGTGATGCTACGAGCGATTCCATTCAAACTTGGTACATAGAATACTCTATATGTTATACATATGCACATTGATTTTTGTTTTGATCTGGTCTAAAATGCCTGCGTGGCGGCCATTTTGTTTCCTATATTTTACGATTGTGCGGGCGTTCACGTAATTTTCTCAGCGATACCGGGCGCGATTGCATTAAAAGTTGCTACCTATATTAATCTCTATCACATATATATGCACGCCGATTTTTGTAATGATTCGATCATAAATGGCTGTGTGACAGCCGTTTTCTTTCCTGTCTTTGATATCCATCCACAGGGTCCCCAGGTATGATCCACAGGGTCCCCAGGATGAAATTAATATTAATGCTGTGTCCATGCACAGGGGCTTATGAATGCAGATATCTGAGATATTCCTGTGCCAATTCTTTTTAGTCCCCACTGACACCGTCCGGGGGGACTTATAGGTTTGGTCAGGTCCGTGTGTCCGTGCGTGCATGCGTCCGTCCGTCTGTTCATGCAGATATCTCAGAGATGCCTGGAGGGATTTCGTTCAAACTTGGTACAAGGATAGTAACCTACCTCATACAGATGCACGTCGATTTGTTTCACGATGCGATCAAATTTGGCCGCGTTAGAGGACTTTTTAGTTTACACCTCCATAGACTCCCATGTATCCTATAAGGCTGTTCTCCATAGACTCCCATGTACCGGTATACGGCCAAGAAAAATAAAATTTAGTTTCTCATCGTATTCATATTGCAAAAAGGATGCAGTGACACAGTTTTTAGTCCCCACAGATAAAGTTCAAGGGGCTTATAGATTGGGTCATGTCCATCCGTGAGTCCATCCGTTCACGCAGATATCTCAGACACTTTGACAAAATGTTACGTGACCTTGGTGACCTTTGACCTCAAATATAAATATTTGTCCATAACTCAGTAACCACAAGTGCTAAACCTTTCATATATAGTATGATGGGACACCTTATGATGCCACATATTGTACCTCATTAATTATGTGCATATCTAATTTTGAGCGAGCCAATAGAGCTAGAGGTCTGATTTTTGGTATATAGGGATAACTTTGCAATACAATTTTTTTGACAAAATGTCACATGACCTCAATGACCTTTGACCTCAAATATACATATTTGTCCATAACTCAGTAACCACAAGTGCTACACTCTTCATATTTGGTATGATGGGACACCTTATGACGCCACATATTGTACCTGATTAATTATGTGCATATCTAATTTTGAGCGAGCCAATAGAGCTAGAGGTCTGATTTTTGGTATATAGGGATAACTTAGCAATACAATTTTTCTGACAAAATGTCACGTGACCTCAATGACCTTTGACCTCAAATATACATATTTGTCCATAACTCAGTAACCACAAGTGCTACACCCTTCATATTTGGTATGATGGGACACCTTATGACGCCACATATTGTACCTCATTAATTATGCACATATCTAACTTTGAGCGAGCCAATAGAGCTAGATGTCTGATTTTTGGTACATAGGGATAACTATAGGATAGAAATTTTTTGACAAAATTTCATGTGACCTCGATAACCTTTTACCTAAAATACATGTTTATGTCAATAAATAAGTAACCACAAGTGCTATGTCCTTTATATTTAGTAGGATGGGAGACCTTATGAAAACACATGGTTAACCTCATTAATTATGCACATATATAATTCTGGGCAAGCCAATAGAGCTAGAGGTCTTGATTTTTGCATATAGGGATTAATTAGCAATACATTTTTTTTTCAAAATGTCACATGACCTTGATGACCTTTGACCTTGATTATACTTATATATGCATAACTCAGTAACCACAAGTTCTTTACGCTTCAATTTTGATAGGATAATAGACTTTAAGATGTCACATCTTGTACCTCATTTATTATGCGCATATGTATTTCTTGGCTGGCCAATACAGCTGGAGGTCTGATCTTTTTTCCCGATTTAGAACCATAACTTAGACATGCCTCTTGTTTCAAATTGGGAACAATGATATAGACCTATGTGTCCATAGATCTGAACGCCACACTCCAGTGATACTTCTTAATGACCACATTTCCCTGCCCCATCAAGACTAATACTCCTATTACAAGTGGGGACTATGTCATTGTCAATGACTTGTTCTTGATGTATCTTGCTCTCAGCCATGATAATTTTGCTAAGCTAGCATATGGTAAATAGTTTTCAGTTGTTTCAGTGCAGTCATTCCAGTCAGTCAAGACAAACGGAGAATTTTGTCACTCATGATTTCCAAACACATAATAGTGCATCTGTTTAACAAAAAAATTTGGAAACTTATATTTTTATGATGAGCATGAAAAAGGTATGTTTTATTTACTGATGCCTCTATGGGATTGGTATCGTTGATGACCGTTGCCAAATAACAGCATTTTTCAATTTCATTTTCTTTCAGTTGATTACGTAGATCTGACCCAGGACAGCAGTGATGATGATACCTACCAACCACCCTTGAAAAAGAAGAAAGACAAGGATGATATGAAGAGATACAAGAAATATCACTAGGCACACCGCAATGTGACATCATTATATCTGCTTGCCAGCTGCAACAAATTCTTCTTCCAATTTGAAACTGCCTCAATTAAAAGGAAAGATCATAGTTTTTGAACTGTGAGTGACATGTGACACTAATTCACAAAGTACAGTATTATGCCAAGTATAACAGACAAGTCCATTGGTGAATATGGCTGCTGTATGCAAATCTGATGATAATGATGCATGAATATTTATAGTTGTGTGCATGCATCAAACACCATTATGTTTTGTGAAATTGGTATTTTACCATGCTCTCTAATGCCTTGACATGCCAGAGACTTTCAAATGGAAAGTATAATACTGAGAATAATGGTAGAGAGAGGGAAGGCAAAGACAGTGCCAAAAGTTTCTACAGGGAATTTAGAAAAGTTTATTTTTGTAATAATTTGAATATCATAATGTGCCATCATACTCAAAAATTTAATGAATTATGCCCTTCTCAAAAACTTTACTTATCATTTGCAGAAAATCTTTACAGAGCCCACTTTGTGCTTTGAAAATTATGGTTTCATTGGGCAAACCATAGAGTGTTTGTAAAGCAGAACATAGATAGCTTGCAGTTGTGTTTGATCAATTGTCCAGAACACTCTGGTTGTCATCTTTATTGGAAATCTCAGTGGGGGTTTTACACAGTTTGTGTGAGAGGTCAATCCAATTTACCTCAGATGACTGCAGAGTCATGCTTGATCAAGCCACATGTCCCTGTCGTACAATGCTCCGTGTCAAAATTGTGTCAAACTAAAAGAAACTGCTGCAGGATACTGCTCAATCAGTGCCGGTAACTTGAAAGAATCACAGAGCACCCCTGCGGCATATTGACAGTTGGTGTAATTGCTGTTTGTTTCTATTTCAGGATGGAAAGAAAAAGACATGATAATTCAAAGACATCACAGTGATTTAAATTCTCTGTCAGTGATGTGTATTTTGTAGTTGAATTGTGCATTCAACCATTTTCACACCTAGATTTAACCATTCTCACACCTAGATTTTTGGCGCAACGCCATATTATCTGGGGTAGTGTTAGAATTCTTCGATGGGAAGTTGGAGTACAAAAGTTATCTGATCACTTAATTAGGTTTTTTTGCAGAAAAGTTTCGTCCTCAGCTCTTACCTGGTGTTGAATTTAAGTTTCTGGACAAGAACTGTACCCCTGAAAATTATGGTGCAGGCAATTTCAGTAAAATTATGTCGTATGGAAAGTTTCTTCTGAAATACTGTATACTCATTTGCTTTCCTAATTGTATATGAAAATTTAATTCGTCAGATACGAAGGGATTATAACTGTTAGTTTTGAAAATACTTTTCATTATTTTTGTTCTGTAATACAAGTATATCTTGTCCCTGAAGTATGTTGAAATAGTTATTGGCCATGTGAACGCTATTTGAACAAAAGAATGCTATTCAGGATAGTAAAACACTCATTAATATAGGGCATTATATACATACCTACAGGCCTCTTTTCCTTACCTGAACAGTAAGAATTTTGAAATGATTTTGGAATAAATGAGCTGAACAAAAATGCGACAACAAATGGATTTTTAACGTGTTCACCCCAGTGCTATGTAAACACGTCCACAGTCACCATTGATAACAATGGGTTTAGGCCAAACCATGGTGGTCAAAAAGGGTTAAAGTAAGACAGTATTAAGGTCTAAGATGAGTGATCTCAAATCGTCACGCTTCCGTAAATTTATGTTCTTTACAGGCTGAACACACCATTACTTAGCTTTGTGTCTTTCGTTAAACTTTGTAATATTGTGCAAGAAATCTTGCTTAAATACAATTTCAAGTATGTTTATGTTAGGTATAGTCATAGATGTTTTGAAAAATCTTACTTCAACTGCATATCCAAGATAAATTCCAACAAGTATTTTTTGATTGTGTTACTTTTTCTCATTTTCAATTCTGTATTCATGCAAAGCTTTCCACTGTGAAGCCAATCGGAAAGGTCAACAAAATTGCCGACTATGCCCTTAATTGCTATTTTTGAAGAGCTTGTAGTTAATATTATATACCAAGTTTTAGTAAAACTAATGTAGTATTTTAATCTGTATGCTTTCTTACCTTTTACTAGTATACCTAAATTGTTTAGTATATAGATTGATTATTTTACCATGACAGTGTTATAGAAATTGTAATATTTTTTATTCGGCCAGTCAGTATTATTAAAGCCCCAGTATTTGTAACTTTTAACAATTTTTTTCATATTTTTGATTAAAATGACATCCTCAGTATGTGAAAGTAGACCATAATTAATACTGAATCGCATAGTTTGCATGCCCAGCCCGCCTCACAATTAACAGTAAAAGGAGTGAAAAATGACTTCTTGTCCGGACCAGAAGTCAGCTTTGTTGACACACGAAACGAAACGTAATCACACCACCGCGCATGCTCAACCACATCTACGCAAGTTTTACTGTGGCGTCCGTAGAAACCATACGCTCTTCGAAAAGGTCTGGTCCATCGAAACTGGAGACTCAGCTAAAAACGCGCGAACATTTGGTGAAATACCGGAAAGATATAAATATGTAAGTGTTTACAGATTGTTCCGACTATAATGAGCCGTGCAAACAAACGTCTTGAACAGCTAAACTAACGACGGAGGCAGTCGATTGTAAGCTTCATGCAAGGCACTGCACGTTCTGACCGATGGTATGGAGATCAAGTTTGCTGAATGAATTGAGAGAGAAAAACATGTATGAATAAAAATTCAACACTTCACCATTGTAATCATTGAACTAGTAGTTTCTTCCATTATGGAGTATAATGAAAATTTCGTTGAAAATAAATGACGGGACTGATTCTGCTCCTTCTACTCAAACGAAGTTTTGAGTACGGCCAGGCACAGTCCAGGGCCAGGCTACGCTGCAGGCAACACAGCCTATCAACTTCGCATATCGTTGCCGTACGGCGTAATTGAAAACGCTCAGAAAGGAAAAATTATATCTTGAATGCAGTACAAAAGTCTTCCTTATTAAATTTAAAAGTATTTCAAAATAATATCGAACGTAATGGGTATCTAATCCTCACAAGGACTACAGTAGTACAACAAGTATCGGCTAGCTGCGATGCGATGGAAGTTCGAACACAAGAGAGATCCCGGCCTCACTGCAAAGTCGTCCCCTGCGCACCCGGCCCGACAGCAAACTAACCTCTTGGTTTGATTCTGTTACGTTGTTTATATTTTTGTATAAAATTCATGATACATATCTGACTTTCACAACTGTACAATTTGCTCAGGCTGTAGTCTACAGACGATCGGAGGGAGCGAAGGCAGGCCCCAAATTTGCATGGACAATGCCCGGGACACTTATAGACGCTGCTCGATGAGAAAGTCATTCACATAAACCTAAATGAAGTGATCAATACAAAACTTTTAAACATCACTGGTTCTGAAAATTTATGATCAACGGTTCTGACCTACGGAATTTACACTGCGACGTTGTTTTTTGTGTGTTTGGCCAGCTACTAGACCTGTATGGCTGTACTGCAAGGAGGTAGTAGACTGTACAAGTGCAGCGGGGCCGGGCCGAGATTGGTGTGGGGCCTGCAGGAAGGTAAAATTGACAGCGTCCATTGCAGAATGCCCGAGTGTTATCCTTTCTCGTTTGGGAGGAAATTTACCGCTGTATTCAGAATGCCTTTTTACCAGTATAAAAGCTCAGTAACTGATGCATCAACAGCCAAGAGTCTGTAAATTTCTTAGCAGTAGCTCCATTGTTTTTTTCTAAATTTTCGCTGAGATACAGCAGTGCGTATACTGGTCCCGATCGTTCTGACTAAGGCGTTCACAGCTGTTTAGGGAGCCGTCATTATTTACGATCTGGGGGTCGGAGGAATTACATCAGAAACTCCGAAATTTTGAGTCGCACCCCAGCCAACCATGATGACTTTGAGTAACCCCCTCTCTAACAGAAAGTTTGGCTTACCTGAGCCCATGTAATAATATGTAGATATAAAAGCTCACCTAATAAGCAGTCTCCGATCATATAGTATTGTTAAATTTGGATGGGTAGCATGTCATTATGGTATGGTTAATGTCCAAATGGTTGTTGAACTCAAGTCAAATAAAATATACATTTCTATGATAATATGAAGGATGAATTCACAACAGTTCAGTTTTGTCCTAGACCCTGTGCACTTATAGTGATATCTGTCGAGAACATTTCTCCATGACCAAGCCTCTCCTTCCAACCCTGGTAACGACTGCAGAAAACTACTGTGTGACATCATCATCACCACTGTTGATCCTCATCTTAATGTTGCTGGTGCCATTGCGTACATGAACAACGATATCATTCTCATCGTCACTATCTTCTCTTTCATAATAAGTATTGCTAGTAGTAGCACCTACTTGTAGTTTTTTGCCTTGCTTCATCTAGCTGATATTGATTTGTACTGTTAGAGTATTTTTCTTTTTATTTAATATGTTTCAGAGTAAAATATATATAATCAACTGATCATTATGTCATTGAGGACAGAGTAAGACAAAGAAAAAACATTTTGAGCACCCCTCATGACTTTCAATTTTTGAACGACCCCCAGGTCGTAAATACTGACGGTTCCCTTACTTGCTGCCAAAGGCCATCGCGTTCACTGCATTCGACAGCCTACCATACATTGCTAAACTATGTTGCTTCGATTTCGCAATCACCTTGCCGCTAAAGCGACAATCAGCTGAAATTATTATTGAAGTTACTCAATTTTGATAGCTATTTGCCTACAGAAGTGAGCCAAGTGTATATAGTGTCGTCTTGATTTTACATCGGTACCCGGAGTTCTAAGTGACCAACTGCAGGGTGCGCATCGGTGCACTGCTGCCGACTGCAGTTTGAATAATCCGTATATAACGCACACGGTACCAGAATAGAATGTTAGCCTCCTCTGCCAAAGTTCTGTATCCTCTGAAATACTGTAGCAGTACGTATTTGAACGGAGAAGAACAAAATAAAACCACTCGCAGGTCATTCAGACGGCGACCATGGGCGATTACCCGGACAGTGTAGCGTGGCATGGCAAGGCCCCAGGAATGTTGCAGGCTCGATGATGTCATCAGTATCGGCGTTCTCGATCACGTGCACAGCCTACAAATTGTCAACAAACCCGCGCGGCAATCCAACTCGATCGGGCAATATTTAGCGTTTGTATGTCACTACAGGAGCACAAATTTGGTTTATTTCTTTACTGAACAACATTTCACAATGGATGTAAGAGAATAATATGTAATTTCGAACATAAAAAGAGGTTAAAAGTTACAAATACTGGGGCTTTAATGGGTTAAACCAAGGACTTATTTAGTTTGTGCATTACTTTTAAGGTTTCGAGCTTGCATGAGATTGTAATTCACATTTACAAATTGTGAACCATTTTTGATGTTTTCAATAGCCTTTCAGTGTTATCTGAAGTAGCTGATTTACACTGAAGTGTTGTATAATGTTTATATTTGCTTTCAGGTGGGAAGCACCCTGGGGACAGATATTAAGACTATCAAACTTTTTCAACACTCTTTTGGTCTACCACTTTTAGGGGCTTATTCTGAAGCTCATTTACGTAACTTAAGTTTTCACCGGCTTACTTGAAGTTTGAAAAAAAAGTAATTTTTCCCCCCCAAGACGTAACACAGGGATGGCAGCCATTTTCAATTTCAAATATTGGTAAATGTTAGATAATTTCTTATTCTAGTAGCAAATTTGCACAATGACCCCTGAGTTTTGTTCCTGATTCCATAAGGGAATAATTTGAACTTTCCTTAATGGAAAATTTGAGGAAAAGTTTAATTCTTTCAATTTTTAGGGGCATACTACCTGAAGTTAATAAACCAACTGTTATATTTGCATTTTGTTAGACAAGATGTTTACCATTTGTTGCACATGAATCCACATGAATCAAAACTTACAAACTGCCATTTCAAAGATTTTTGACAGAGTGATTTTCAGGACAAAATATCGTGCAAATGTTACTCCTAAAGAGCGCCCTCAGAGTTTAGAATTTGCTTTTGCTGAAAGGCACAAGTTGAGATACTGTCAAGTGCAAAGACATTTGTGGCAGCCTCGCCATATTCTTGTTTGGTAGTTTCATAGATGTTTAATCAAATACTTACAGATTTTATTTTTCAATGACAAATTATTTGCATGCTTATTTTCTTATCCATGTAGCAGAGAACTGAATCATTTAAGCACGCTTCATGTGTTTGTCATTTTGTTCCTAGGGAGAATGGCTGTTTTTATTTACGGAACAAAGTGTATGTTTTTTAACCTTTTTTGTGATATCAAAAACATGAAGATGTTAAAAGCATAACTTCAAGTGACAAAATTACCCCTTTGCAGAATGTAAACAGATGATTTTGTTCATTATTTCTTGACAAAATGAACTCCCATTCCAATATGGTTTCCCATGACAAACAAACATCAAAATGTAAGTGAAAGCTGCTATCCTTGTACATATGAAAGACACTGCCAATCAAGATCTCATAACGAAAGCTTGCATGAGTTCCAAACTTTATGTAACTGTAAATTCAGCAGGGTCAAGCCATCCACCGTGAGAGTTGAACACTAAGAACTTTATTTTAGTGTACATACATAGGGAACTCTGACTGAACAACAGTAAACAAGTAGATAAAAATAGAAAATAAAAAAATAGAAAACATAAAACAAACAAGTAAACAAAAAACACAAATGAACAACTGAGGGATAAATTGCGAGACATCCATGAAACAACAAGATTCACCTTGCTAGGGAATGGTCTTCTCTATATACTCTACATCCATGAAACAAGATTCACCTTGCTAGGGAATGGTCTTCTCTATATACTCTACATCCATGAAACAACAAGATTCACCTTGCTAGGGAATGGTCTTCTCTATATACTCTACATCCATGAAACAACAAGATTCACCTTGCTAGGGAATGGTCTTCTCTATATACTCTACATCCATGAAACAACAAGATTCACCTTGCTAGGGAATGGTCTTCTCTATATACTCTACAATTGATCTGTCAGTCGTTTGATTGTTTGCTTACATGGTTACTTGTTTATCTTTCTTTTTGTTTACTCGTTTGTTTTTGTTCATTCTGTCAATTTTTTTACTTTTTTCTATTTTTTTTTTCTGTTATTCAGTCAGAGTTCCCTGTGGTATATACTCTAAAATCAAATGTTTTACCGAATGTTTTATCTTGTCTTGCTGCAAGCAGAGTTAAGGTTGTGCTCAGTTGGCCAGTATTAGGACATGTTTCAAGTCAAACAAAATAAGCATTGTCTCTGATTAAACAAAATTTGTAGAAAAGGCTCCAAAAAGAGTCCCTCTAACTATCCTATTCTGATTTTGTAATTCTGATAAACTTCCTAATCTTTATATAAAATGCCACCTTATCAACACTGAACAATATATAATGAACCATGTAATTTTCACTTTACTGTTACGAATTTTGATCTACCGACTACAAAGATTTACTAAATTTACAAAGATTTTAAACCTACAAATGTCATTATTTTCTAAAGTGGGCATTTCTGTTTATCAAACAACATTTCTTTCTTTCTTGATGACATTTTCCTCTGTTGTGACTTTCTGTAATTTAAAATTGAGTCTACAATGTGCTGTAAAAGATATTCTTATCTCAGCATTTATGACCTTGCTCAAAGGGTCAGGCATGCTAATTCTGATGGATTAGAGGTGATACAAGAGTTCGAAACAAAATACACTTCAATCCCAATATATTTTCAAAATTCATAATTTATCATCAATAGAAAGCTGTTTGTTGAACTGTGCATTTCTGTTGATTGGTGCTTTGACACATCACCACTGCATCTATTTTATATAAACTCTAGAGTTCCCACATGTAAGGTATTCAGTCTTGTTAATTAGCCTACCTTCTTCATAGCTTTGGTCAGTCAGCAAAGCAAGCCAGTCATTCTAAAATTAAACAGCCTGCCTCATATTAAAACCACTACCTTTTATGCAAAATTCACACTCCTTGGACGTAACATGTGTTTTTGTATCCCGCTAGTTTTATTGTTGACACAATTTGATAATGCTGTGTTACAGATTGAAAGTTCCATATATGTAGAAACTTTCAATCTATAACATAGTATTATTAAATTGTGTCCACAATAAAACTCATGTTTAGCTGTTGGGTACAGGCATGTTGCATAATGGATATTCCTATTGTATGTAAGACTGGTCTTGCTGTAATAAGTAAATGTTATTATCTGATACTATTCGTTCTGAAAAAAAACCTTCATGAAAATTTTAGTACACATTTTGCAAATTCCATTTGTGAACTTTAAAAGCATTTTATTAACCTTTGTTATGCGTACTTAACAAGCATTATACGTACCATATTTTCAAAGTACATACTTATCTGTATCTTCTGATCATTGTGTTAATATGTAGCATAGATGTAGACTGTTATTATATGGAAATCTTATTTACAAAGCTTTGCAATTCAGTATTTCTATAAGGTGCTAAGTTTGATTTTTTTAATGATTTTATTGAATAAAACCAAACTTCCAAATTTCCATTTTAATAAATATGCCAGTGTAACCTTTTTTTTCTATCCTTGTTTTAATTTTTCTTTTGCCAGTTCCATCTATTTAACGTAATAATTATATAATTTCCATACAATAACAGTGGAAAGGAAGTCACCTGAATACAGTTAACTTTTTAAAGTTTTCTATAACTTTGAAATTTTATCAGTGGGTTCCAAAGGATGTTCACATTCAAATTCTTTTGAATTGTAATAGAAGTAGCAGTATTATGGTAGGGGATGTTATAATTTTGTGGATATTTTTGTGTGAAATTTGGTATGCAGATTTGCAGGGATATTCTCAGTTACTCCTGTCTGATTACTGTTCTGGTCTTGCTGCCTGAAAAATAATTGACATTGCTTTGAAATTTGACTTGAGGTGTTCCTGAGATGTTTTTATAGGGGCAGGTTTTTTTATGAGCTTCATCTTTATGCAAATTGTACAACTTTTAAAGGAGTACAAAGGATTTCTTTATTACAACAGCAAGGTATAACAGAAGTAATACTCCTGCTTGCATTTGTGTATTAGGTAAGTAAACTCATCAGACAATAGACACAGCATGGTGATTAAACTTTTACGCAAGATTGTAAAGGGCAGTACTAAGATAAGACCAAGGCAACAAAGGTTGGTAGAATAAATGTTTATTAGCAATACAACAACACACCTCACCCAACCCTAGGGACGAACATGTAGGCAACCCCTATGGTTCTACTCCGGAATAAAGAGGATGTCCGGTTTTCTACAGACTCGCTGCGCCAAAGAGATCACGTGATGAAGGTACAAATAAATCCATGCGTAAGATGTGCATAAAACTACATGTATTTCTATGCATGTTTGCACATGCAGTTTTGTATTGGGATCCATTCAAAAATCCGGATTTAATAACTCATTTGAGTACTTCATATAGATGTTGCTTTGTGGGATCGTTTGCGAAGCTGTTACTTTTAAGTTCAAGTGATGGAGACAGAGGTGTCGGCTCTATTTCTTCAAACTTTATCACTACAGCTATGTTGAACTACTGCTATAGTGTATCAGTGGGTGGATAAGTGGGGACCGGTCAGTTCCAGTGGTAAGCTATGCGCAGCGATGCATACATACACTAATAAAACCATTAGATCTCGGCAAAGGATGGTCAAAAACAAAAAAGATATCAAAGCAAAAAGTTAAGGGAATAACATTTTCAGACTAGATTGCAAAATAAATAAAATCAGAACTCAAAAAATTGTAAATCTGACAGTTTACCCAGAAAAAATAGCACATCGTGATCACTTGCAAAAATATAATTGTGAAAAAAAGATATTCACAATCTGATTATGACCTCCTCTCCCTCCCAAGATCTGATGGTCCGTCCCTAATAAAGATTTAGTTCAGGCTGTTATGTAAATATGCGTAAACAAAGGATATTAGGAAGGAACTGAAAAGATGGCAATCTGTCTTCATTGTCAAGGAATAGAGAAGTTGCTATCTTTTACCCATAGGAAGTGGCTAACAAAACCAAGAATTTCGGATCACAACCTTCAAATAGAATTGGGTAGAAGGTCAATTCCAAAAGTTCCTGCAAATGAAAGACTGCAAAACATTTTAATTCTTTAGTCGAGGATGAATTTCACTTTGTAATAGAATGTCCAAAATACACAACTTATCGAAATATTTTATTTTCATCCACAAGTTTGTATAATGCCGGCTTTCTTGATTTGAATGACAGAGAAAAGTTCATGTATATATCTTTACTCACAATTTGTGAGTCCAAAATGAACTACCACTTGCGAAATTTATTTCTTGTACTTCAGTTCCTCCCCCAGCAGCAGCTTCATCCAGTGTTTGTTGAGTTTTGTAATTTTTGCCTTACTATACTCCCTTAGTGTGTTGCTGAGCAATAAAGTAATCTTTGCATGTCTCAACATGTTTGTAATATATTGATGATCTGGAATCTTTTTAAGACGTACCTGAGTTTAAAGGTGGTTATCATTTACATATTAATGAACTTTCACAGTTGGTTGGAAGGGCGCCGGCAACCACTGTTAAAATAGCGCCTCGATCGAAAGTCTCAAACATTCCTCAAGGAATCTTATAAAAATTGAGTTGCAAATTTGGTTTACCGATGCTGATATTTGAAATTCAAAATGGTCGCCATCCCTGTGTTAGTTCTGTGCAGAAAAAAGAAATTTTCAAATCGATTTTCGAAAAACTAAGACGAAAACTTTTCTTACACCAAGAGCTTAAAAATGGGTCCCCACAAAAAAGAAGTGGTAGATCAGAGTAGAATTGGTAAACTTTGAAAGCCCGAATATCTGTCCCCGAGGCGCGTTTGCCTACCTTAAATTTTCTACTTATTCTTGACCGCGGAGTGACGTCACTTTCACCTCACGCACGCGAGTGAGGTGAAATGGGATTTGACTTCACAGGACAATGAACAATGCAGAAATATTATGTGACAAAGTACAGAACTTAGTGTTTATCATTGACATGATGTTGAAACTTTGAATACTGCTGTAAATGTTGAAAAATCCACACTTCAATATTTTGTTCTCTCGGCAGTGTGACGCAAAAATGACGAAAAAATCCGCAAGTTCCCGGATGTCCGCGGTCAAGAATATCGATGATTGAAATACATGACGGTCGTTAAGGACATTTATCAAATCCATATCAGCTGTATCGTGTATTTGCTTATTTAGTGATATTTTAGACCATAAACTGTAAAATCATATTTCAATTTACAACTTTAGTAAATGACTTTTCAGTAAATGCATTTTAGGTGAAAAACATTTTCCACTCTGACACTTCTTGTCCGAGAGCTTTCTTATCTGATAATTTTCGAGCAAATCCCTATTCTCAGCTTTCCCCTATATCAATAGTGGACTTTTTGAATAATTTTTGTGACTTTAATAAATAAATAACCTTTAATTTCGCAAGCACAACCAGTTTTCTGCCATAATTTATTATCTAAATGTTAAGACCTCAAACCTGTCCCGGATCTCAAACATGATGCATTCATTGTACAGTGCGGAGGCCTACTTGAATATTTGCCATTGTAAGAATACGCCGAGAGGAAGGTGTACAAAACGTTGCAGGTGGAAAAATAATTCCATCGACCCCATCAATCTTCAAGGTGATCACGAATATCAAACAGCCTATCCCTAAATTCCCCAATAGTCTTCCTATATCGGTTGTCAGTGTTATATCGGAACGTATTCCGACTCGTCGGCATGACGTGCAAAATGAACAAATAGCCAGGCCTACTCACCAACAGTTTCTTGTAAAGCACAGATCGATATCGCTCATCCACCGTAAATTTTCAGACTCGGGAAAGCACGAAGCGGTCACAGGGTCTCCAAACGGCTGTTAGAACGTAAAGGTATTATGCAAATGGAGAAATGATATAACACGTTTCCGAGGCTTACACAGAAGTTTCAAAGTTTCAAAATTAATTCCTATACGTGTCGTATTCGAGCAGACGATAAAGCAGTGAACATTCGCGGGTCCTCGGTGACGTCACAAATTTTGGCCAGATGACGTACATACCGGTACATTAGCTCCGAATGAGCCTATATATTAAAGCTGGAGACTTGGGATCGAACTGTTACTGATCATAGATTCAGGCTTTACAATAGAGTAGTCGGTACTGTACCCGATATACATTTCTGATATTTCAAATGCAGTATCCTGTCTATTTGAACATTGTAGACGTTTTTGTCATTTCCTCTCTTATATAATACCATGGCTACTGGTACGGTTTCTTGCTGTTGGCTGGCAAGATAAACACTTTCACAGAAAAATTTGGATAACTTATCGTACGAAAATTTAGGGGATTTGCGAGTCGCATTTACAATGATCGTCAATAACGAAATTCAAATTCCCAAAGGCGGTCAGAGATACAGAAGTAGGCTATTAAGTTAGTATCGGCGTCTCGAAAATGAAAGGCCTAAACTTTTGCTCAAACTTTTCTCAAGGAATCTTTCAACCATTCTCTTTCAAAATTAGGAATAAAAATTTGGATTACTGTGCAAATTTTGGTACAGAGAAACAAATTACCCAAAATCTACCGATATGAAATTCAAAATGGCCTCTGTTTTTGTGTTAACTCTATAGAGAAAATAACATTTTCGATTTTTGAAAAAACCAAGACACTGAAAAGTTTGCTGACACCGAGAGCATTAAAATAAACCAAACAAGTGGTAGATCGGCTACCTTAAAGTAAGATAACAGACATTTTAATTTCAATTACTGAGTTTTGTCTGCCATGTATGAATTGAAAAGCAAGAGCAATGGGATTGACGAGTTGAGGGGCAATGATCGGTGAAATTACAGTGTCGCGATACCTTTTGAAAACAATGAATATACCACCTGGTGTGTATTTTAAAACACGGAATGTTCCACTTCAACACCTGGGTGTTCATCAACAAGTGGCATTTCGATCTCTGTACTTGGTCAAGGATTACAGGGTATCGTGATCTAGTTTTCCTTTCATCGTATTTCCGTTTCTTTCTTTCGTCATTTGACGATGGCTTTGATACGGATCAAGCCTTGCATTCTGTTCTCTGCGTTGATTATTTTCGACATAGTATCGCACGGCCTGGAAGGGCGCTTCGGTGAGCAATTATCGGACAAGACTGAGGATGATCTGTTTGAAAATATGGGCCAGGCGACCGTACGCCAGTTCCAAGTCGTTGACGGTCTCGTCGAACTTGATATCAGCATTGAGGATGTTACCGGTAAGTCTTTATCCCTTTTGTCGGTCTTTGCCTGCCAGTTGGTGAACTTCAAAACACGGAATCACATTGCGGGATATTTGTTGGGAAGAGATACAAAGTTGATGATCGTCGTATGGGCTTGATAAGTTGACGTGTCGAACACGACTGACCGCCATCGGTTATTACAGGTAAGCGTGTAAGTGGTAGGTCTAAGTAAAGTGTGCTAGACATCGTTCATCGACACATCATCAACAATTGAATGTCTTCTATGATCACAGAACAACTAAAATTTTCTATTCGCCATTGCTCCAGACAGTTGTACCTTCCTTCGTACCGTTGATCGCCCCATAAATGATGACGAAGACACGGACAGTAAGCTTATTGAAATTATTCAATTCCGATGGCTTTCTTTATTTCGCACGGGACAGAACATGGGCGTTTGATCGCGTTTCGCCAAGATTGACTCTGATCTGTCGATAGTGTTTTTGTCCATGTCTTCTCGATACTAATGGTCCCGTTACGACAGAGTCTTATTCAGGCTCTTGCGATTAGTCAGGGCGAATTCATTTGTCAACGACTCCTTGCATATTGTGCTCATTGAATTATAATTTGTGGGGCTCATTATGTTTACTTCAGCTTACTTTACTCATAAAACAAGAAGCAAATATTCTGCAGTCTACTGGTATAAAATATTGAAAGTATCATAGTCCCTATATCAGATCGTACTTGAAAATACCTTAGGAAATTTGTCATGTATTTGAAATGTGTAAATACATTGAGTGCAGTGGATTATTGAAGTGGTACATAAAGGGCCAGTAAGTGTAACTTTTGATGATTTTCAGTAGTTTTGCACTTTGTGTCAACTATAGTTTCTTATTCTACTCCCCAAAGCATTTTAAAACACCACTAATCATCATACCAGCACAGCGTCTACACGTTTAAATGCACTGTTATTGTTCACGGTATAATTATGGTCCGGCCTAGAATTCACTTGTCAACAGTACCAATGCAGTCATGTCTGCACATGTGCAGGCAGAATTGAAAAGCTGGATACTGTGTATCAAAACGTACTTTGGGGAGTAGAACAAGAACAAGAACCTGTAGTTGACCTGTAAAACAAAAACAGTGAAAAAACTAAACATGAAAAGCTACAGCCACTGGCCCTTCAATGCTCCGTATTCCTGTCACCTTTCCTACTTTTAAAAACTATACATGACGAACAGGGCGAAATTAGAAAACCTCCATGCCTGATTTGACATGGATCTGTACCAGCTGTAGACTCTTTGCTTGTAATGTATCAATTTTAGTGATAGGTTTCTGTATCATTCGCCATTACACGTAAAGTATTATTGTCCTGTCCGTAAAATGCAGCTTCTTCGACGCGTACGCTTTGACGGTAAGTTGTATTCAATTTTTCGTCCGGAATTCATGAATAGCATTGCATTTCGTACCCAATACATTTTTTCTGTCAAGGCCAATGATTCGAATTTAACATACCCATGGAGGCGAACAAAGAAATAACACTTATTTTTAAAAAATAAAACTTATTTCATGAAACGGAAATGATGAAAATACTTAAAAGTTACTGCTATTGTCACTGTCATTCTCTCAATAGGAATTGATGAACTTTGGGTGCTTGATTTCCAACGCTTCACATACAAGCCGTCACTTCCGGTGATCACCAATTATGGCAAATTGGTATCATCTAACACTGGAAGTTGTTCGAATATTTACGAAGATGCCGAGATCGAAGACCAATATTTCGACGACGACTTTTTCCGCGATTTCAATGGCACAGGAAATAAAGACCTTTTCAACATCTACTTAAGGGGCAATTTGAGCTCAAACGAAACAACTCGCAAAGATTCTGTAAGTCAACAGATCTTCATTTTCTTTTACATTTGAAAATTGTTTCTGTTATTTCTTGTAGTGATTTCAAGTGTACAATTTGGCGCTACGTGCGATGTCCAAGTTTAACAGGTGCTGTGCGAGCTGAAAAGTCTGTGGGGTGGTCGATAGATGGCGCTGTTATAACCACTATCTGCATGACCTGTGGTGACCACTGATGTGTGATTGATGGATCATGGAGGTAGAAAGAAAGATGGATAGTACTAGCAGCTTGCATGGCTTGTGCCGGTCACGGTCACTGTCCGTGTGCCAACATTGCTTTTTATACCGCCCCGTAACTGGGGCAACTGGTAAAAATTCGGGGTAAAAGCACCGAATTCGTACACATTTACCTCATTTGCCTATGACACAACACAAAGACGACATTACTGTTATGCCATGGATGGAGCTAACTAGCTTCGTTTCCAGCTCCATCGTTGTACCAAATTGACATGGAATCGTGGATAATGTTGGTATCAGTGTGCAGAAGTGACCGCTAGAGGTAATGAAAAAAGGTAGCGACATTATCTTTAGACATAATAGTGATGTGTTCAGTGCATGGGAACACTGTATGTTTGCTGCGTCAGACGTACAGATTTAATATGACGTACTTTTCAAACGTACATTTCAAACAAAGTACATGCATATGTCCCTTAAATCTTCTCACAATCTACCTTTTTCCTGATCAATTATGGTAATACCACAGACTTTTTTCTCATCGAGTTTGTAGGTCAAATTTATTGGCAACCTGACTACTTTGATCGAGTGCAAACGGATGGATGGTTCCAAAGTTTGGGACATGCAAATCTATGATGAAGAAATAGAAGCCAACACCGTGCTGTACACTACCAATGTACGACCCGCGGTTACATATAGCGGATACAGTGGCTTCAATGCAGTACCTGTGGCGTTTGTACAGAGTCACATCTCCCTCATATGGAGGCTATCAAGATTCGTTATTTTTAAGTAAGTTTCATTGCAATCTACAGTAACTGACACAGCTGATATTAACATTTATGCCAGGTCTATTAAGTGCAAGTATACTCTTAGAATATGAGTACTTGGCCACCCTTCTTAAGGTAGAAAGCACCTCAGGGGCAGATATTCGGACTCTTTAAACTTTTACAGTTCTTTTCTGATATACCACTTGTGGGGATTCATTTTAAAGCTCTTGTGTAAGAAAATGTTTCACTGGCTTAGTTTTTCGAATTTCAACAAAAATTAATATTCTCCATAGAGTTAACACAGCGATGGCGGCCATTTTGAATTTTAAATATCGGTAAATCTCGAGTTATTTGTCTCTCTAGTACCAAAATTTGCATGGTGACCCCTGATTTTTATTCTTGATTTTGAAAGAGAATGGTTGAAAGATTCCTTAAAGAAAGTTTGAGCAAAAGTAATGTGTTTCACTTTCAAGGCACATACTACCTTAACATGTCATAATCAATCTTATACAAGTAATTTTTTCCCAGTCAAGCGTTATTTTGAAAGTTAATTGAGTTTATGAATGTTTCAACAGTACCAAATTTTCTTGCGGTACCAACTCAAAATCAATCAAAGACATTTAACTGTCTGTGAATATTCACGGTAATCCTCTTCCCACAAATCCTGCAGTAGAAAATAATAGATTTCTGAATGATCAAACTAAATAATTGTGAGAGAGAGGGGTCATCCTATCTGTGGCTCCATGTATGGGACCCATATGGTGGTTCTGGTGCCAATGCTTGACATATCCTAACATCTTTCAGCATATCCAAAATTTTTAAATGACGGCATTATTGAAACTTGGGACTGCAACCAAAGCAGCATCATATAAATGAAGGGATGTAACCACAGTTTATTTGGCAAATTCTTGCAGTGATTGGAAAGCTACAAAACTGGTGAACTATGAACACGCATTAAAATGTTGAATTTGGTTCACATTTGCTCAACATTCATCACCAGTGTCTGGGAAGAGTCAATTTTTTTAATATCAACAAGAAAGTCATGTATCTGTAGACGGGATAACCCTTCCATTGAACTGTTATCCTGCCAAGTTCATATGTCACCATCAGGTCAAGTTGGTTTAAACCAGTGAGGCACGAAAGGTCCAATGTGTTGCATTTTAACAAAACCCTGAATATTTAGAAGTCTAATACCTATATACTGTAACCTAGTTCATGTATAACTTGTACCATATGCCACGTATGTGAAAATATATGTGGTTTTGGCTCAATACTGCTGTTGTTTACTGAATTAACATATGGGAAAATTAATATACTGTCTGGAAGGATTAGGGTTAGTAGTTGATGGAATCAAGTGTTCCATCTGTCCATGACAGCAAATTTGTCTGAAAAATAACTCTTCGTCATATTGCTTCAGTACTTACAAATAACAGCTGGATAATCCTCTGGTTCACAAGAGTGTTACAACACTTCACAACTACCTTTTGGCTGAAAGTGAGATCAAAATACAAATTATTTGTGTCTTTGTTTGTTGTACAGAGCAGTAATAAGTTCAGCAGTGGAACTACAAGTAGAATTTGACTTCGCTATTGTTGAACCTGTCCTTCGGCCTGATGGCAGCCCTGATCCGTCTCGTACCTATCTCATCTTTGGCATTTCCACCGTATCACCGATCGGAGAAAACCAGATGAATGTCTACAGGGAAAACTCTGTGTCCTTTGTTTCTGACAATCCATTGAACAGACTGATGCAGACCCTTGAATCGGTCAGTGTACTTTTATAACGTACTGCTACACTTCACACTTCTCTTACAAACTGGTGTGATGGCTGTAAACAAATTGGTGCAGTTTCAAGTGGATTTGTGTAGTGTTTGTCGACAAACTGATGGGTAGAGTCAAATGCAAATTTCAGTCACTTGTTTCATTGCAGTATTGACATATTCCAGCATTCAGTTTTTGCCAGATGGTATTAAGAGACAGTGTGTCCATTTGTAACAGGAAGTGAGGACACAGAAATTCTGTGAAGGGGCTGATCTTCCAGTCCACTATATTGGCCATGGAATGTCAAAATTTCAACATCTATTTAACGTCTAGCATTTAGTAATTTTGCCTGTCTCTCCAGTAAAGCCTCCCTCTCAATGCATAGGATCCCTAAAAAGTGGTAAAGGCTGTGATCTTGAGTTTCATACCTGTAGTATTTATCAAATACAAACAGTGAATAAGGGATGCATCATCATCTTTGAAGGGGAATGATCAGGATATTGACTCACAAAATTTTTTCATGTTCAATATTTGTATAAATACTATTTATAACCATATTTATGCACTTTTTATTTAATAGCTGACCTTTAGTGTAATATTGTTTTCAAAAATATCAGCATGGCTGCAAAGATCTTTAGTGGCACCTTTTGCTCTGTTGATGGTCGTTGTCCATTTTTACCACCCCTCCAAAGAGATAATGGTCCATCCCTAATTGCTTTAAAGTCAGAGCGCCACCAAGTGTTAGCACCCCTCTCTCAGCACAACTTGACCTCATTTTTTATATAGTGCAGGATCAAGAGAACATGAATATTCTCCATATATGATGAGTCACTATGTCTGGATTGGTGTACGCAGACCATACTCATTAACATACTTTTCATAAAGAAAGACTGATTTATTACACTCTAAGCATAAGATACATTTCTGGAGTGCTTCCATATATGATTTTTTCCAGTTATCACAGTCCAGCACAAATAGAGTGAATGAGGCTCTATTATCACTTCAGAACATCATTTTTCCCCTGTATCCCCAGCCTTTGTAGAAACTAGTGATTA
Source organism: Ptychodera flava (assembly GCF_041260155.1). NCBI lineage: Eukaryota > Metazoa > Hemichordata > Enteropneusta > Ptychoderidae > Ptychodera > Ptychodera flava. The sequence continues at coordinate 11,519,440 of NC_091940.1, forward strand.
TTATTTGAAACCATGTGCTTGCTGCTCCCTTTTTTGAATCATTTTTGCATAAAATAAGCAATGGTTGCGATACATTAACAGTGCTCATGAAACGTTTATCTTTCAAGCCCCCTTCAAATGCATCCAGCTCACCAGTATGCAGGATAGTCAAGCCAGGGTTTTGCAAGCAGAGCTGGGAATTCAAATTTGAATTGCAAGTTGACACCTCAACCCTCACAAGTGGCATGCCGGTGGGTGCGACTGGCAGTTTTCAGTTTGACTATTATGCAAATGAGTGTGAGAACATCACAACAAACACTGGTAAGTAGTGAAGCCAATTGACTTAGATTTTCTGATTACACATAAGCATTAGGCTTGTTGACTGGCACATATGCCCAGTAACCAATCAGCTAATATTTTGTGTAGGATTGTCCACATACCGTAGGTGATCAGCCTGGAAGTGTTATTTCAGTACCCTAGCCATTGTGCTTGGATTCCCCTCAGTAGACCAAAGAATTATGTATGTCACTGCACTGGCAGAAGTGCATGACTTAAATTTTCAAGTCTGCACAATTTTCAACGTCGAACTTCCTGTTGAAAGTCTCTCTAGCAAGTTTCAATTAAGTGGATGTCATCCATTCAGTGTCCCCTCAATAATTTTAATATGAATATCTACTTTTGAAATACATAATTATAATACATAATTACTTGTACTATGGGCAGTTAAGTGGTTTTGAAGTTGACTGGTAAGGTCATGGGTACTACAGAATGCAACCAAATTCAGTATTGTGAAACAGGATTGAGTCATGATCATGCAGTTTTATTAACAGATTTCTGTCATGGCATTCACTGATATTCTTCTGGGTGTCACATTCACCAATTTACTATGTTTGTACATATGTTATCCAGAGTTCCTTCTGAAAATCAACCATAAACTTTTAACATCAACAGTGTTCTGCCGAGGCCGCGGCCTTGCGCCATTGCCGCAAAAATAAAATTGAAGACCCAAAAAAAATCAATCATCGGGTCCGGCAGGCGCAGCACGCCATCAGTCCCACTAAACTTTTGGTAAAAAAATACACTTATTTACGTACTATACGCGAAAGGCCAAACGCGGAAGTAGACATTCCACGCTGCTCATGCGTGCGTGCTGCTCGTGAGAACATGAGACGTGTTGCTTCCATAGCAACCTTCAGTGATTTTCTATTTGCATAATCGTGAACTAGGTTTTCATCGGCTAGATTCAAGTCAGCCAGTCAGCGTCTCTGTTAAATTCAATGCCTCACAGTACTCTCTGGCAGTGGAAAGGAAAATTGCTTCCGTGAATAAATCAAAACACCGAGGCAGAACAATTCTTAGTTTTTTTGGACCAATTACGCCCTAAAAATGCAAATCCAACAACCGGACGAGTGAAGACAATACGATCAAACATGACATCGTGTCTCAGATGTTTACATCCTCGGAAACTGAAAACCAATGCACGCCGCTGCCATCCACATCGGAAACGCATCAGTCAGAAACAGAGCAGTCTCAACACATTGAGCAGCCATGCATCGGAAACTCAGCCTTCATTGAGGCAGCAGTGTTTCCGTTAACGCAAAATCCTGCGTATTTTACGCAAAATTGTTCTGAAATACGCAAAATAAATCATGACTGCGTAAGCTAATGCGCATTGAGAAATGCCGCCCCATGACACGACGTACTTGCCGCACTGCATGTATTGCATTGTATTGCCTGAATGTGGTTCAATGCAGGACAAAATTAGAACATATGCACCTGCTTGCAAGTGACATTTATCATGATATTGCAACATTTTAGATTTTAGCAGACCGCAGCACTTTATGCAACATTGTATTTCATCATCACAAAACGTCACGTCAATCAGTTCTGTACAGACAATGGCACTACAGATGCAAAAAATTCGAGAATCGATCGAGTCTACGTTGTTGGTAACACAATACAGTTAATGGTCATTACGTCGCATGTTATTTGGAAAGTGTTTACGGATGACCATTTAGAATCTGTCGGGTTGCATTCTTGAGAGGTCCCGCTGGACTTTGAACAGTATCTGCTTTTTGTTGGCCCTTTGAAAACACTAATTTCACAGTCAGAAGGTCTTTTCTTTGAACATGAACTCATTGGGCTGCTCAACGATCATATACGGGACTTGCATCATGGCATGGCAAGCGTTCAGCTACACCTTGAAGCCCCCCAGGTTGTTGTTTTTTTATTAATAGAGCATGCGCATTACAGGAAACCCTCCAAGTTCTACAGAAAAGACTGCTCAACTCACTTCAGATACTGATTCCTTAGCCGTACGCATTTTGAATACATTTTACGCAAATAAAAACTCAGTGGCGTAAATCATACGCAAGTTTTGAAATTGTCACGCAGGCATGTTCGACGTCTTCATGAAAAATGGTTACGTGATTTCAGCTGGCTCCACTACGATGCCAAAAACAACCAAATGACTTGCAAAGTATGCATAAAGCATAATAATAAACGAAATACGATGACCCGAGACAAGATGAATTTCCGAACGAGTACACTTACACTTACAGTCTTGTAGACTGTAGGTAGGACCATAAAACCGCAGCACTCATGGAATCTGCGAGTTCGAACTTCGAAACAACAACACGGGTATGGCACGTAATAAAGTGTATAATTGTCTTGAGAATGACCCCCTTTTTTCAACAGCGACCCACTTTTTGAGCTTCCATGGGCCCTCAGACCCCACTGATGCAAAAGCTTGGCAGAACACTGCATCAATCATGTATACAATGAATGTACAATAAATCTCACTATAATACAGGCTGCACTGAACATTTTCCGAGGGAAACATTTATGCAAGGGATATTGGCTTGGCTTCTTGACCTTGTCTTCTCTTGGTTGGACCTATGCATATTAAATAAGGAATGAAAAGCATATAGAGTGGTATCATTACATGAATATCACTCAGGCAACTTGGAATCTGTCGAAATTTCCTATCTTTTTTTCATAAATATTGAGGTACTTATTTTCTCAATATTTTATCAATGTTACTTGCTGCTAGTTGATATTGTTGACTTATTGATTAAGTTATGTCTATGAAAGCGGAAAATTATTTTAGTAGGTGTGAAATGACAGGTTCAGATCATCAATTACAAATAACTAGTCCTTAGAGTAATAACAGCACGGAAAATACTACAACATTAATCAAACACTGCATGTATGCATTTTTCAGGATGTGTACAAATGGATGACAGTCCAAGGTCAGTGGAGACTGCATTGACTTTACAAACTGTGATACAAGCCATCGACGAAGCGTCCGAGAGCATCACAGTAAGTTGAAACCATTTTATGCAATTCAGGAGTTGATTTGATAACTATAAGTTTGTTGCTTTTGAACTGTGCAGTACTGTCTAACCATTGCTTTCTTATCACATCAAGGTAGAGCATTGTTCTGTGTGTTTGATATTTGTACTATTTTCATACAAAAACTAATTTTTGCGTGGAGATACTGCTTACTGGCATTATATTTCCATGCTAATTTTGGTCAAAAAATGTGTTTCTCAAAAAATACTGGTCTGATAGCTTTGAAATTTGGTATACAAGTTTCTACAGATGAACTAAGTAATATACATATTGAATTTCTGATGAAATATATAATTTTGTATTTTTGGGGCAATTTTTTGCCATTTTTGGTCAAAAAATGTGTATTTCCAAAATTAGGCCAAAGTAATTAAATTCTTTGTTTTGCGTCCACACTAAATGGGAAAAGGTACGCGTCTAAGCGGCTGAAAAACACACACGAGAAAATTAACACAATGTAATTTGATCGCAGCAAATAAAAAATTGTAACAAAATTATAGTTCAGAAAAGCTAAGCGGTCATGTCCTAAAATTTCCTATTCAAATACACTGTGTGTGTTTTTTCATGAAGACCTTAAAAACCTAAGCGGGTGGGGACGAAAAACAAAGAATTTAATTACTTTGGCCTTACTCATCTGATAGCTTTGAAATTTGGTATAAAGGTTTCTACAGATAAAGTAAATGATATTTATTGAAATTATGATGAAATCTGCAATTTTGAATTTTTAGGGCAATTTTTTTCCATTTTTGGTCAAAAATGTGTTTCTGAAAAAATACTGGTCTACTAGCTTTGAAATTTGGTATACAGGTTTCTACAGATAAACTAAGTAATATATATTGAATTTCTGATGAAATCTGTAATTTTGTATTTTTCTGGCATTTTTTTTCCATTTTTGGTCAAAAAATGTGTTTCTCAAAAAGTACTGGTCTGATAGCTTTGAAATTCAATATGCAGGTTCCTACAGATGAACGTAATGTGATATTTTGAAATTATGATGAAATCTGCAATTTTGTATTTTTGGGGCAATTTTTGCCATTTTTGGTCAAAAACTTTGTTTCTCAAAAACTGCAAGTCGATAGCTTTGATATTTGGTATACAGTTTCCAAGGGATTATTGTAATATATGATATATTAAAATTATGGTGAAATCTGCAATTTTTATTTTGAGGCAATTTTTGCCATTTTTTGGTCAGAAAATTTTATTCTCAAAAAAACTACTCTTAAGATAGCTTTGGTTGACATGTTTTTAGGGATGATCCGATGTGATATATTCTAATTATGATGAAATCTTCAATTGTGTATTTTTGCAGCTATTTTAGCCACTTTTTTCTGGCCACTGAAATGAGCTATCAAAGATTTCCACCTTCTTCATCAACATGTGTCAAAAATAGTTATTCTCTACATAAACACAGCGGAGCTATATCGGCCACTAGGTCGCTTGTTATTTTTTAGAATTTATGATTTATCCAGTTTGATTCAGGACACGCCTTGTTCAAGATAACATAGTGATGACAGTGATGTAATTTTTTATGAAGAAAAATTCTTGTGATGGCAGTGTATTTTTATACCTTTCACTGCAAAAAGCACGAACCATGAGTTCTCTTCGTGAGCCATTACAATTACCAGTAGACAATGGTAAATGTTGTCATTATAGTACTTTCCTCATGAATCACCCTGAATGAACTACACAATATACAATGGGTCATTTGCTTGTAATGAACAATAAATGAATTCCTTTGCTACACAGTATCAGATTTTGTTCTCGTTTGAATTACTAGGTGACAATTGTACGGCTGGTCAACCAACATGATGAGGATCTTCGTGCAGGAAAAGGTGTCAAACATGGTGAAAATGTCACCTTGGAAGTGAACTTCTCACCAGCTTTTCTGAGAGACAAGTACATGCTAGAGTTGCAGTTGTTTTTGGTCTGCATAGGAGAACATCTACAATATTCAACCAGGGTGAGTCATTGGGGATGTAGAGAATTTTGGTTACAGGTGACAAAAATAAAGTATAGGCGGTTACAAGTAGTATGTGAACACACTTACTTTGTGCAAAATGTCCTAATATTTACTAAAAAAACTTACAATTTTCAAAGCATGCAAATTATAGCTAACAGCCAGTTGTTTTACCTGCTGCAAGTTATTTTTTGCATCCATGGTAAGATATGTTTCAATATACCTTGAGCCAATCTCAATCTATATTTTATGTATGTTAAAGGAAGGCTGTCGTCAGAACCTGCGCATGTGCGACTTTCTTTTTTACAAACAATGTATTTCATGCATAATATTTAGCTGCATCATGTAAGCATAGCTGCAACATTTAAATTTTATGATATTCATGGTTAACAAACAGGTTTTAACTTTGCTAACAAATACGTTTCTACTTCATCAAACGCCAACGAACCCTAGATACAGTGTTTACATTGGTCATTGGGATCCCTGGCAACCTTTGAGCAGAGTTCGAAGACAGCCTCCCTTTAATCTGCTATTTATTCTATGATGAACAAACTTTTTTGTTTAATGTCTGCTTTCTTTCATGATATTTCCAAACTGTATTTATATAAAAAAGTCCATCCATGACAATATTGGTGCATGTTACTGTGATATTTCAAAAACGACCAATCAGAGCACTAATAGAGAATATGGGCGACACATCATATCAAATAGAACTTGTGTGAGATAGTTTCAACTGCAGCTTCATCAAATACTGGACTTCCATGTTGACGACATTTGAGCTGACTCTTGTAAACTGCAACTTGTACCCATAAGGAGTTAGGGGATTAATTGCTCTTAATTTGTCAAACGTTTCTATAAATGCTAATCTCAATGAAGTTTCAAATGTTACATCTGCAGAATTCATTATATGAAGACTGTTGAGTGTGACATCTGTTGTAATTCTTCTCTTGTTGTCTAATGTCCGTCCCCTACTAGGGATGCCTTGGAGCAAGCACAGAGGACAGGTACACAGCGTTTGTAGATGAGAATCTGTCCTTCAGGTACAACCCGAATGATGACCCAATGTATGGCGTCACTGAGGATGAAATAGAGAGAATTCAATACCAGCCTGCTTCATCCCAGTACGCTGGAGAAGAGGAGGAGGAGACTCAACCGGCTTCATCATTGTCAACGGCTCAGGGTAAAGTGGTGACACACATCTCTGAGAATCACAGCATGAATTGTCAACGTGACTAGAAAATAGACATGACTTAAGAAGGATGGCATCTTATATTTTCTCCCGCATTGTAACTGGAACGGCATTCAGTAGGAACATACATGACTAGAATGTCTCAGTCATTTTGCTCAATACAGCAATACTTCATACAGTAGATATGTTATTGCATACCGGTATATTACAATTTCACTGTGTATTAGCCTGCCCTTGATATTTTTTATAACTTATGATATTCTTACAATTTGTGTTTAAGTGTTATCATATACATTTGTTTGACAAGAAAATGTTCAATTTGATTCCAGCTGTTGGACTTGGTGATCTGGTGGCATTCTGGCCGATGAATAGTCTTTTTCTCTTGGATGATGTCACCAAGGGCGGGAATGATGGTGCAATCTCTGCAGCCGAGTTAGTGTTTGACAGTGTCCAGTATCCAGATGGAGCATATCGATTCAAGGGCAAACCTCATTCTTATGTTGAGTTCCAAAACAATGGTGCTTATGATGTCAATGAGAAATCTATGACCCTTCTCGTTCGGGTCTATCCCCTTGGAAGTTCTGGCCCCATTTTCGACTTCAACAAGAATGGCTATGGCGTACAGCTTTGGCAGACAAATGCCAATGACTTTGCTGTTTTGTTTGTTAGCCGCGACTTCCAGCAAAGTACACAGATCATGGCCACCAATGTACTGTCCCAGAGGTCATGGAACTTTATTGGATTCACCTACGCTCAAGCCACCGGGGAGGCCAAACTCTGGCATGATGGGATTGCAGTGGTCAGTGATGACGTTGGAACGATGGCCCTGGCTACTCAGTATGAGGTCAGGATGGGTGCTGTCAACGGGGATAACAGATACTTGAATGGTTTTGTCACATGTGTACAAGTTTACGACCGTGCTCTGTCTTCACTGGAGATTGAACAAGCAGAGAAGTTGTGTGGGCACTCTCTGGGTAAATATTTTCAACACAGGAAAATGTTCATTACTCCACAGTCGATATTCCAAAGTTTACGAAATCTGAACCATATTAATGACTCCCTTATATTTGAAATGGAAACACTAGCATTGTACCCTAGGTTATAAAAAAGCTAAAAGAAGTAGAGGTGTCAAATGATTATTTCTACATACAAAAAACTGTTACCATTATTTGTACAGTGAGTTGGCGGTAAATTTCACCATACTTCTGAAAAATACCAGTTTGTAAAGTGGCCTATTATTTCTCATTGAAGATGCACCCTATGTTGGGAACTTTTGCAGGAAAATAACCACCAAATCTGATTGTAGATAAGGGTAATACATTTCTTTGAATAAATTTCCTTCGACACTTCAGGTCTTACCAACATGGCACTTGGAAAGCATGCTGAGCAAAGCTCCAGCAGTCTGCAGTATGGTCCACAAGTGGTAGCAGCGAGTGCCGTTGATGGAAACACCAACGCTGACTTTCATCAAGGAGATAGCTGCACCCACACATCCTTTGAATTTGAACCATGGTGGAAAGTAGACCTGGGTGATGAATATGTTGTCAATCACATTGTTATAACCAACAGAAAGGATTGTTGCAGTAAGTTAAACACACACTAGCTAACCATACAGTTACTAGTAATACCATTTTTGTGAAGTACTGGACCATCTTAATGTATTAAGGTAGTATGTTCTTGAAATAGTAAGACAAACTTTTGCTCAAACTGTCCTCGGTGTAACAGATAAAAATCACGGGTCACCATGTAAAATGTTGACGAGAGAAACAAATTAGGTAATATTTATCGACATGAAATTCAAAACGGCTACCAACCCTGTGTTAACTCAATTGGGAAAATTGTTATTTTTGGACTTATAAAAAAAAGTGATGGTTAGAAACTTTATTTATTGCACGCATTGCATCAAATGAACCAAAAGTAGTGGTAGATCAGAAAAGTGAAAAACTTGTCATTCTGAATGTTTGTCCCTTCCTGGATTCGAGACAAATGATATTTTTGCCTTCTACCTTTCAGTGAGGACAAGTTCAAGTCTGATACGCAAACTGCCCTGTATGCCACCATGTACCTCATGACACATGACCCAAACTGACCTCAGGTGTAAATAACACCTTGACCTCTGTTATATAAATGTATGAGGTCCACTTATCCTTCTTTCATGGTTTGAAAATGTGTAATGCATAGGACTGGTTATTGTTCTCAAATAAAGCATGAATACAAAAGAACAGTCCGCAACTTAGATTATTCTGAGAAACATAAATGAAACATTTCATAAAGAATATAGTCATCTGTTTCTTAACAGAGACGCATCTTTGCTATTCAGCAAATATCTAAAAATCACTCTTTCTATTATATTCCCATGAAAATTTTAACAGAGATCAATATCGAACAAGCATTACTGTATTAGGTACATTTCATCATTACAAAAACTCAAACATAGGAGACTGCAAGGCTATCAGATGTGCAGTTTAAGACAGGACAAATAGTGATCCATACAATATTCGTAATTTGCCACAATTTAAACAATTAAATTAAACTAAGGTCATCATAAGGGACCTGCATAGCAAATTTGAAATCTACTGGTAACTTGGTTTCCCAGAAAACAATTTTTTGACCAGAAAGAGCAAAATTGTGCTTTTAAAGTCCACCATAGATAATTTTCCATTCCTATCTGTGCTGAACATACAAAATTTGTCCAAATTTCTGTCAGCAACCACAAATTTTAGATTGTTATTTTTTAGTGGCAAATCTGAAATTACAGACAGTGCTGTTATATTGCCAATTCATATTTGAACTATTCATTGCAATCAATTACGTTGCTGCACTGAATTCATTCAGATTGAAACCAACTAACAAACAAAAACTAACAAACCAAGTAGATCACTCAATAAGAGAAAAACTAACATTGCTTATTTATTATTTTTATTATTGTTACTGTTGTTCTCGTTGTCATCTTCCAATCTTTTGTTGACACTTTAAGTGTGCGCAGAAGATTCAAAGATGACCAATATTGTTTGTACAGTGGTTAACCCTGTACAGTTGATTAACCGTTTGAGCACCACAGTCTATTTTTGTCTCCTTTATAAAATAAACCCCAGCCAATATTTTCCAAGATTTTTGACAAATTTTCATAAAAACTGTAGCGAATGAAATAAAATGTCCATTTGGTCCAAAATTATCAAAAAATTTACAGAAAAATTAATGAAAATTGGTAAAATGTTGCACTAAAATTTTGGCGGGAAAAAATTACAGCGCTCAAAGGGTTAATGTCCGTTATTGTATGATACGCATGTACAGAGTCTGTCAGTCACATAATTTGATGTAACCTTTTATACCAGGAAATATAAGGAAATGCGAAAGAGAATACAGTAAAGACAGGTTTCAAAGCACAAAAATGTTTCAAAAGCTGACAGACAATTGGTTTGAACGTTTGCCCGTGTAGGAGATCGACTGGTTGGCGCTGTTGTGAGAGTTGGTCTCTCAGCCACCATCATGCAGAATGATGTCTGTGGTACTGTAACATCACGCAGGCTGGTCACCGCATTCAACTGCAGGTCACTGTTGGGCAGATATGCAAGTGTCCAGCTTGAGCAACTGAAGAATTATTTGACTTTATGTGAAGTAGAAGTTTATGCAGGTAAATATCTTCTCTCACACCTCATCCCCCACCACATCTCCATCCGTCCAATCAAAATAAAGTTTTATATCATGGTAACTCACAATCGCTGTTCATTAGGGGAAGGATGCATTAACTTGCATGGTACCTGAAACCCGAGTTCTTGCCTGACCAACTCGGGTGACAACAGAAGACTTAAATCCCCAACGTGTGAATGTTCCATTGTTATATTTATCTAATCCAGCTGGTGCCATTGTATGCCATTGTAGGAAAGGCAGATCTGTGAAATTGATCCTCTAGGGAAGTCAGGTATTCTAAGTTAATGGAGGTTTCCCGTAATGTGTACTGTTCATTGGCAAAAATTGAAGGCTAACACGCCAGACCAATATCAAGACATAGGAGAAAAAGACTCTTTCATAACATTCAAAGTAGTTGATTTTTGACATCTCATTTGAGAATACTTTGTATGAAAATGTTTTTTTTGCGTCAAAAGTCTGCAAATATATGATCCCTTTCCAAAGTGAACAATGTCACCTCAACTTACAATCTTTTTTTTTCATCTTACAGATTTAAATGTTGCTACATTTTCAGATGGTAAGTGTTGCTTGTTAGCATTCTTTAGTACAAATCTAGTATTGAAACTGCAGACCAGCTTAAAGAATTTTTCCAGACCAACTTGTGATAATCCCCAAATTTTTGATTTTCACATCAAGGTTTTACATTGCATTTTCAGTGCCAACAAGATTAACCAAGACACATACTATTTGGAGAGGGTCTCTCAATGACGGAGTTTTGATTTCTTCAGATGGCCAAAGTCGGCCCACATCAAGTTTTAGTGTCCCCTTGGAAACCGCATGGATGGAAACTGAGCATTCCAGTGAAACTTACTTCATTATCCAGAAGACGTCTTCTCAAGTTACTTATGTTGCTGACAAAACAAAATACAACCAACTTTTTGCAGACAGATCAGGTTATATTGTCACTGACACATTCTATGCCAGCCAGTCATCATTTTCATCACCATCTTCTCAAAGATTCTATTCTTCATTTTCTCTGGAGACCGGGATCTCCTACGTTGGTGTGGAACACCCTTCCGCCATAGACTGCAGTGACCCTGAAAGTGGCTTCTATGAAAGGTTAGATGTTCCCTCATTTGACTTTCCCCTGTCTGAGAAGGGAACCGGCCTGCTCCTTGACTTGAAAGATCTCAATGATGAACTACAAGTGGTTATTGAGCAGGGTAAATCATTTGGAATAAATCCAACGTCTTTGGTTAAGCTTTTGGAAATATCAGTCACCAACGGGCGGCTTGATGTCAATTTCATCGCGGACCAACTCATAGAAGAACTTGAACTTACGCAAGAAGACATCGCAGAGTTCGCAGAGAGTCTCCAGATTAGTGAGCAGATTTTCCAAAGTAACATGTGGAATGCTAATTTTTTGATTGATTTGCTGTACATTTCTATTGGAGAGGACATGACAATTGATATTCCAGTCTTAGAAACCGCCCTGTATGGACTGGTCATCTTCAAATTGCCAGCGGTAGCTGAGGAGTTCCAACTCGGCGGTTTGACCAATGCTTATGAGTACATGGTTGACCAGATGGTAAATGTTACAGACATTGAACCAGGCACCACTTTGCAGGACATCTATCGAGATACCTTCTTAGATGGACACATCACATCCCCAGACTTGGTGAATGCTGTGTCCCACATGATTGTATTAATCCACAAGCTTCTTGCTGCCAGTAGTAGTTCATCCGACAGCTCTGCGCCGTCCTCCAGTGAAACAGCGTCTTTTATTGTGGAGGGTGAGTTATTAGTGGACATCTTGTCAGATCTTCTATCACAGCCTGTAGATGAGTCCTATTACGCATTCCTCTGGGACATCACTTTACATCATATGGCATCTTTTGGCGGAAAGAACTACCACCTGGTGAACGGCGAAATAGACTTTGATGGAAAGCATTTTGTGGTCTATCAGCAGGAATGCCATGTGCTGAGTTTTGAACACCAGCTGGAGTTCTACACATACAGTGTGCCCTACGCTGTGATCAAGAGACTGGATAAGAATGGTTACGATGAGTGGTCCCCTTGGTCACCATGCTCCAGATCCTGCTCTGGCGGTGTGCGCAGTAAGTCACGGACATGCTGGATGATGGACAAGTCTTGCCCAGGTGATGAAGTTGTCACTATGCAGTGTAACACACAGGAATGTGCTCACTTCACAGATTCTGATGGTAAGTGATATGATGTAGGATAGAGGGGAATAATGAAAAATGAAATGATAAAGGTGGCATTGGTGACGATAATGATAATGATAATGGAAATGGAGATGATGGTTATGATGCCGGGTATGATGATTGTGATGATGATGACAATGATGATGATGATGACAATGATGATGATGATTATGATGACAATGACTATGATGATGATGATGGCAATAACAACTGCCACCTATTGAGTTTAGGAGAATGAAAGGTCGTGAAATGACCTCTATTTGCAGGGGAGAATGTATGTTCCAGGCTTTTGTATTGAGTCGCCTTTCTTTGTGTATTGTTTCATTTCTACATTGCATTTTACGTTAAATCTCAGTGACTGAATCTTATTTGTGACCCCTGACACCATAACAGGTCAGATTCTCAACTATGAGGTTGTTGAGGAAGTTCAAGATTATGAAGGTGCTCAGAGTTATTGTGTAAACAAAGGTGGTCAACTGGCAAGACTAAAATCTGAAGAAGCTCATCAGTTCGTCTACAAAAAGATTATTGCAAAGTCAAGTCCAAGTAAGTTTTGTGGTAACAGTTCAACAATTCTGAAAAGCGCATCTGTATTAAGCCATGCTTGCAGTTTTTTAATACTCTATCCAGGAGGCTTCTTAAAGGTAAACAGTCACCTGTAATCTAAATATGCCCTGATATGGTCAAAGGAGCATTCCTTGGTATTCAAAATGTCTATGTGAGGGTGCTGTTTTTTAAAAGCGGCCACCCGCTTAAAATCTGTGATTGGTTAGATTTGCTCTTTCCATGGTAACTGTGGCAAAATTGGAACAGGTGACAGTATACCTTTAAACACGTTCTTTCCACAGAGTCTTGACAAAGATACTGTGCTGAGAAAAGAATAACTGTTATTGCAATTTTTCGTTGCAAGTAGAACAAATGTGTTGGAATTTCCAAGTTTTTCACATTGACCCTATGGCTTAGTCTTGTCTTGTGTAACAAATTTTTCAGTAATTTGTTCAAAGATATAAAGGAAACACTGCTTTTGAAATTTTTGCAATCTGTCCAACTCTGAAGAAATTTGTCACAATTTACCACTTCTGTATTAATGTTGTCAGTCTACAAAATGAGAACCTCATATGAAAGATGGAGTCAGACTTTTTCTGTCAAAGAAAACACAAAGCTTGTGCTTTAGACACTTAATGCATTTCACACACTCTTTGCCATGTGTTTTGAATAGCACAGTGTATTTGTAACTGTCATTCAACCTTGATTGTATCTCACCCATTCACCATCTAAGGTCGGGCATATTACTTGGACATGACGGACATCGCTGAAGAAGGCATCTTTAGGTACTCCAACAACGAAGTGCTGCAATATGCAACATGGATTCCTGACAACCCCGACAACTACCACGGTCAAGAGATTGTGTTACTCTCTGGTACGTTCCAACGTTGGCATGTTAGACGAAGGAATTAAAGGGAATGTAACTCTGTTATGTGTTCTTTGTAGATCTCATGCTTGTACTATTTGGGAGTTGGACATCATCACGCGATGAGTCTCTGATGGTCAATAAATGTACACCTGCATGTTCTTCCATGGACATACCCAAATTTTTCTAGAATCAGAAGAATTTCATTATTGTTTTTTGTCAAGAAATCATGGTTGGCATTGCTTATGGAGCTAAAATAAAGGAAACATGGCACACCTCTTGCAGGGTTTGTGAATGCACAGCTGTTCAGTGCAATATGAAGTGTAGCATGCTTTTCATACTCAACAAATCTAAATATTAATGTGAATGTATATAATCAAAAAGAAATCTGCAAGTCTTTCAAATCTCTGTGTATTAGGAAAAGTAGGTTTTCAACTGTTCGTGTATTTTAACCATTGAATGGACAGCAGCTGTAACTGTTGATGATTTTTTCATTTTTTTTAGCTCCGCTGTCAGCGATGCGGAGCTTATCAAATAGGTTGATTTTCCGTCGTCGTTGTCCATCATCAGTCAACAAATGCCTTCTCCTCTGAAAGTGCAAGTCCGATTGCTTTGAAATTTTATATGCAGTTCACTTTAGACCTTACTTAAGTTTGTTCAAATCGTGGTGAAATTTGCATATTTGTATTTTTGGGGCATTTTTTGGTGTTTTTGGTAAAAAAACCTTCTTCTCTAAAACCGCTTGTGTACGGTTGCTTTGAAATTTGATATGCAGTTTACTTAGGTTGACTTCAGTCAGATTTTTTCAAATCGTGGTGAAATTTGCATATTTGTACATTTAAGGCAATTTTTGTCATATTTGGTAAAAAATCTTTAAAAATCTTCTTCTTCAAACTGCCAGTAAGATAGCTTTCATATTTGGTACATATGTCCCTAGGGATGATCTATTTCAGATTTGTTCAAATTGTGCAAAAATATGCAAATTTGCATTTTAAGGCAATTTTTGCCATTTTTGGTCAAAAAATGTATTTCTCGAAAAGTACTGGTCTGATAGTTTTGATATTTGGTATACAGGTTCTATAGATGAACCAAGTAATATATAGTGAATTTCTGATGAAATCTGTAATTTTGTATTTTTGGGGCAATTTTGGCCATTTTTGGTCAAAAAATGTGTATTTCCAAAACTATTCATCTGATAGCTTTGAAATTTGGTATACAGGTTTCTACAGATGAACTAAATAATATTTACTGAACTTATGATGAAATCTGCAATTTGTATTTTTGGGGCAATTTTTTCCATTTTAGTCAAAAAATGTGTATTTCCACAACTACTCATCTGATAGCTTTACAGTTTGGTAAACAGGTTCCTACAGATCATCTTAATGATATTTATTGAAATTATGATAAAATCTGCAATTTTTTAAATTTTGGGGCAATTTTTGTCATTTTTGGTCAAAAAATTTTTTTCTCAAAAATACTGATCTGAAAGCTTTGAAATTTGGTATGCAGGTTTCTACAGATGAGCTAAGTAATATGTATTGAATTTCTGTTGAAATCTGTTATTTTGTATTTTTGGGGCAATTTTTGCCATTTTTGGTCAAAAAATGTGTATTTCCAAAACTACTCTTCTGATAGGTATGAAATTTGGTATACAGGTTCCTATAGATGAACTAAATGATATTTATTGAAATTATGATGAAATCTGCAATTTTGAATTTTTGGGGCAATTTTTTCCATTTTTGGTCAAAAAATGTTTCTCAAAAAGTACTGCTCTGACAGCTTTGAAATTTGGTATACAGGTTTCTATAGTAAACTAAATTTGATCTTTTTGAAATTATGATGAAATCTGCAATTTTTATTTTTGGGGCAATTGTTGCCATTTTTGGTCAGAAATTTTATTCTCAAAAAACTACTCATCAGATAGCTTTGGTTGACATGTTCTTTAGGGATGATCCGATGTGATATATTCAAAGTATGATGAAATCTTTAATTGTGTATTTTTGCAGCTTATTTTAGCCACTTTTTTCTGGTCACTGCATTGAGCTATCAAAGATTTCCACCTTCTTCATCAACACGTGTCAAAAATAGTTATTCTCTACATAAACACAGTGGAGCTATATCGGCCGCTAGGTTGCTTGTATTTTGAATGTGAACCATAATTCCTTGTTCTTCTCCCCTAAGAATGTGTGATATACACAGTATTCAGCTTGTCAACTCAGCCTGTACCTGAATAGACTGCACTGTGATCCAGACAAAGTCAAATCCAAACCATCGAATTTTATAGAAGCCATGTAAACAAGAAGTCGGTGTTTTAACATGCTTTTGGATGTAGAACATCAACTTGCAATTGACGTTCAAAGCAAATTTGTAGTGAAAATTCATCAAAAGTTGCACAGCTACTAGCACTCTAAATTATCGCAATACATGTTTTAGTAATTAAAATCCTAGCATTCAAATTAGCCATGAGGTATAAAGTTAGCAATGATAATCTGCAATTCTACAGTGTTCATGAATATATTTTTTTTTTCCTTTCAGGGGTAACCATGACTATAATTTCAATGATTATCGTTGTAATGATGAATTAGCGTTTATATGTGAATACGGTAAGCATTTCATTTCTCCACTAATCCTAAAGAGGAGAACTTCATAACCAGCTGAGAATGGTATACCTAATCCCAGTTAGGTATACTAGTCTCAGTTTAATTAGACTGATTAAAGATTTCAGGAACAATACTTCTTTACTCACATTTGGTATACCAATGTGAGGTTATCATATAAGCTGAATTGATTTGCATGTCTGTATATTTGTGGTATGTGCGGATGTATGTCCGTCACACACAAAGGCTCCCATACTGCCAAAGCTACCGTCTCAGTATTTGGTGTACAGGTAGATGTAGGGGTTGAGATGTGAATTTGTTCAAATGAACACATCAGTGTCAAAATGTCAAATGAGGTAAGAAAAGGGAAATCCTGCAAATGTGCAGGAGTGGTGGCATGTCAATTAAAGACAGGCTAACTCCACTGACTTGACTCATTTCTGTCATTGTTTTATGACTGTTACATATTAACAGACCCTGCTTAACCATAGACAGAAGAGGGGAGGAAGACCATCAGTAAAGGTGAGGAAGACCGTCTATGGTCAAACTAAGAGGGCGCTAGCTGCCTTTCTGCTATGCATGTTGCTAAAGTTGACATCCAGTACCTAAAGTTTCAGACCTTAATTACTTTTGTCATTCTTGTTTTTCTGGTTTAAATATTTCTTGTTGTTTTTCTGGTTGTACTGTGCAGAAATCATTGTCATAACATCAACGTAGAATTTTCCTGCACTGAACAGATAGAAACAACATTTATTGTTGATCTTTGGTACCCATACTGGTATATACCAATTTTGATCAAATGTGAGCGACACCGTATAATTGCGGTATTTTTTAGATTTTGCCCTAGTATGTGCATTTTTAGGGGCCAGTTAGATTTTGAAAATGAAAATGGAGCACTTTGCCGTTTTGTTCTTTAGAAAATTAAGAATTCAATTTCTAGCTCAGCTCCCAGGACTGCCGTAAATTATATGCCAAAAAACTATAATAAGAACAGATATTTCAATCGTGTTCATATTTAATTTTTAGATATACATACCATGCATCGATTTTGTTCACAGTTTTTTGTTATTAAGGTAGAATGCATCTAGGGGACAGATATTCGGCATCTCAAACTTTTACAAATCTCTTCTGATATACCAATTGTGGGAGTTCATTTAAAGCTATTTGTAAAAGAAAAGTTTCACTGGCTTAGTTTTTCAAGTTGAAAATTTTATTTTTCTCCATAGAGTTAAACGGGGATTATTGCCATTTTGAATTCTACATGTAATTATCAGTAAATCGTGGCTTATTTGTTCTCTAGTACCAAAATTTGCATGGTGACCCTGATTTTTTGCTCACGTGTTGACACACGTGAGCATATGTCGCAGCGATGTCTGTCTGTCTGTGTGTGTGTGTGTCTGTCTGTGTGTCTGTCTGTCTGTCTGTCTGTGTACTCAATATCTCAAAACGGCTCATCAGATCAGAATCAAATCTGGTACATAGATTCAGTTTGCAAATGGCAAGAACTGATTAGTTTTTGGGGTGTGTGGCTTGCTTACTTTTTGCTCATTTGCATAATTAATGATTTTAGAAAAAACTGATATATATTGACAACGACAGCACACAATTTGATGAGATTCGCTACAAATGTTGATCACACCAAGATATATCAGCTTTGAAAGATATTAAGGGTGGTGAAAGATAATTACTAATTTGCATGTTTAATGAAATTTCCTAATTAGGAGTATATATCTGAATTTACTCGATCAAAATTGACGAAACTTGGTATGCATATTGAAGATACTATGATTTAACATTATTGAAAGTCATTAAGCATTTTACTTCATCCAAATCCTAATTTGCATATCTAATGACCTTTTGAAATTAAGGATATATATTTGAAGTTACATGACCAAAATTGATGAAACTTGCTATGTACATTAAAGATACTGTGATAGAACATTATTAAATGTCATTAAGCATTTTTACATCAGCCATTCCTAATTTGCATATTTTATGAACTTTCCTAATTAGGGGTATTTATTTGAATTAACGAGACCAAAGTTGATGAAATTGGCTATGTACATTAAAGATACTATGATAGAACATTATTAAATGTCATTAAGCATTTGAACTTTAGCCAATTCCTTATTTGCATATTTAATGAACTTTCATAATCAGGGATATTTATCTGTATTGACTAGACCAAAGTTGACGAAACTTGCTATGTACATTAAAGGTACTATGATACGACATTATTGAAAGTCATTAAGCATTTTTACTTCATTCAGCTCCTAATTTGCATATTTATTGAATTTTTGAAATTTGGGATATATATTTGAATTTACATGACCAAAATTGATGAAACTTGCTATGTACATTAAAATACTATTATGTAGGCTAACATTATAGAAAGGCATTAAGCATTTTTGCTTCAGCCAATTCCTAATTTGTGTATTTAATGAACTTTCCTTATTAGGGATATATACTTGGATTTATTTGATCAAAGTTGGCATAACATGCTATGTACATTGATGATTATACTAGGTTATACCAATATTGGAAGTCATTTCGCACTTAAGTTTTCATGTCAGCTAATTTATAGTTTGCATATCTAATGAGCTTTCAAAGTTTGGAATATATAGTTTGAAGGACTCGACCAAAGGTACTTACACTTGCTATATAAAGTGGTGATACAATGACAGCAGTCAAAGAAATTAATTATTTATATTTCTGCTAATTACATATTTGAATACTTAATGACCTATAGAGTTAATCTGTGGTGAATATTGTTCATTATGTTGATCATAATACTTTCAATGAAGTTGTAAACATGTGGCAAAGGTTCAACTTTACACATAACTGCAATATATAATGAACACATGAGCATTTACAGTTCATATCTGGTTTTCTTAATTTTGAAAAAGAATGGTTGAAAGATTCCCTAAGGAAAGTTTGAGCAAAAGTGTAAGTCTTTTACTTTCGAGGTGCATGCTACCTTAACAAGAAACAGCAGAGCTGTGTCTGCTAGGTCACTAGTTACCCCAGGGGTTGGCAGTCAATTTGAGAAGCATATTCTTGATTGAAAAAAATAGAAAAGGACATTTTTGATATTTTTAATGGAGACATGGTTCCTTTCCGATGAGGTTGTGGATAAAATGCAGAATGAAATGTAAGATGTTTGTGATTTAGTCAATGGTTTCCTGTTTTCCAGATTTTATTTTAGTTTACAAAGTATTCTCTGGAACTCTTCAGAATGTTTTTAATTTGTGGAAATCATCGTTGAGCAAGAATGAATATGACGAATCAGCAAAGGAACTGGACATCACTCAGGGCAATAGCAAGAATTACAAGAGTAGCCTCGTCCAGAAATGGCCAAGTTTATGGATTGAAGAGGTAAGTAGAGTTGGTCTCTCACATGTTCTATGTCAAAGTGATCTATAGCCATACTGTGTATCAAGCTAGTATACAGCCATCAAGTCTACCTATGTGAGTCATGTATGTTTCATCTATTGTTTTCTTTTTTTATTTATTTATTTATTCATCCTTATATTCATCTAGCGGTACTTTATCCTTTTAGTACACACTTCATCGACGATATTTTATGTCATTTGGATGGAACATTGTCCCTTTGCCGTTTCTTTTATTTGCTAAATTCCAAGAACAATAAAAATCAAATGAAAAGACTTTGATATACAAACAGATATTGAGAGATGACATATGGTCTCTCTGTGTCAACTTACTGCCAAAATCAATACATCAATAACTGTAGCAGAAATTGAATCCAAGAAAGGAAATGGTAAATAAGAGGATTGCTTTGAAAGCACGTTTCCAGTGTTCTGGGTAGAAACGAAGAAGGAGTGGTTATACTGTTCTGCTCAAGGTCAGTGAAATAGTGATAACATTAAATGTGCATATGATCGCAAGTACTGAATGGGCATATATTTTCTTGATTGAAAAATTTATGGTATTGCTATTTTAACCATTTAATTCAACGCTAATAAAAACGTCTTATTCGGTGTGATAGAGCTTAATTAAACATATATATGTACTTAAAATTGATGTACCTAACCCTATTAGTTTTTCCTGTAGGTAAAATTGGTGCTCTATTCAGAGGGACAAGCAGTGTTAGAATTGGTGTTTGAAGGTTTATTAAGCGACAAACTGAGTTGGTTCTCCCAAGATAGGTTACTGGTCTCACCGTACAGTGACATCCTTACCACTTACAAAAACTATTTCTCCATTCCAGGGTAGGTATATACGCTTACTTTTACTATGCCTCTGTCTTGGTACAGTCCAACGTTAGAAATGTTTCTCACGATTGTGATATTTCACAAGAGTAAGGAATGTCATGTCAGCGTGAAACTGATGGATCTGAACCAAGCAGGATGTGCCATGGTTTAATGTGAAAGGTCAGAATTACAATGCTCCAAACTTTCTCAGGTCACCGTATATCATAGTGTTTGTGATAGAAAGGTTGATGTTTTCCATTTTTTCTCTGAATTAACTTGATTTCCTATAAACAAGTTCACAATCACCATTGATAACAATAGGATTTGGCCAAGCCATGGTGGCGCACACAGCACTGGAGATATCCCATGATGCATTATGGTTTGTAACGTTTGAGATTTGGGGAAGTCAACAATATCTCTTATGTGTGGACATATTCGTAGACTAGTTTTAAAAATTCTAAAAGCATACTGTTACGCACACCATTGTTCTCAATTCCCATTCAAAATGATTTCGAAAATCATGCTTGATTGAGAGAGGAGATAGCATTTTAGTTAAATTTTCCACTGATTGTGTCTTCAGCCATACAGAATAATGTGATGGAAAGGAGGGAGACTAGTTGCACCTGTTTTGTGAAATAAAAGCTTATTGATTTTCCCAGTGGAAATAACAGGAGAAACTAACATGCTAAGTCATGTCAGAGAATGACCCCTTCAGTTCGTCACAACTTGCTGCCCAAAAGTATGGCATTTGCAGTACCTGCAGAATGTGACTTTTATAACTGTTTAACGGTGCTTTTGAAATTTGCAAGGAAACTATCTAAATGTACTTTTTAGCAGATATCATTATTTTAAACAATTATTTAGATGCTTCACATTATTGTTTATATGCAGAACTGAAAATGTTATAAGAAAAGCAGCCTGGTTTCATCGGTACAAATCAAACACAATTGCGGGCAATATTTTTCTATGATTCGAAAGGGTTAAATCGACTTGATTAGAATTCGGTCAGCAGAATTCAGCTTAGATGTAGAGAAGTTTGCATCTGGAGACAAGTAATTGTTTGCTTTGCGAATTCTGTGGTTTGCTAGGTCACAATAACCTACTGGCAGAATTAATTTATTTTCTTAAAGAAATCCCAGTGCTTTAATCCATTATGTAGGTGTAAATAATTTGTATCTCATTCAATATTTATTATTTCTCTTTTGTAAAGTTTGACATTTCATGCAACAGATCTTGTACCCAGTCCAAGCAATTTAGTCGTATATACTGACTCTGATAATATGCTTGTACAACAATTCTGCTTTGGTATTGGCCAGGGGGTTGCATTATTGTAATTAAATCCCCATTTGCATAATAACAGTGTTGAAAGGGTTAATTGGAGACAAACATGTTCATGCGAAAGCTTTAACATGTGTGCATATGATACCTTAACACCAGGTTATTTCAGGATTAATAGTCTTATGACTGACTTCCAAAGCTAGAACAGAACTAAATAATCCCAAGAAATATTAAGCAGTGAAAAAAAGTTAGTATTATTTGCTTATGTGCAGACAGTTTATGAATTAACATGTACCAGAATTCATTTCATCCAGCTTTAACCCTTTCACCCCCAGTTCCCTGTGTACAGGTCCAACTTTACCATAGAAAACAATGGATTTGGGACAAACCATGGTGGTGAAAGGGTTAAGTAGGCAGACACACTTTCCCGTTTACAGTGGTTGTTAACTCTGTTTTGAATTCGTAACAGGCACTCCACCCTCAGGGGTTCAGAAAGGAGATTCTTCATCAACCACAACTACTATGGATGCAAAAATGACTTTGGTTATCTTGTGGTCGTTGAGGGCAGCGCAGCAAGACATGTATGTGCCTGGGAACGAGCTGACCCCAACAGCTATCCATTGTTTCTGTACAGTACCAGTGACTCCTATGTAAATTGGAATGGTTAGTAAATGATTATTGGCTATTGTGGCATAGCACACACTTATACACAGCTCTCTTTATGTCGCTGGTTCTCTCATTGCAGTTGCCAGAATACATGATGCCTCAACTGTTGATATTACAGCAAAAATGTATGACATTGCATGGCTGTTTCCCACATTTATACAAGATAATTTGAATGGAAAATGAAGGAATGCCTCATCTTAACTCCAGTTGTGTATTTCCCTCTATTTAGCATTATTGTTTAACCCTGCATGTTCACCCCCAATTCCCTGTGAACAGATCCACAATCACCATTGAAACGATACGGGCCAGGGCCAAACCATTGCGATGAAAGGGTTATGAGCATCAATGATCAGTTGAAATGTGTGTTCTGTTAGAGTTGTGTGTATCGATCTGTATAATACGGTCTGCCATTTCATCTGCTGGTCATCCAGCATATATGTACTTTAGTGGGATAGATATGACCATCCACTGCAAAACCTTTTATTTGCTGCATTCAGGTGAAGACGTTGACAGCGCAGATACTCTAGCAATATTCATTAAGATCAAAGACACAGGTCAGTCAAATGAATCAGTTTTGGTTTCCATGGTTGTAGTGTGATAATAGCCTTGTGTTGAACAGAAAAAATACATCTCCTCCAGTTACGTCAGTTTTGTGAGTGACTTTCCTTATTTGCTTATACAGTCTGTACTGACTATGACTTTTACATTTGTAATCCAAATGAATGGTACTGTGAAAAATCACTGTTATTATCTACGGTAGTACACATCTTGGAATTGAGACTTTAACTTTTTCTCCAACTTTTCTCAATGAAACTTTGGTTCCGGTACTAGAGAAACAAATTACCTATCATTTTACCAATATTTTAAATTCAAAATGGCCGCCATCCCTGGGCGCCAACCCTTTGGGGTTATAAACCAGTTTTTTTGATTTCTACAAAAATTAAGACTGTGAAAAGTTAACTTACTTCAAGAACTTTAAAATGGGACCCGTGATACTTATAATGACCAGAAGAGAATTTTTAAAATTTGAAAGGGCAAACATCTGTCCCAGAGGCTTGTTCTACCGTAATATTGATTTCCTCTGAATATTGTCTGTAGATGTCTTGGAAACGTTACCTGAGATGGAGTACACAGCCAAACATATCCCCAAACCAACAACAGGCACTGAGTTGAACTCACAAGAATACGATGGTAAACAGAAGGTGCACAGGGTAGAGTTCACAAATAGTGCATTGTCAGGTAACATACTATAGTCATCATTCTGAAATGAGTGAATTTAAATTTACCATCAATATCTTCTAACATGCATTTGGTGAATATTCCAATTAGCTTTGGCTGCTTTTAAATCTAGCTGACATGTAAACTTGTGTGACACACAAAGATCATGGCCTCAGAGTTTCAGAAAATATGCACGTGTTCCCTGCTGATGAATATACACACAAAGCTATGTATAGTGCAATAGTTTCACTATGTAGAATTACTGTGTTTTTAAGTGTCAAGGAGAGGTTTACTGGCCATACTAGCCAAGAAGGTACCAGCATAGGTTTGATTTCAGATGTCTGTGTGTTAAAGTGCCCCCCAAACCATGTGTTTCATGAGACTGTAGGCCTGCTAGTATATGAAGATAAAATTCACGTGTCTTTATATCTCGTAGCCTAAGGAAACTCAGCTCACCGGTGTGAGGGGAAACAAAAGTATGTTATTACTTGAGTATGAAGTACCTGAGTATCAAGGAATCTTTCAACCATATACTCTTGCAAAATCAAATATAAAACTCAGGGGTCACTGTTCAAATTTTTGTACTAGAGAAACAAATTACCCAAGATTGACCGATATTTGAAATTCAAAATGGTCACCATCCCTGTGTTAATTCTAAGGAGAAAAGTAAAATTTTCAATTTTGGAAAACTAAGATGGTGAAAATTTTTCTTACACCTAGAACTTTCAAATGAGACCCCCATAAGTGGTTACATAAGAAAAGAATTGTAAAGTTTGAGAGTCCAATTATCTGTCCACGAGGCATATTCTACCTTAAACGGGAAATTACAGGACTGAGGACACACAATAGGGGGTTAATGATGACGCAGCCATTTGCATACACT
The DNA here is from genome assembly GCF_041260155.1 of Ptychodera flava. Taxonomy (NCBI): domain Eukaryota; kingdom Metazoa; phylum Hemichordata; class Enteropneusta; family Ptychoderidae; genus Ptychodera; species Ptychodera flava. The sequence continues at coordinate 11,544,035 of NC_091940.1, forward strand.
GGGCCGGAGTATTTGAATTCTCATAGCATCACTTTGACTATGTGATAAATTTGAAGGATCATGATTCGTGACATATGCAAAGAGGGGTCAAATGGTCGGACAGGGAACACATTTTGAAACATATGCATCCTCCGACAAAAACCAGAACATTTTTTTCAGTTTATTTTCGACTCAAGTTTAGTTGCTATATATTCACAGACATCATATGCAAGATTCAATGACAATGAACGCCTGAAACATGTCAAAATTATGAGATTCTGGGACCAAACTCGGCACGTCCGATCAGAAGCATGGCTTTTTTACATTTGCATAGATTTACGATAATTCTGGCTTTTATAGGGGCAAGTTCCTATTTAAGTAACTTCAGCTTGATCAGGCATCCCTCAATATACACATTCTGTGAGCTGCTAGGAGTCACCAGCATGTTGTTCCTTGTTCGGTAAGCTGTGAGCAACATTTTGACTTACAAATGGCTGCAGCTTTGATGTCTGTATAACATTCATGACAGGTCAGAAGAGGAACTATGTGATGACATCTCTTTATCTGATGGTTGAAGTAGATGAAGAAAAGAGGCGGAAGAGAGACACCAGGAGGCATAGAAGGAGCATTATGACATCCACTGTCATGACCTACAAAGAGATCAAGTCAACCATTGAGGTTACTCATTCCAGGAGTGCCAGACAGAGACGAAATCTTGAAGCATCTGCAAAACTCCCAAAGGTTTGTTCAATATATTACAATGTAAGCCTGAGGGTAGTATGCACCTCACAAGTGAACAACTTCAACTTTTGCAAAAACGTTCCTCAATGAAACTTTCAACCATTGCCTTACCAAATCAAGAGCAAAACTAAGGGGTCATCATGCCAAGTTTGATACATGAGAATCAAATTACTTATTATAAATATTTACTGATATTTGAATTCAAGATGGCAAACATCCTGTGTTAACTCTATGGGGAACCAAAGATGACTTTTGAAAACTAAGACGGTGAAGATGTTTCTTACTCCAAGAGCTATAAAATATGTCCCAACAAGCAATGGACCAGAAAAATATTTAAACGATTTGAGTTTGAATATTGCTGTGAAGTGCCTTCTACATCAAAAGTAATTGCTGATGTGCAGCGTATGCACAAGGTTTTATCTAATTGGTCAATTATCACTATTCACAGCAACTTAGGGAGTCTATTTGTATTATTCAATTAGAACAGTAAGATTCAGCCACCCAATTGGATAACAGCTTCTGAATCGCTGCACATTAGCCCAAAAGTAACAGTGGCGAGGTGTTGGTAGTCAAGTGATGTAAACCCACTTAGTTTGCGACGTGCCCCAACAGTTTTGTGTCACTGCAGCTGATTGGTTAAAGACCATGCTATAAATAAAATTTTTGCATGGAACAAGGTTATGCAATCATCATTTAGAATTCAAAGTGTATATAGATATATATGTCCCTGAAGTGTGGGCACAATGGTAAAATTGCCAGTGAACTTTTGTATGATTGAGTTGAATTGACGTAAAAGTTTTTGTGTCACTACAGCTGATGGATAAATTTTCATCGATGATTTGTGTCCCCGTGGCTGATTCAGTAAAATTGGAAGAGTATCAAGATATTTTAAATTCTTTGGTTTCCACACAGTGATGTTTTCTGTTTGTGAGTGTGAAGTATATAAGATTCATGTTGATCATTTGTAGACTGCCTCGATAATTAGTGCCACTTTTGTCTTGCTTTCTCTCACCCTGCCACTTTCTCAACAGTTGAAGAATGCTGTATTCCCATACCTTGGATGTCCGTCAAATTCTGTGTACATGCCGTATCAGTTCCGATGTCAGTGCATCATTCCAGGGGAATACTACAACAGTGACACATTCCAGTGTACCAATGGCACATACCTGCATGATGGTGATGTTTCCATGGACACAAAAGATGTTGAAACACCAGAAACAAAAGTAAAAAGTTCAGGAAAATGCATTTCATGTAACAAATTAATTTCTTTGATATTATTTGTTGTGGTTTCTATTTTGAATGAAATATACATTGAGTGTTTGACTTCTCAATGTTAGATCTTGCACTCTATAAGGGCTGCAGGCCAATTCTTTTGTTTTTCTTTGTTATGTCACAAGAGGGCAGCATACAGGGAAGGCGTACTTTCTATGACCAATGATGAGTCATATAGCCTTGAAATGTAGCAGTGTGGAATTAAAGGTACCGGTAACTTAATTGCAAAACATCAGATAAGATTAAATTTCAGCACAACTGTCTCCTGCTCAGCCCTTGTAATATGTTCACCTGTGAATGCATATCCAACTTTTCCTCAAAATAAGTGACTTTACAATATATAATGCATTATAAAAATAAGGAAAGCAGTCATAATGAACAACACAAAACCCCTCATCATACTGATTGAGGTCATCCGCAGAAAAATGGGACTGAAAGATCTGAATTGTTTGTCTCTGAACATGAAGAATTGAAACCAAAGATCCAAAAATTTTTATTAAAAAGGTTGATCAGAACTGTAGAAGACAAACCACTGTGTTCTCATCTGAATAAGCACAGTGTCCATTGTTTTCATATTGTTCATTTTTGTCAATAAAAGTTCTCATTAATAAACGTGTTGTTTCAGAATTAATTTTCAATGTAACTTTTTATTTTATATTTTACTTAACATGAGTTTGAAATAACATGTGACGTTTCAAAACAGCAAGTTTTATGAGTGTGTTGTATGGAGCTAGATTACAGATTGTGATGTTACCCACAATGCATTGTGAAATGGGTGAAGTGGTCGTCATTGGCAACACACTTCAAATAAGTGGAGGCGTTTTTTTCCCAGCAGTTGTCATTTTATGGTAAAAATTAAAAATCCAGCAATAAAACAAACGGCTAAATGTAAACATGCTGTATATGCGATCTTCGATACAAGAGATGAGATGAATACACATCTGTTATGAGAGAAGAGTGCTCTATCAAAAATATGCTATTTTCAAGCAAGCTAAAAATAAGCCAAAGACTCAATAAAAGTTTCAAAAGTTTCAAAAATTGCCGATCGATGGGAAAAGTGAAAAGCTGATCGGTTCAAAATTGTTCAAAAAAGAAAATGACAATTGCATGTACTTTGAGAATAAAATTTACTCATTTGGCACAATGATAGCAGTTCATAATATTGGCAAAATATGTCAGGCACTTGAAACAATTTCACTTGTAAATAAGTATGGCTTCTGCGCTGTGGGATGGCTCTCACTGAATCCTCTGCTTTACAAAATTTAAATGTTTCACCCTACGGTGAGGCCCTTATTCATAGCCACTGACTAGGAAGCTGGAAATTAAATGTCCTACAAGGAGATGCCCTGGGTCCGTATTTTGAAAATTAGCAATTTTTTTGTTAAACAAATCCCTTCATGTAACCTGGCAGGTTTCAAAATGGATATGCAACTTGAAATCTTGAAGACAAAAAAGTGAAAATTCTGTTGTGCAGTGTATTTTGCCATGAAGAATTGGATCTATGTTCCTAAAAAGCAAATTTTGCTCTGCAATGCAGCCACTAGAGTGTGTCAACACTACATTATTTTTACTTATTTCAAACTTAACTACATTAGATGAAAAATTGGATGAAGGTTTGGTGAGAACCATGTAGGTTTTTGTTCAGTTTATATACCATTGGATTTCTATTTGTGTTGTCAAGGAGGTCCATCTTGTTGGTGTGATGTCTTGAGCGGAGCACTTATATTCCAATTAAGTGTAGTCGGCCTGCGTTATGGCGTTCTCTCTTTGACATCTATCTGTCACAAGTCTACGGTCCCAGTGACACAGTGCTACAGCTGGTGAAAAACATGGATGTGGGAATTCCCTGAAGTCCTTTCAGGATGTTTAAGTTTGCTAAAAGATTTGATTGTATACTCTGTTGAGGTTGTGATTTTTGATGGTCTCCAATGGCCAAAATGGTCATCAATTTCTCTAAAGCGTGTGCATGTCCTTTCAGGTTTTGTTTGTGTGGATCACAATGGCCGGTCTTTTCTGCAGTACAGTTTGCCATCTTTCTGGAAATAACCTGTGAGAAAAGTGAACGGAAATGTGTTGTTGGTTGGTTGATATAACACTGTAAACTCAAAAGGTTGGCTCTCTGTGTTTGACCTACCAAAGCATTTGCCTGGAAAAGTAACTATTCTCCCTTTCCAAGGTCATTGCCAAATCTTGATACACTATCAACTAACAAATATATTAAATAGTTTTCAAACAGTCTTTGCCGTCTTTCCAATAAAATAGATATTGAAACTGAAAAAATTAGATTGATAGTAAATTGATAGTAAAAAGTATCCTTTGATATTGGCTGATCATCTTGTTTGAAAGTGGAATTCCTTTCAAGTAAAACCGATGAGATCTCGAATTCATAATTTTAGGGGTTGACAATTGACTATCTATTCTACCCAAAGAAGCTACTAGATTGACGATTTGGAAAGTAGAGTGAATAATTTAGGAACCATGGTATGTTTCATTTCTGCTGCCCCCCTCCCTTCGTCCCAGCCCCACACCAAAGGCACACCCTAATAAAATTAGGAGCTGAATCTAGTCTCCAGATGAGTAAAATGTAGCTGTCAATGGAACCAATTTCAAAACATTTCCCTTGTTGCAAATATCAGGGTTGTTTTGGGAAAAAAGACCTAAATACAGACAATCCTCGCAACAAACAATGTGACTTGGTACCTGCTGACAGTCCTACTGTTGTCTTTATATTCTTTGTTAATGTGATATCTACAAAAATCTTTCTTGACATAATTTTGTTACCAGTTTTGTTACATTCCAGACTTCTCAAATGAAAGATGAACAAAGAACGCCATATGGAATTCCATATTTCTGTTGGATAATAGTACCTGAATTTCCTGTGCTCTTCCTCCGTTACCAGTGTCAATTTGAGTTAAACATTAATGTCTATTTGCTCAAAATTGAACATGTGATCATGCAGTGTTTCGGCGACCCAGAAAATTCAAATTGGGTGGGGAGTATGTTGACATTTCGATCCTTGTATCAGCCTCTTCTATACCTATTTGTGAGCGGTTCAAAAGCTTCTTGTTTATCTGCTGGTACAAATCATGGGTCTTGAAGGACAATTTTGAGTGTCCTAAATAATTTGGGGGATTTCGTAAAAATCTGATTACAATCTGGAGTACCAAAAATCTAAGAATGCAAATGATAAAATAAATTTAGTGAAGTTTTCTAACGCCAGTTAGTTGATCAAGGAGAGTTGGACCTATTTTGATTTATTTTTTACCTAAAACCATCTATCATTGGTTTACTTTGTCATAGTACGGCATACTACTATCCACGGTATTGACTTTACTGGGCTGTCATGTAAATAGTATGCTGAAAGGACATATCACCAACCCATTCATTATGCATACGCAAAGCCGTACTGACAAGCAGCATACTGGACATTCCAACCTGATGTAAGAAGTAACCTGGCAATATCAGACCAAAAACAACTAGTATTGAGCCGACAAAATCATTTTTAACTTTAATCTCTTGTCCTTTTTAAAACAAAAGTCTATAAAAATCTATGTCATTTGCGGGTATCAATTTTCCAGTGTACAGGGTTAAGGCATATCAACTGGCATTTAGTCTCACTTTCTGACGAGAACACCCACTTGAGGCCACGATAACACAATATACTGGTCGTAAAAAATGACATCATCGAATGACTAAGTTCATTGGTACAAGGAGAAAATATTTTACCTCTGCCTTTAAGATTTTCGCCGCACACTGCACAGTTGAAACAGTCATTGTGAAGGCCGTGCGCACCAATCTTTACAAACTTGCCGCTGTGGGAGAAACGAAAAGCGGTATGGGCTTGTGAACATTCGAGAGTAAAGCATAACTGCGTTAATTAATCGGATAAAATTCCTTTGGTTGCTTGAGAACAGCAGACGATAATGGGAGTTTATTTTCCCCGTATCAGATATACGACTTGGTAGGCTTTGCCACTAAGAATGACGTCATACGTTTCATCTGTATGCAAGAGGCGGGGGCGCGGCGACAACAAGAAACACGATGATGTTTCAGGAATCCCGAGGCACACAGTTTACATATACAGGTTAAAAGGGGTGTCATAATCCGTAACGAGCGTCTAATTGGGACAACATCAGTCTTTTTTCCAAGCAGCAAGCTGATTAAAATCCGATGTAGAGATGGGTAGGCCCCCCTGGAGGACCGCAGAAAAAAGACGGTACTACTATATATGCCTCGAAATGAAAAGACTTCAATAGACTTTTGCCCAAACTTTCCTCAAGGAATTTTTTAACAATTCTCTTTCAAAATCACGAATTAAAATCGGGGTCACCTTGCAAATTTGGTACTGGAGAAACAAATTACCCAAGATTGACCGATATTTGAAATTCAAAATGGACGCCATCTCTGTGTTATAACTTTATGGAGAAAAATAAAATTTTCGATTTTTCGGAAATATAACACGGAAAAAATTTTCCTATACCAAGATCTAGAGCTTTAAAATGAACGCCACAAATGGTAGATCAGAAAGTCCAAATATCTGTCTCCGAGGTGCATTCTACCTTAAATTTAAATCAGTTAGATTTAGCATTTTTGCAAACTCACGTTAACTTGTTACCGCAGGCAATACACTGTAGTAAGCTGGGATCTGGAAGATTCTGTCGCATGCCGCCTATAGGCTGGTTGACTTTCTTGAACACCGTTTCTCTACCAGTGACATCGCCGCTGAATACGGACTTTGCTGTTGGCGGGAGAAAATGAGGCGTTGGTTCGGAATTAACGATGGAATTCAATAGAAATGTTATCGCTTTTGAAGAGGTGACGAAAGACTACGCTGGAATTTTCTGAGGTTTTTAATACTCGCATTATAATATCGAAAGCTCCTTGTCTGACCATTAATCACAGCTTACATTGGGGCTGCGAAGCTTGAATTTTGTGTCCCATGTTGACTGGCCCCAAGTCGATTGGCTTTTCTCTGCAGCAATTACTGGCTGGCCAAGCGGGCCAACCGCACGCGTTCACCCCACGATCTATCCAAATAGCCTACCACTAACGCGACAGTCTGCTAAAGTTTATCCCCTCACTGTTTTCTGTTTTAATACCTGTATGCTCACAGACTTGGAGCAAGTCTATATCCGATGTAGCTCCACAAACATTACCACAATAATTTACCTTTGTACAATAACTACGAGCAAAAGAGAATCGAAACTGTAAAAAAACGTTGAAAAGTATCCTTATTTCAAACAACCCATAACTCATTTATGCAAACATGGTGAGAATAGTAACGATATCGAATATGTAGATGGACGCACAAAATTTCTACTGGAAAAGTACACTGACCCTGCCCTGTTTCCAGTTTCCTGAACGTTTCTGACTTGGTTTCTGGATTAGCTCCCATTCCCGTCAGGCTTTCTTCCAGATCATCTTGTGACACCTTCGGTTGGGGAGCTTTCGGTTCGTCATCCTCTTGGGCCCCTCCCGGCGGCGCGCCTGCACCCCAATTGATCTGCGTGGCAAGGATCATAAAACAGTTTTTTGAGAAAATCGGTCTAAATACGTCATTTGTGCATTTGGCTCACCGGCACATCATAGTCTTTGGCATGTTATGAATGGTTTGATTTGTCAGTTTGTGATAGCCAAAATGTTTTCTGTCGCGTGCATTTTCATCTTTTTTTTTTTTCGAATTTTCAAGTTTTGGCAGATTACGATCATATCTTTGTTGGTCCACAGACTGCAGACTCACGCCGCGCGCTCTAAACGATAAATTAAGCCAGAACGTAGATTGAAAATCTGCACATGATGTTCACTGTGAAAACTAATGGAAATTTAGAATAGTAGTGGACCTTAAAAAAACAAGTCCTTCCTTGATCTATATTCTCTGAAAGCAATACATGTATTGACATAGCATGAGCTCAGCATAGCATGCTCACTGGGACTCATGGAATACTATGTGAATTGAAAAACCGCGTTCAAGATACGGTAATTTTGCTTTGATGACGGAGCCTCAAACTTTTTCCTTTCAAGTATTCAAAACTTTTCTCAGCTTCCAGTGTACATAAAATGTGAATGCAAATCCCCTTTTCGTAATTTTTACCCTGTAGTATGCCAATTTGCCAACTTCCCCCAAAATCGATTGGTCGCGCGCGACCACGAAGCATAACTGTATGGCCTCAGTCTCTACACGAATAGATTAGTATTTGTCGAACAAGTTTTCCTGCGATACCTACCTTGGTGGGCAGTCTGTTGAAAAAATGACCCGGCCGTGTTACCGTAGTATCATTTACATCCCAACACAATACGCCCAGCTGTTATTCGCCCTCGAGCAGTGTTCGTATGCATGTCACCTATGACCTACGTTGCGGTTTGAGGGCACTGAGGTCAACCCACTACCAAGGTTACTCTACTACGTCTACTCTGAGCATGCCAAGAGTAATCGTGAGCACTATCAACAACTGTGTCTTCAACTCGTTGCAAATGTAATGGAATCACGGCAAATTCCAGTCAAATTCGACGCAGTTTGTAAAGATGATTGTTGGATGACAGACAATACGTCTACATACGTTCTGCTATTGAATACCTAAATTAGCTACTGGTCTTACGCATCGAAAGCTCCGACACAACTTTGATTTGAGCACGGACAATGAACTTTAACTGGCCTTTAGAATTGAATTGACAATCATGTTGAGGAATTGGCGGAGAACTGCATGGGTTGATCTATTTACCACATCAAGTTTTAGCGTTTTGTTTTTCTAAAGCGCACAATATATGCCTCTAGTGACTGTGAGTCGACGTCCCGATCCCTCCTCTGCGAAAACACTGCTATTTTCCGCCGCCATACTGCGCGATGTGCCGTTCTGAAAGCAACGGTATGTGCGCTGTTGTGTTGGGTCAAAACGATAGCATCGCGTGTATCTAAATGGTTCAGGCGTGGTCAGGAAATTCGGGTCAACCGCGGTATTTTCATTCGATCCTGACCTTACAGAAATGGCTGACAGACACAGCAAATATTGACACTTCGGTCCTTTAAAAAAAAAAGCTGTTATTGACAGGATTGTCGTCATCATCCTGATCGTGTCGTCCACTGAAAAGAGACTGGGCCCCCCTCAGAAACACACACCATCTAACTTTCTGGACACTTTTTACCTGAAAAGACATAGTGTGATTCCTTTCCGGTATAGCGTTGTCCAAAGACGGAAACCTTGGTCGATGTCTGTGTACTAACCACTGTCAAACTATGTTGCCCTGCACGGATAAAAGGTCCAACGGGTGTAAACACTTCACAGTTCAGTGATGTCTGGCCAGAGTCCCTTCTTTGAATGCCGACTCTACGCGACTAAGAATTCTAGACCGCCCGCAATTTACATGTGAGTGCCCCGTTACATATATTTACACTCGTCCACGGGGGACAAAATCATACCGTATTTCCATTGTTGTTTACAGTAATGTTTTCACCACATCAAATATAGGTTTTGTCGAACTTTATTTCGTACAGGGTTTGCCTCTTCCGTGGCGGTTATGTCGACGTAACTTTAATCACCAAATGTTTTCCATACTACTTCAAAATCATGAACGTATGAGTTATATACATTCTATCACGTTGTGATAGAATTAAACAAAACAACGTACGAGGAATTGAAATATTATTTTCAAGAATAATCACTTCAAATATTTTAAATGTAACGAACAACAGCAAAACTTTACCTCAGAAGGAATAATCTAAGCTTACAGAAAGTGACTCCCCCCGATGACTAAATGCGTGTCAATACGTACGATGGGATGGGCCCCTCAGAGCAGTGACCTCTCCACTAGCAAGCGGGCATACCATTGCCATATTTGCTTCTGTTATTTATAGAATTGGACTGCAGCATATACACGATGGGTTTTGAATCACGCCTCACACGAGTAACTCTACCTTCGACGCTGTTTATAAATCGTCCGAGTTGTCGCTAGACCAGTTGCCCTATTCACTCAATTGACACTTTGAATACGCAATTTGTTGAAGCAAGACAGACAATATCTCCTCAAGACATTACGTATTAACATTGCTATTTTAGAACAGTCGCCAAGACATCTCGATGCATTGGTATTCCAACAAAATAGAAAAGATGTCCTTGCCACCAATCAACCAAACAACAGTTGCTTGTGGATAGAGATACAACAAACGGCCCTGTAACAGCATATAAGCGCGGGGGGCTTTTTTGCTTTTACAAAGGCCTGGCCTTGGCCATGGATCTATATCCAAAAGCGATTATGCTCCCACCCATCCATGGACCTATATCCAAAAGCGATTATGCTCCCACCCATCCATGGACCTATATCCAAAAGCGATTATGCTCCCACCCATCCATGGACCTATATCCAAAAGCGATTATGCTCCCACCCGTCCATGGACCTATATCCAAAAGCGATTATGCTCCCACCCATCCATGGACCTATATCCAAAAGCGATTATGCTCCCACCCGTCCATGGACCTATATCCAAAAGCGATTATGCTCCCACCCATCCATGGACCTATATCCAAAAGCGAGTATGCTCCCACCCATCCATGGACCTATATCCAAAAGCGATTATGCTCCCACCCATCCATTTACCCATCCATCCATCCATCCATGCACTCATACATAAATGCACTCATACATACATACATACATGCATGCATGCATGCATGCATGCATGCATCCATCCATCCATGCATCCATCCATCCATCCATCCATCCATCCATCCATCCATCCATCCATACATACATACATACATACATACATACATACATACATACATACATACATACATACATACATACATACATACATACATACATACATACATACATACATACATACATACATACATACATACATACATATCGAAAAGAAAGAGAAAGGCTTGAAAGGCGTGCCAAGAGTTATTGTTAAAGCTTTTATTTAAATCCATCCAACTGTCACGCAAAGTTGTCGGCTCTTTTTAACATGAGGGGTTGTGGATATTGGTATGCAGTTAGGCATCAAATCCTGTACATGTGATCCCAGTAAGAGAATAAGAGGGTAGACAATCTGAGCGGACAATGCTGAGCGAAATATGCCAGACTCTTGCAGTTCAAGCTAGTCACAGAACAGTTTATTTCAAAGACGTACTATATTATTTGGTAATGCCGAGTTGAAAAGTTGTCAGCTCAGAGAAGGCTACTGTTTTCTTAGCTCCACATGATGCTCCATGTACTTGCGATAACAATTAATAGCAGAAACCAAACCACCTTCTTATAGGCAACATCATCACCAAAAAATGACAGTTAAATATACAACCGATCAACAATAAAAGAAGCGGCACTACTGTTAAATACAGTCCGTTGGGAACTTGAAACGAACAGTTAGTCTTGCATTTTTCGGGGTTTTTTGTTTTGTTTTGTTTCTGATGCTATTAGACTTACAAAACACGATTTCAAAATACAAATATAACACAAAAGGGCTACATGGTTGTTATGGTTGAACATTACGTCTTAGTGATTTCAAGCGTAAAGCCTCACCGTTTTCTGTCACCATAATAACTCAACGAAATCACATCCGTTCCACTGAAAGATGGGAAAGCAGAGAGATGGCGTCTTTCCGAACACAGCTTTTAGGGCAGTAACGTCTTCTTGTCGACCGCTGTTAATTACAATGTACGCAAGAAACCAGTCCGCGTTACTTACAAAAACAAACGGGAATATTAAGTGAACATAAGGCAACATCGTTCGCCGTTGCACATTACGCACAATAAATAGTGTATTTCTCCCTCCTATCCCGCTTTCGATTGGTTCTCTAGGTCTAAAATGTGTCTGCTAGGTTTGACTGCCTGCAATGTGCGTGTCAGATAAAATCTTTGGTCGGTAAAATCTATGCTTGTACCACAGGGGAGCCAGGAAGAACAAACAAACAAACAAATAAACAAACAAATAAACAAACAAATAAATACCGTATATAAACAAAAAAATACAAACATACAAAGAGGCATACAAATACATAAAATAACAAACAAACATACACACAAACATACACAAACTAACAATATCATGAATGAATAAACATACAAACAGATAAACATCTATTTATATCTATCTTCTATCTATCTATCTATCTATCTATCTATCTATCTCTATCAATCTATCTATCTATCTATCTATCTATCTATCTATCTATCTATCTATCTATCTATCTATATATATATATATATATATATATATATATATATATATATATATATATATATATATATATATAGCATGAGCGGTTCAGTCAATTATTTCAGTCTTTTTTTCGATATGCTGTTGTCTCTTACATATATATGTATGTGTATATATATATATATATATATATATATATAGAGAGAGAGAGGAGAGAGAGAGAGAGAGAGAGAGAGAGATAGATAGATAGATAGATAGATAGATAGATAGATAGATAGATAGATAGATAGATATAGATAGATAGATAGATAGATAGATATATAGATAGAATATAAATATAAATAGATGTTTATCTCGTTGTATGTTTATTTATTCATGATATCATTTGTTTGTTTATGTTTGTGTGTATGTTTGTTTGTTATTTATGTATTTGTATGCCTCTTAGTATGTTTGTATATTTTTTTATTATTTATATATTTGTTTGTTTATTTGTTTGTTTGTTTGTTTGTTCTTCCTGGCTACCCTGTGCTTGTACTTTTGTAAACCAAACATTTTGTAAGGTGTTGGAGTTATTTGAAATATTCCACTTTAGTTGACTCAGGTACGTGACGGTGTAGACCAGACAGATGTTATGGGATTGACGACGGCAAATGACAAGTGGATGTCGACTGGAAATAGTGGGCGGGCAAATTTGAATACTGTTCGGCACTTAGTGTAATTTCATCAAACGACTTACTTAACATATTCAATTGTTTATATCATACAAAGTACTTTTGGGGGGGCCGAAGAATTCGAAAGAAGGCCTCTTTCGAAGACTCTTCTCAGACACACCCGTATGGAATTTTCAAAGCCCTCATCAAATCGTGACACTTTTCAGAACAGTACTCCCTGATGCACAGTTCATCTTGTGTTCAATTCCCCAGGCTTTCATTTTCCATGCCTTCTTCGCTACAAATGTTTGCACGTGTGACCACAGTACTAGAGCGACTGTCTACGAGTCAGCTAAGCACCAGCAGCGACTTGTGGCTTCAGCCTAGAGTCGGGAGGAAAGTCAACTGAAAATCACGGACAAATGGATTGTTGATCCGTAACAGGATTAGCTGGTCCAGCAGAGATGGATCAAGTGTTCCTTATACCCACACAAAAGGCTTTGCGTCAACTCAAATGGAATGCTCTTCTCTCAGGAGTAAGTGAATGCCAACAGCTCAATAACAGGCATTGTTATTCCACACCCACGCAGAGTAGCCGTGATAGCAGGTGATGCGTCATTGGGACTGACTATAGTAAGGTGTCGAGGCAGTATTTAACGTTTGCTATAAGCAATGCAAAACAAGTGGTTTCCATAAGCTGGCGCACAATGGAAAAGCTGCTCACAAGTACGGTCAACTTATAACACTGACCCTCGCTGAATGCCGTTTCTGCATACGTTAGTAAAACGGATCAGCAAGTACAGCCTTAGAGGGGTCACCGTAGCTGATAGGTGTATGTTGTACAAGAGGCAGTTTCACACATCAGGTTGGCAAGAGTTCCTTAAGGCCCCTTCATACCTGGGAATCACTCTAATCGAGGACTTTCCTTCGAAGAAGCACAACTTTTGGAGGGGTTTAAAATGAAGGTTAGGGTTAGTTTTAGGGTTTGCATACTTAAAAGTGTTGTATACCCAACCTAGGAAAAATGGGAGGGGGGGGGGGGCCTGATGAACTCTTACCCAACAGGTTTATGTACGTTAGTTATGCAGTAATAAATCGGTACGATTACATTCATTTGGATACTATTGCGATTGCTATTGTAGAGGATGCGTGTTAACTCATTCATTGTTTTTTTCCCTTTCTTTCACACTTTGTTTCAGATTATCCCATTGTGGAACTTTCAGTAACATTTACGTTACCTCTTCACAGTTATGTAGGCTGTCACCGCATTTCATGTTGGTGATTGACGTGCCTACTTGAAAGAATCATCTCATGTATAATATGTATTACCTTTCAAAACAAAGGTGCAACTCTGTGTTAATTTAAAAAAAAGATCAATAGATAGTTGACGTGAGAAGCGACGGGTCAAAGCTAGTTGACGCGAAAATGTTGGTATTGCTGTGATATCGTATTTTGTCAACTAAAATATCTCTTTACAGTGTAGTGAGACTATGTCATACAAACTATTTGTAGAAATCTAAATTTAGCAATACGAGTGAGCGAACACTACATATCCCATAGGCCTATTCCGTTGTTGACATTCACGTTTATCTAAGTACTATTGATATCAACAACTGCAAAAATTGTCAATTTTTATTTAAAAAGGCAAATACAACAAGCAATCACATTCACTGGAGCCTTTAGCTCTCTATGAATTTACATTGTATTCAGACGTATCAGTACACTTATTGTTGTCATGACAACTATGGCAACCAGGAGGCGAGTTGGCGTGATTCTGTCCCACCAGTGAGAGTTGTCGATCAGGAGATCTTTAACGTTGTGAAGAGAACCATTACAAGGTGCGGGGACCAGTCCCAATAACTCGCACATCAGCGGGTAAATGTCAACCTGCAATATTAGAATAAAAATGACTGAATATCGGAGGTTCTGCTTTTTTCAAGTTCATTCTTCATTCAAGTCTCATTAGTTTTAACTGCTGCATGTTTTGCGCGGGCTGGATAGTTCATGGAATTCAGATTTCACTGAGCAACATTGTTTAATATCCAGACTCACCGAATCGAAAGGTCCCCTTTCGTACCCGACTTTGAATCGTGGCCCGTACGCGTAGAATATGGATTGCATTTTCCAGTATGAGGGGTCATATCCATGCACTTCAAAGTATGTTGCGTTTGACGAATTCGACTGAAAAAAAATATGAGCGGGAAATCATGTGAGGGGAAATGTTACGGAATTGCGCCCCCTAGTGTTAGTTGCTCTCAATCTTTAAAGCCAAATTTACTTATAGTGCTTTGTGCTGTTTGTGTTCGTTCTATTTTTTCGCTTTATGACACGGACTTTCAGTTTGAGTTTTCCATTGTGTATGGGAGGGAATCAGTCAAATTGTATCTCAATTATAGGAAACTTTCGTTTTACGTTTCATTATTTGTTATGTTCGTAAAATAGAGTTTCATGTTCTGTTTTTAAAATTATATCGAAATGTCTGCGCGGTTCAATTTACAGCACAGATCGAATATGTGTCACACTAAAATTGCATTGTTGACAACTGAATTTTAATTTGGATCAGACTTCCCTTGTCGATGGCTTGCCTTGCACTTTTCATTGCGTTGGTAGAGTTACTGCTTTGTATTTTAATAATACCTTAGGGAGAGGAAGATAGTGTACTTGTTTTCTTTATAATTCGTGAAAAACTTATATCAAGACTTACAGCTATCCTCTCTTCAATGCGTAACTCATAACTTGAAGAAGAAGATTTGGGACGTTGCTATGATACGAAGGAATCAAATGTCAATCTCTGTCACAGTCGTAGGTCAATTCCCTTCGTAATAAGGCCAAATAAAATGAATGTATGTTTCCGGTAACATAGGTCGGAGGACCTTTTATTTTTATTTTTGTTGACTGAGACTGAAAAATTCCATAAAATTTAGAGAATTCAGTCGAATTCTTTTTGAACATGAGAAGAAAAACATTTCTAGGTTGGGCGGTTTTTTCCTAGGGTAGGTCTGATCCCTGGGAACACTGATACTCTTTTTATTTACTGA